>NW_026908519.1:1504012-1832516 GCF_028858725.1 Colius striatus | reverse complement strand
GTGCAGAGCAGGTTTGTGTCAGCGCTTGTGAGCCTGGGAGGGCCCCGGGCTGGAGCGGTCTGTCCCCGTGGGACTGTTGTGGCGGTGGGTGACCCCCGCTGGGGCAGGGTGTGAGGAGCTGCCCCCATGGCAGGCCCCAGGCTGGAGCAGTCGGTGAGGAGCTGCAGCCAGTGGGAAGGAGCCACGCTGGAGCAGTTGGTGAGGGACTGTCTCCAGTGGGAGGGACCCCACAGTGCAGCAGTGGGAAGCGTGAGGAGGCCTCTCCCTGAGCAGCAGCAGCGGCAGAGTCCATCTGTGATGAACTGCCCACAAGCCCCATGGTCTGCGCTGCTGGGGGGAAGGAAGGGGAGTCCTGGGCAGAGAAGGGGTGGGGGGAGGGGTTTTTCAGACGGTTTTATTTCTCATCTCCCTGCTCTTCTTTTGTAATAATCAAACCTTTTCTCCCTGTTTTGCCCGTGACGCTCACTGCTGAGTGACCTCTCTGTCCTTAACTCACAAGTGCTTTGTTCTATTTCTCTCTCTTTCCTGTCCCATTTAGGAGGGGGAGTGATTTAATGACTTGGTGGACACTGGTCTAAACTACCACAACTCACCTGGCAGCAAAACCTCTCTGGGCAAATAGAGATGTGCTGTAGGGCCACCCCAAGTTTCCTCTGGAGCAGCACTGCACGCCGTTGCTGCTGGGATTCTGAAGATGGCCCCACAGCTCTCAAGTTGTCCCTTGCTCCTGTTACAGTCTCAGATCTAGGAAAAAAAAGCACAAATTCCCTATTCTGCTCCAAAGCTTCCAAATGACACTGTATTTCCCTCATTTTCTCTACCCAGTCCTCAGGCAGCTAAGTTGTGGGCTAGACTGAGTGAGCCTGAGCCATGCCCAAAACCACAGCAAGGCTATTTACAGACCCCACCAGCTGGGCCATGGCTGGGTGGGAACCAAAGCTAACAGCAAAAACTGTTTACAAAGGCGAAAAGGTTATGGAGTGTGACAGGGGTAAGGATCAGCCTGAGACATGGGGAGATGGCAATCAGAAGGGTCAGGACAGAAAGGGACAAAACCAACTGAAATGACCCTTTCAGAATCAACACTGGAAAACTGATGCTGTAACTACACAACTCTCCGGGGAGCAGCACTGAAAAAGTGTGGGAACAGTCCCCAGTTTTGAGGCCCAGAGTTGGGGCAGTGCCAGGAGGTTTCTGATGAAGCTCATTTACATTTCCCGTCCCTGTGTGTGCGAACAGCACAGAAGTAGCGGGCAGAGTCCTGTGGGCTCAGGGCACTTAGAGACAGAGCTGTCCTAAACCGGGAATTGTCCCGGGACACAGAGGCTCGACCATTCACTGCCGGTGCATGTTGAATCAGTGATGAACTAGGGGAGATAAAGGACACCCACTCCAGCCTGCCTCCGGGTGCCTGACGGTACCATCTTATTGCGCATGTCCCGAAGTTGAAGCCGTGTCCGCGGCAGGAGAGGAGCACGGAGTCCCCGGGCGCTCGCTGCCCTCCGCCGGCCTCCACCAGCCTCAGCTGCGCCCACACGCCTGCGGACGGACGGACGGACGGAGAGCGCGGGCACCGGGCACGGCGCGCCCACGGCCCGAGGACGGGCACCCGCCGCCCCAGCGCCCCCCGCCCGGCCCGGACACAGCCGCAACAGCGGGGCAAGCCCCGCACCCGAACCCTCTTCCCTCTCTCCTTCTCACTTTCCCTCGCCCTCTCCCGGCTTCTCCTTCTCTCTCCACCCGTCCCTCTCCCTGTTCTCCCCCTCCCTGTCCCCCTCCCTCCCGCTGCCGCTGCCCCCGCCCCGGGCTCGCCGCCCTCCTCGCCCGCCGCCTCTCACCTGCCGGCCCCAAGGCCAAGCCCGAGCCCAGCAGCCACGGCCCCGGCCCGGCCGCCATCGGCGGAACAAGGGCCCGGCGGGGCCGCACACGAGCCGAGCGGAGCCGAGCTCGGGCCCGCCGCTGCCCGCCCCGTCGCCTCGGCCCCTCGCCGCCACAGCGCCCGCGCCTCTGCCCGAAGCCCGCACGGCCGCCCCGGCCCGGCCCCCCGGCGACAGGGCCCCTCCGCGCAGGAGAAGGGGCGGCGCCACAGCACCGGCGCGGGCTGGCCCCCTGCTCGGCCCCAGCGCTCCTGCGCACACGCTCAGCCCCTGCCGAACGGTGCTGGCGAGCTTCAGAGCTGCAGGAAACGAGGGGACGGTGCTGCAGATGACCCGACGGCATCAAAAGGCTGCTCCGTTCGATCGGCGCTAAGAGCCGCGGCAGAGATGTGGCGGGGGGAGACGTGCGGGAACGGACAGCATTTGCCTTCAGCACATGTGCGGGTGACAGCGCTCTGCAACGAGCGGCTGATCCAGCGCAGGGTTGTGCTGCTGATAGCCTGAGGCACCTCAGCCGGCTGCCGCAGTGGGCTGCCAGCAGCCTCACAGAGCTCAACAAGCACTTAGGACACATTGCTGCACCGGGAGCAGAACAG
This sequence comes from Colius striatus, assembly GCF_028858725.1. Classification (NCBI taxonomy): domain Eukaryota; kingdom Metazoa; phylum Chordata; class Aves; order Coliiformes; family Coliidae; genus Colius; species Colius striatus. Next base: position 1,830,043 of record NW_026908519.1, on the reverse strand, counting down.
CCCTAAGCACCAGGACAGTCCATGCTCACCCAGCTGGAAACAGCTCTGCAGAGAAACACCTCGGGGTTGTGGTGGACACCAAAGTTTCCGTGAGCCAGCAACGTGCCCTGGCGGCAAGGGCAGCCAGCGGCATCATGGGCTTCTCTCTCTACTCCTCCCTCTCCTCCCCGCCTGCGCGCCACCAACAGCCCTGCGCAAGGGACGGGCTGTCAGCCGGCAGCGGCAACTCGCGGGTGTCTCCCCGTGCCCTGCACCCCTAGCCCGCCCTGGCCCCGCTCCCATCCCCTGCCTGCAGGGATCGAGGCACAGTGCTTAAACGATCCTATACACTGCTGTTGCTCCTTGGCCTGTGCCAACCCTAAAGCTGAGGTGGGTAAAGAGAAAGTTTTTGCAATTGCCATGTGTAGTGGGTCTGGGATGATAGTGACTTTCCACAGCAGCTCCTGCAGTGCTGTGCTTACTGTTGATATCAATATTATGACTACCGCTCGCACAGCATCAGGGCTGTCCCTCCAGCATTCCTTCCCCCACCTTCACCAATAACTGTGGGTGGGCATGATCTTGGGAGGGACTATGGCCAGGACAGCTGACCCAGGCTGACCAAGGAGATATTCTGACGTCAGCTCAGTAATATAAACTGGGGGAGAGGAGCAGGAAGGGGAGGCGAGATTCATTTCTGGCCTTCCCAAAGCAACCGCTACGCGTACCGCAGCCCTGCTTCTCGGGAGGTGGCCGGACATCGCTGCTGATGGGAAGTGGAGAGGAACAGCTTTATCTGCTTTTGCTTTGCTTCCCGCGCGCGGCTTTGCTGCTTCTTTATTAAACTGCTTTTATCTCAACCCACGAGACTCCCATCTTATTTCCTCCCCTTCCCTGGCTTGCTGAGGAGGTGGGGGATAAAGCGGTGTGGTGGGCACCTGGCATCCAGCCAGGCTCAAACTACCACAGCGCCGGGCCGGCGGCCCTCCAGGAGTCGCTGGGGGTGGCCCTCGGGAGCAGCGCTGCAGGGCACAAGGGATCACGGGGGCTTTTTCCTGCACGGGCCTTCCCTCCCTGCACCAATGGCAGCAGAAGCGAGGAGCTTCCAGCCTCTTTGGGAACCATCCCGTGTCCCCGGCGCATCGTCACATAAAGGATGTCTCTGCTGATCTGACTTGGTGTAGAGAAGTTTTTCTGCCCCAGCACATTTGCAACAACCTCACTCAATGGAGATGAGAGAGTCTGAGGCCCCCACACACACACTTGCTGCCAGTTCATGATGAAAACCCTGGAGATTTGTTCCCCACGCATTCACAAGGCCTGTTGCAATCTTTCCCCGCAGCTGCTGGGCTGTTCCTCCTGCCCCTGCCTACATTTCTGTACTCTAGTTCCATTGGCTCTTATCTCTTTGACAACTTCCATCTCTTCTATCAGTTTCTAACCATCCTTTGACCAATTCTGTCTGTCTCTTTAGGATCACCCCAATTCAAGCTAACTTGAGGCCAGGCTGATTTGTTCAGGCTATAGGGTTTATGGCACATTCCTGCCAAATCTCTTCTCTCTGGACTGAACAACTCTCAATGGCATGTCACCATCAACTGAAGCTTTGACCTTGAACAAATATTGGAGAATGCTGACACACATTACCCACATTTTTCCTGACCCTGAACACTGATTTCCTCACACACATCACACCAGAGGGGCTTCAAACACCCTGGACACTGATTCCCTCACACACATCACACCAGAGGGGCTTCAAACACCCTGGACACTGATTCCCTCACACACATCACACCAGAGGGGCTTCGAACGCGCTGGACACTGATTCCCTCACACACATCGCATCAGAGGGGCTTCAAACCTTTTAGGTTCACACACTGGGCACAAATCATTTCCCACAGACACACACTGGCTGTTACAGAATAGTGGGGAGAGCAGCGGGGAGGGTGCTGCAGAGGCCGGCTCTGCAGGAGGCCTCAGTTTGATCCCTCACCAGTGACCTCTCCTCCTTCCTCTCCTTCCCTCCCCTGTTGCCATGTTGGGCTCCCTGGCCTCACCTTCCCTCTGTGCCCTGAGGCGAGCCCGCCTCTGATTGGCTGCGGGGCTGTCACTGCCCTGGCTGGGCCCGCCCTCCCTGAGGCAGCGTTTTCTCTGATTGGCTGAGGAGCTGTCACTCTCTCCTGGGCTGGGCCCGCCCTCCCTGAGGCGATGATGTCTCTGATTGGCTGCGGGGCTGCCACAGCCGTGGCTGGGCCCGCCCTCCCTGAGGCGCCGCCGCCGCCGATTGGCCGCGGTGCACACGTCAATCACGGCTGTGCCCGCGTCCTGGGCTGCCATTGGCTGTGCGGGGCTCTGGCTCCCCTGTGGGCAGCCGCTGCCAGTTCACCAGCTCTGCCTCTGGGCTCGGCGCTGCCCGAGCCAGGCTGTAACAAAGACCCGATGGACACGGAGGGACAGGAGAAAGCCCCCAGCCCTTCAGGAAGGTCTCAGAGCAGCCTGTCAGGCAGCAAGGGCTGGGAGGGTGGAACTTGGCTGGCCGACATGGATCCTAGGACCTCTCTACAAGGGTAGGACACCCGGGGCTGAGGGCTTCCTTCTATCACTCAGCGTCCTGGCGTTTGCAGGGTGGGCTGAGCAGACTCGCTGTGCACCATGAGGGACACCTCACACCTCAAAAGAGGGAAGTGAGGCAGAGCTTGGCTGGCTGAAAGGGTCCCCTGGCATCTCTCTGGAGGGGAAGGAAAGCTGCGACTGTCAGCGTTCCTCTGCCGCTCAGGCTCTGACGCTGATTTCTTGTCTCCGAGCCCCTCCTTCTGGCAGAGCAGCCGTCCTGAATGCGACTGACACCCCTCCCGCAGCCAAAGGGATGAGCAAAGTCCCTCACAGCCAGCCAGACTCCACATCTTGTCCCACAACACTCCAGCAAAAGACACCTTTCCCCTCAAAAACCCACCTGAACCCCACTTTTCCCCTCAAAACCTCACCCAAATGCCACTTTTCCCCTCAGAATCAGGAATTGTTTGGTGGTTAAAGCCCCTGAAGCTGCTGCAGTCCCAGTGCTCCCCACACCCTGCCCAGCCCAGCACTGACCCACGGCCTCAGCACCTCAGCCCCACGGCTTTGGGGTCCCTCCAGGGCTGGGCACTCCCCCAGCTCCCTGGGCAGCCTGGCACAGGGGCTCACACCCCTCTCAGGGAAACGGTTCTGCCTCAGCTCCAGCCTCAACTCCCACCCAAACTGCACTTATTCCCCTCAAAACTCCACCAATAACTCCACTTTGCCCTCAAATCTCTACTAAACTCCCACTTTCTCCCTCAAAACTCCACCAAAAACCCACTTTTTCCCCTCAATTCTCCACTAAACTCCCACTTTCTCCTCAAAACTCCTTCAAAACCCCACTTTTCCCCTCAAATCTCCACTAAACTCCCACTTTCTCCCTCAAAACTCCACCAAAAACCCACTTTTTCCCCTCAATTCTCCACTAAACTCCCACTTTCTCCTCAAAACTCCTTCAAAACCCCACTTTTCCCCTCAAATCTCTACTAAACTCCCACTTTCTCCTCAAAACTTCTTAAAAACCCCACTTTTTCCCCACAAAACCCCCAAAGCCCCACTTTTCCCCTCAAAACTCTAACAAACACTTTTTCCTCTAAATTCCAAGAAATCTTTTTTTTTCCCCACAATACTCCACCAAAATCCTACTTTTTCCCTCAAAACTCCTTCAAGATATGACTTTTTCCCTCCAAAACACCACAAAAACCCCACTTTTTCCTCAAAACTCCACTGAAATCCCTTTTTTCCTAAAAACTCCATCAAAATCCCACTTTTTTACTCTGAAAGCCCGCCAAACCCCCAGTTTTTCCCTCCAAACTCTGACAGAACCTCAATTTGCCTTCAAAATTGCACCACAACTCCATCAAAAAACCCCTTTTCCCCTCAAATCTCTACTACCACTTTTTCCCTCAAAACCCCTTCAAAACCCAACTTTTTCCCACCAAAACACACCTTTTCCTCTCAAAGGTCCACTGAACTCCACCTTCTCCCCTCAAAACCCCCCCTTTATCCCTTAAGACCCCAAAACCTCCCCTCTTTCCCCTCAAAACCTCCGTTTTTCCCCTCAACCCCCCCTTTTCCCCTCAAAAACCCCTCTTTTAACCCTTAAGACCCCAAAACCTCCCATTTTCCCCTCAAAACCGCATTTTTTCCCATCAAACCCCCATTTTCCCCTCAAAACCCCTCTTTTATCCCTTTAGACCCCAAAACTCTCCCTTTTTCCCCTCTAAAGTCTCCTTTTATCCCTTAAGACCCCAAAATCTCCCCTTTATGCCCTCAAAACCCTTTTTCCCTTCAAAACCTACTTTTTCCCTCAAAACACCACCAAAACTCCCCTTTTCCCCTCAAAACTCCCACTTTTGCCTCAAAACTTCACCAAAACCTCACTTTTTGGCTCAAAACTCCCTCCAAACCCCCCTTTTTCCCCTCAAACCCCCCTTTTATTCCTTAAGACCCCCAAACCCCCCTTTATCCCCTCAAAATCTCCGTTTTTCCCCTCAACGCCCCCTTTTTCCCTTCAAAACCCCTCTTTTATCCCTTAAGATCCCCAAACCTCCCTTTTTTCACCTCAAAACCCCTTTTTATCCCTTAAGATCCTAAAACTCCCCCTTTTTGCCCTCAAAACCCCTCTTTTATCCCTTAAGATCCCCAAACCTTCCTTTTTCCCCTCAAAACCCCCTTTTTCCCCTCAAAACCCCCCTTTTCGACTCAACCCCTCCTTTTATCCCTTACGACCCCAAAACCCCCCTTTTTCCCCTCAAAACCCCTCTTTTATCCCTTTAGACCCCAAAACCTCCCATTTTCTCCTCAAAACCTCCATTTTTCCCCTCAAACCCCCCCTTTTCTTCTCAAAACCCCTCTTTTATCCCTTAAGACCCCAAAACCCCTTTTTCCCCTCAAAACCCCCTTTTTCCCGCCTTTAGACCCAAAGCCGCCCCTTTTCCCCTCAGCGCCAGGCCCCGCCCCTCCCCTCGGCCCGTCCATTTCTCACGGGGGGGGGGTGCGAAACAAACCCCCCTCGTTTTATACAAAACCTTTATTCTGTAACAGTGTGTGTTGGGGTGGGGGGTCCCCCAAACCTCCCCCCCGCGACCCCCCAACACTGAGAGGGGGGAGCACAGCGGGTGCCAAGGGGGGACACACGCATAGGTGCCCCCCCCCGCCATCATCCCGAGGGCCACAATGCCGCCCCCCCCCGCCTTAAATCTCTTGATCTACACAATAAATACGGCGGGGGGCGGCTCAGGCGCGGGGAGGCAGCGGCGGGACCAGGCCGGGGGGGCACAGGCAGCGGAACGAGCCCGCGGTGTTGAGGCAGCGGCCGGGCTGGCAGCGGGGGGGGGCCGAACACTCGTCCATGTCTGGGGAGGGCGGCGGCACAGAAGGGGTTAATGGGGTATTGGGGGGGGGATGGGATGGGGGGTGGGGATGGGGAGGGCTCAGGGTGCTGGGGAGGGGGTTTGGGTGCTGAGGAAGGAGTTTTGGAGGGGGTTTGGGTGCTGGGGTGGGCTGGGTGCTGGGGAGGGGGTTTGGGTGCTGAGGAGGGCCCTGGGAGCTACGGAGGGGGTTGGGTTCTGAGGGAGGGGATCAGGGTGCTGGGGAGGGGGAGTTGGGTGCTGGGGAGGGAGTTTGGGTGATGGGGAGGGGGTTTGGGTGCTGGAGGTGGGCTCAGGGTGCTGGGGAGGGGGTCTGGGCACTGGGGTGGGAGTTGGGAGAGCTCAGGGTGCTGGGGAGGGGGTTTGGGTGCTGGGGAGGGGGTTGGGAGAGATCAGGGTGCTGGGGAGGGGGTTGGGAGGGCTTGGGATGCTGGGGAGGGGGTTTAGGTGTTGGGGGTGGGGTCAGGGTGCTGGGGAGGGTATTGGGAAGGGGGTTTGGGTGCTGGGGGTGGGCTCAGGGTGCTGGGGAGGGGGTTTGGGTGCTGGGGAGGGGGTTTGAGTGCTGGGGGTGGGCTCTGGGTGCTGGGGAGGGGGTCTGGGCACTGGGGTGGGCTCTGGGTGCTGGGAGGGGAGTCAGGGTGCTGAGGGGGAGGGGGATTGGTGCTGGAGGGATAAAAACGCCCCCCAAAGGGGTCCTGAGATGGGGGGGGGTGGGGGGCTACGCGCGACCTTCTTAGTGAGGCACTTGGGGTCCCATCATGGGGGTGCATGGAGGGGTCAGCTGGATCCCTCCCATTGCCACGGGGTGAGTGGGGGATGTTGAGGGGTCCCTGTGTTAGCGGGGGGGTGCCCCGAGGCTCCCACCTGAGCGGCGCTCGGGGCACAGGGCGCAGTCCACGCCCCAGGCGTGTCCGTACAGGCAGCAGCACTCGCTGTACGGCACCTGCCCGTCCCGCCGCGGCCGCCCGCACACCAGGTCCGGCCGCGGCTCCTGCCAGCACACGGCCCGCGCCGCCGCTGCGCGGGGGGCTGCCGTCACGCGCCGCGACCACCCCCCGCACAGCACCACACACCCCCAGATCCGCGCTGGCCCCGCCGAATGCGCTTGGGGACTCCAAAGACTCCCCCAAAAACACCCCAAAACTCCCCCTTTTGTCCCTCGGAACTCCACCAAAACGCAACTTTTTCACTCAAAACTCCACCAAAACTCCCCTTTTCCCCTCAAATCTCCTCTAAACTCCCACTTTTGCCTCAGAGCTTCACCAAACCTCACTTTTTGCCCTCAAAAGTCCCCCCAAACCCCCCTTTTATCCCTTAAGACCTCAAAACCCCTCCTTTTCCCCTCAAAAGTCCTCTAAACTCCCATCTCTTTCCTCAAAACTCCCCCAACACTCACTTTTTGGCTCCAAACTCCCCCAAAACCTCATTTTTCCTCTCAAAACCCCCCTTTTATCCTTTAAGACACCAAATCTCCCCCTTTTCCACTCAGAACTCCCCCAAAACCCAACTTTTCCCCTCAAATTTCCTCTAAGCTCCCACTTTTGCCTCAAAACTTCACCAAACCTCACTTTTGGACTCAACCCCCTGCCCCCAAAACCCCCCTTTTCCCCCTCAAGACCCCCAAACTCCCCATTTATCCCCTCAAAACTCCCCCAACTCGCACTTTTTGACTCACCCCCCCCAAACCCCCCCTTTTTTCCCTCAAAACCCCACTTTTGCCCCTCAAGACCCCAAGACTACCGCTTTTCCCCTGAAAACTGCCCCCAAACCCCCCTTTTTCCCCTCAAAACCCCAAATTCCCCATTTATCCCCTCAAAACTCCGCCAGCCCTCACTTTTGGACTCAAAACTCCCCCAAAACCCCCTTTTTCCCCTCAAAACCCCCCTTTTATCCTTTAAGGTCCTTGAAACTTCCCCTTTTCCCCTCAAAACCCCACTTTTCCCCTCAAATCTCCACTAAACTCCCACTTTCTCCTCAAAACTTCTTAAAAACCCCACTTTTTCCCCACAAAATCCCCAAAGCCCCACTTTTCCCCTCAAAACTCTGACAAACACTTTTTCCTCTAAATTCCAAGAAATCCTTTTTTTTCCCACAATACTCCACCAAAATCCTACTTTTTCCCTCAAAACTCCTTCAAGACATGACTTTTTCCCTCCAAAACACCACAAAAACCCCACTTTTTCCTCAAAACCTCTCTTTTATCCCTTAAGATCCCCAAACCTCCCTTTTTTTCACCTCAAAACCCTTTTTTATCCCTTAAGATCCTAAAACTCCCTTTTTTCCCCTCAAAACCCCTCTTTTATCCCTTAAGATGCCCAAATCTCCTGTTTTTCCCCTCAAAACCCCCTTTTTCCCCTCAAAACCCCTCTTTTATCCCTTTAGACCCCAAACCCTCCCATTTTCCCCTCAAAACCTCCATTTTTCCCCTCAAACCCCCCCTTTTCCTCTCAAAACCCCTCTTTTATCCCTTAAGACCCCAAAACCCCTTTTTCCCCTCAAAACCCCCTTTTTCCCGCCTTTAGACCCAAAGCCGCCCCTTTTCCCCTCAGCGCCAGGCCCCGCCCCTCCCCTCGGCCCGTCCATTTCTCACGGGGGGGGGTGCGAAACAAACCCCCCTCATTTTATACATTTTATTCTGTAACAGTGTGTGTTGGGGTGGGGGGTCCCCCAAACCTCCCCCCGCGACCCCCCAACACTGAGAGGGGGGAGCACAGCGGGTGCCAAGGGGGGACACACACATAGGTGCCCCCCCCCCCCCGCCATCATCCCGAGGGCCACAATGCCGCCCCCCCCCGCCTTAAATCTCTTGATCTACACAATAAATACGGCGGGGGGCGGCTCAGGCGCGGGGGAGGCAGCGGCGGGGCCAGGCCGGGGGGGCACAGGCAGCGGAACGAGCCCGCGGTGTTGAGGCAGCGGCCGGGCTGGCAGGGGGGGGGGCCCGAACACTCGTCCACGTCTGGGGAGGGCGGCGGCACAGAAGGGGTTAATGGGGTATTGGGGGGGGGATGGGATGGGGGGTGGGGATGGGGAGGGCTCAGGGTGCTGGGGAGGGGGTTTAGGTGCTGGGGAAGGAGTTTTGGAGGGGGTTTGGGTGCTGGGGTGGGCTGGGTGCTGGGGAGGGGGTTTAGGTGCTGGGGGAGGGGGTTTGGGTGCTGGGGAAGGAGTTTTGGAGGGGGTTTGGGTGCTGAGGGAGGGAGTTTGGGTGCTGAGGAGGGCCCTGGGAGCTAGGGAGGGGATTTGGGTGCTGGGGAGGGGATTTGGGTGCTCGGGAGGGGATTTGGGTGCTGGGGAGGGGGATAGGGAGGGGGTTTGGATGCTGAGGGAGGGGATTTGGGAGGGGGCCTGGGTGCTGAGGGAGGGGGTTTGGGTGCTGGGGAGGACTCTGGGTGCTGGGGAAGGGGACCCGAGTGCTGGGGAGGGGATCAGGGTGCTGGGGAGGGGGTTTGGGTGCTGGGGAAGGAGTTTTGGAGGGGGGCTGGGTGCTGGGGAGGGCTCTTGGTGCTGAGGGAGGTGGTTTGGATGCTGGGGAGGGGGTTTGGGTGCTGGGGGAGGGCTCAGGGTGCTGGGGAGGGGGATAGGGAGGGAATTTGGGTGCCGAGGAGGGAATTTGGGAGGGGTTTGGGTGCTGGGGCAGGGCTCTGGGTGCTGGGGCGAGCTCAGTCTTGAAAGGGGGCTCCTGGTGTTGGGGAGTGGTCAGGGTGTTGGGGGAGGGGTCAGTCTGGTTGGGGGGGTTCAGACTGAAAGGGGGCTCAGGCTGATTTGAGGGAGTCAGGCTGGTTTGGGGGCTCAGGCTGGTGTGGGGGTGTCTGTGTTTTGGGAGGCTCAATCTGGTGTGGGGGTGTCTGTGTTTTGGGGGGCTCAGGCTGGTTTGGGGGGTTCAGGCTGGTTTGGGGGTGTCTGTGTTTTGGAGGGCTCAGGCTAATTTTGGGGGGCTCAGGCTGGTGTGGGGGTGTCTGTGTTTTGGGGGGCTCAGGCTGGTTTGGGGGCTCAGGCTGGTTTGAGGGCTCAGTCTGATTTGGGGGTGTCAGTGTGTTTTGGGGGGCTCAGTCTGGTTTGGGGGCTCAGGTTGGTTTTGGGGGGCTCAGTCTGGTCTGGGGGGCTCAGTGTGTTTTGGGGGACTCAGGCTGGTGTGGGGGTGTTTGTGGTTTGGGGGCTCAGGCTGGTCTGGGGGGCTCAGACTGGTTTTGGGGGCCTCAGGCTGGTGTGGGGGTGTCTGTGTTTTGAGGGGCTCAGGCTTGTTTGGGGGGCTCAGGCTGGTGTGGGGGTGTCTGTGTTTTGGGGGGCTCAGGCTGGTTTTGGGGGACAGTGTGTTTTGCGGGGCTCAGGCTGGTGTGGGAGTGTCTGTGTTTTGGGGGGCTCAGACTGGTTTTGGGGGATAGTGTGTTTTGGGGGGCTCAGGCTGGTGTGGGGGTGTCTGTGTTTTGGGGGGCTCAGGCTGGTGTGGGGGTGTCTCACCGACACAGTCGAGCTGCGCCGGGCCCAGCCGGTAGCCGGGGTCGCAGCTGCAGGTGAAGCTGTCGGGGAGCCGGACGCAGCGCCCGTGGTGGCACCCAGTGAGCACCAACACTCCTCCCCTGGGGCTGGGGGGGTCAGGCTGGGGGTCAGCACCCCAAAATACATTCCCTAAGGAATACATTGACCAGGGTCTTGTAGTTAAGGTAACAGCCAAGGTAACCGAAGGAATACGTTGACCAGGGTCTTGTAGTTCAGGTAACAGCCAAGGTAACCTAAGGAATACGTTGACCAGGGTCTTGTGGCTAAGGTAACACGTCCCCATCAGGTGTGGTATGTAACTCTTGCAGTTTGATCCTTATGTGATTCAAAGGAATACTTACTTAATCCATAGGTGTGTGAGTTATTTGAAGTGCTGAGCTGATTGGTCTCTTACTAACTAGGTGCTTAACAAGTGCTTCTGGTGGTGATAAGTGGTTCACTAAAATAATTGTGTGTGTGCAAGAAGAAGGGACCTTTAGAGATGATCTAGTCCAACCTCCCATGGCAAAGCAGGTCCACCTAGATCAGGTCACACAGGAACATGTCCAGGTGTGTTGGGAAGCCCCCCAGAGAAGGCTACTCCCCACCCTCCCTGGGCAGCCTGTGCCCATGCTCCGTCACCCTGACAGTGAACTAGTTTTTCCTTAGGGTTAAATCATAGAATGATAGAATGGTAGGGGTTGGAAGGGAGCTTTCCCCTTCTCCTTGGCTCCTTGACCACTTGTGAGAGTTGGTTGTCACGAGCACTGTGCAGGAAGCTCCTGGCCTGTGTGTGCTTGGCTGAGTGGCTTTGCCAGCAAATATCAGGGGTGTTGAGGTCCCCGTGAGGACCGGGGATGATGATTGTGAGGCAGCTCTGAGCTCTCAGCATCTGAGACTCGATGTGTGCCTCGAGGAGACTGAACCTTGTGGACAAGTAACGTGTGATGTGAGCTGTGTGTTGTAGGAAGCACCGCAGCAGGAACAGGCTGAGCTGATGAAGAACGAGGTGTGGAGGCTCGTTGGCGCCCCGCAGCCTCCATTTCCCATCACCCCCAGCGCCTCGCTGCCGGCCAAAGCTGCGGGCGGGAGCCGCGGTGCCTGCCGGGAGTTGTAGTTGTGCGGCGGCGCCTGGCAGGAGGCGCCGTGCGGCGGAGGGGGGGGGCCTCGGGTTCCCAGCGTGCTCCGCGCGGAGCCCGCGCTCGTGCCCTGCTCGCGTGCCGGCTCCTCCTCCTCCTCCCTCGGGCTCCTCTTTGTCCTCAGGGTCTCTGTGAAAGGATTCTCGCCCTGGAAAGAGAAGATTCACAGTGCTCAGCGGACCGGGGATGATGATTGTGAGGCAGCTCTGAGCCGTTTCTTCGAAGGCCCGATGCACTTCTTCTTCCTGCTCAGGTGGCCTAGAGTAAAGTGCCATAGTAGGATCACCCACACTAGCCTGCCCCTTTGTTTTCACCCAAAAGCACTCACCCCAGCCCTCATCCCCACCCAGGCAGAGCTCAATGTGCTCTAACTGCTCTCTCACCTAGAGAACAACTCCAGCCCCTCGGCCCAGTTGCCTGTGTTTCCTAAACAGCACGTAGCCATGGCTGGCTGTGCTCCAGCCCCGTGAGCTGGCCCAGCACGTCCGTGTCACTGGCGTGAGATCATGGGCGCCCTATCTCTGCACCCACATCTCTAGTTCCCCCTGCTCACTCCCCAGGCTGTGTGCGTTGGTGTACAGGCAACACAGGGGCTCCCTCCAGCAGATGGGTTTCCCTGGCCCCTGGCAGGCCACACCTTTCCCCCCTCCTTGTCCCATCTACGGACGGGTGTCTCGATGCCTCTTCACAATGAGTCACCCCCAAGGAGCAGCCCTTGCTTTTTACAGGGCCTGTTGCCAGGGGCACAGTTGGTGGTGTATTGGTTGTTGAGATTTGCCCACCCAGACCGTGTTCATTCATGACCACATTTATTAGAGCTACAAAGGTATAATTTATTGGAACACGGGAGGGAGGGTCACGAAGGGGAGAGGGTCGTGTACCAGAGAGTGGCAAAGCGGAGAGGGGAGAGGGTCGCGATGCGGAGAGAGCCTTGAAGTGGAGAGGGACGTGGAGAGTGTCATGAACATAGAGAGGGTCTTGAAGCTGGAGTCCTGAAGCTGGAGTCCTGAAGCTGGAGTCCTGAAGCGGGGAGTCTTGAAGCTGGAGTCCTGAATCTGGAGTCCTGAAGTTGGAGTCCTGAAGCTGGAGTCCTGAAGCGGGGAGTCCTGAAGCGGGGAGTCCTGAAGCTGGAGTCCTGAAGCTGAAGTCCTGAAGCGGGGAGTCCTGAAGCTGGAGTCCTGAAGCGGGGAGTCTTGAAGCTGGAGTCCTGAAGTTGGAGTCCTGATGCGCAGAGTCCTGAAGCTGGAGTCCTGAAGCTGGAGTCCTGAAGCGGGGAGTCCTGAAGCTGGAGTCCTGAAGCGGTGAGTCCTGAAGCTGGAGTTCTGAAGCGGGGAGTCTTGAAGTGGAGAGGGTCACATAGTAGAGAGAGTCGTGAAGTGTAGAGGGTCGTGGAGGGGGTCGTGAACTGGAGGGTCTTGAAGTGGAGAGGGTCGTTAAGCGTGAGTCGTGGAGACAGTCTTGAAGTGGAGAAAGTTGTAAAGCTGCAAGGCTCTTGGAGAGGGTCTTGAAGTGGTGAGTCATGAAGCGCAGAGTTGTGGAGGGTGCCCGAAGTGCAGAGTCTTGAAGTGGAAAGGGTCATGAAGCAGAGAGTCGTGACCTTGAGATGTTTGTGAACTATAGAGTGTCGAGAAGCAGAGAGTCGTGAAGTAGAGAGGGTTGTGAAACTGAAAGGATCGTGGAGAAGGTCCTGAAGTGGTGAGTGGTGGAGGGTCGTGGAGAGGGTCGGAAGCATCGAGTCTTGGAAGTGGAGAGGGTCGTGAAGTGGAGAGTTGTGAAGTTGAGAAGTTTGTGAAGTGTAGAGAGTCTTGGAGAGTCGTGAAGTGCAGGTGGTGGGAAGCACAGAGTGGTGAAGTGGAGAGGGACGCGAAGCGGAGAGTGGTGGAGAGAGTCGTGGAGACAGTCACGAAGCTGAAATAGTGAAGAGGGTCGCGAAGCGGAGAGTGGTGGAGAGAGTCATGTACCTTAGAGTCCCGGAGTGGGGAGTGGGGAAGTGGGGAGGGTCGTTTACCTTAGAGTCATGAAGTGGGGAGTCGGGAAGTGGGGAGAGTCGTAAAGCAGAGAGGGTCACGAAGCGGAGGGTCCAAGGTCTTGTGCTGCAATGGATTCTGACACTAGAGCGGCACTCTGACATCAATATTTCCGTGATGTTGCAAAGAGGAGCCTTGGCATTCGTTTGTAGTGCCGGGACCCATACTGTGGTGGATCGACCTCCATGGGCTCTTCCCGATCCTGAGGTGGATCCACCTCCATGGGCTCCTCCTGATCCTTTGGTGGATCCACTTCCATTGGCTCCACCCTGTCAGCTGCTGGAGGAAAAGCCATTGCAGCAGGAGCAAGAAGAGTTGCGGGAGGAGGAAAAAATGGTGCGGGAGGAGGAAAAAATGGTGCGGGAGGAGGAAAAAATGGTGCGGGAGGAGGAAAAGGGAGGGGAAAGGCAGCCATCGGTGCAGGGGGGCAAGTCGTTGTTGCAGGCATTGCTGGAGGAAAGGCAGGAGGTGCTGGAGGAGGAAAGGTGAACGTTGGTGGTACAGGAAAAGCCATTGGTGCAGGGGGAAAAGCTGGCGGAAAGGCAGGTGCTGCTGGAGGAGGAAAGGCAGGTGTTGCTGCTGCTTTGTTGATCTTGAGAAGTCTCTGAAGCCACATCTTCACCCTCCTGAACTTCTTCCCTTCTTGGCCAGGCAGAGATGAGCAACTGCTGTCTTTGGTGCTAAGGATCCCCGTCCAAGTGTGTGGAGGTCACGACGCCAGGAGCTCTGCAGCTGAGAGTCAAGTGCCGTGTGTCCGTTGGTATGCTAATGGGGTTAACGGACATGGCAGGAGACAGCGTGATGTCAGCAGCACACGCTGGGGTGAATGCAAATGTCCACGCGGACGACTGTGATTGGCTCCCGTGTGTGTTGGCTTGGCAGCGTGAGCTTAGGACTAGATGATGGTCAAGGCCTTTTCCAAGCAAACTAATGCTATGATTTGATGAAAGGTAGCGTGGTGTGGGAGGAAGAGGAGGGCTGTGAAGGGGCAGAGGGCCCCTTCCTGGGAGTGTCCCCTCTGTGTCCATTGCTAAAGGAGGGCTGTAGCAGGGATTGGGTCTGACCTGTGGTTTCTGGGTGTTAAGTAGGAGAAACACAGCACGTCACAAGGCAAGGCTGCTGCGGCTTTCAAAGCTACCCTTGAACTGGATTTGTGACTTAGGCACCTTGATCTTGTAGAGAGGGCTTGGATGGGATTGCCGAGTGGGTGGCCTCCACAGTGCTCCAAAATATGCCTTTCTTGGCTGCTGAGAAGTGCCAGTGGGCTGATGCTTCTTGTCCAAGTGGTGCTTTGCAGCCCTACTTTCCTGACTTTGGGCCAGAGCCCTTCCGAGTGGGCTTGTCAAGCCCCAGAAGTGCCTTCTAAGCTGCACTGGATCTCATGGATGTGAAGCTGTGCCGTTCGTTGCCTTCTCTCCTTTGGCACTTAGTGCAGGGAGCTTTGGCTGCTTGTCTGTCAGCATCAGGATGTTGTGAGTTCAAGGCTCCTGCCTTCCATTGGCTGCATCCTGTTGGCTCTGCAGACTGGGAGCAGGCTGGCATTTTTCAGGCAGGAGCAAGGTGGTTCTGATCCTCTGGCACTATCAGAAAGCATCAGTGTTTGTGCTGTAGCAAGACTGAAAAGAGTCCCCCGCAGAGAGTGACTGGGAAGAACAGGCAAGCTGCTGCTGCCAAGGAAGGCTACGTCTTTCTGTCCAGCAAAGGCTTTCACGTTTATTGCCAAGGCATAAGGTGCCCATCATGCGCAAACAGTTGCAAGGTGTCTTTGGAAGGCAGCAAAACCTGTTGCTTCCTGATCTCGCTTCACGTCTCCAACGTTGCTCTGCATGAAGCATCTGAAGGGTGGAGAGGAGTGGGTTGGTATCTAAAAATCAATCCTCGTTTTGCTTTAATTCTAAAGCAAAGATATCCTTGTGTCCTCTCATCTTGAGAAAGAGGATCCTGTGTGTAGTCAAGCACATAGTTAAGTACCTTTATCTGGTAAGGCCATTGTTGCTGCCTGCAAGAAGATAATGTGCCCAGAGCTGCTGGAGGTGGGATTTGAACTCCTTCTCTTGTTGCAGATGGCGGAAGCTGTGCAGACTCAAGATCAACCAATGGAGGAGGAGGTGGAGACCTTTGCCTTCCAGGCAGAGATTGCTCAGTTGATGTCTCTGATGATCAACACTTTCTATTCCAATAAGGAAATCTTTCTGAGGGAGCTGATTTCCAACTGATCAGAGGTAAGTCCTTTAAGGTCTGCCCTCATTCATGTCAATAAAGCTGCTAGAATGTTAAAAACCAGGCAATGCTAAAGCCTGCGTCTTCTTTTAAAGGCTCTGGACAAGATAAGGTACGAGAGCTTGACAGACCCAAGCAAGCGGGATTCTGGAAAAGACCTGAAAATTGACTTGGTTCCAAACAAGCACGATCGCCCACTGTGGATACAGGCATAGGGATGACCAAAGCTGACCTGGTCAACAACCTTGGTACTATTGCCAAATGTGGTACTAAGGCTTTCATGGAAGCACTGCAGGCAGGAGCTGATATGTCCATGATTGGGCGGTTGGGTGTTGCTTTCTACTCGGCCTACTTGGTTGCAGAAAAAGTGCCAGTGATCACCAAGCACAATGATGATGAGCAGGACGCTTGGGAGTGGTCAGCTGGAGGATCTTTCACTGTCAGACTTGATAATGGTGAGTATGAAATGTCTCTGCTCAAGTATGCTTTCTAGAAGGTTTTTGGTACTGGGATACCTAATGTATTCATTGAAAATGAAAGGAATTGGGACTAGTCATGTGTCAGGTGAAGCCCAGGCCCAGTTGTTCTCATACCATTCCTGTTTGAGTAGCTGTTGGTACCAAAGGGAATGCTTCATAATGAACAGTAAGCTTTCAAAGCTTGTAGATATCAATATTTCTGTAGGTTCCTACAGTTTATCTACAGAAACTTGAAAGAGACCATGTGAGTAGATTAATGAGTTTCAAATCTCTTAGACTTGCCTGAAGCACCTTCTAGGTACGGTCAGCCCGAGGAAGTGTCTGTGAGGCTGTTCCTGTGCCCAGAAGTTTCCCTTCTCCCAGTAAAGATACTGCAGGACTTAGTCAAAGAAAATCTGCTTTAATATTCATTCCAAAGTCAAAGTGTAGGCTTCTGCTGCACAAATTAAAGCCGTCAACACCGTTCTAGGTGAACCTTTGGGCCCTGGAACAAAAGTCATCCTGCATCTGAAGGAAGATCAGACTGAATACCTGGAAGAGCGGCAAATCAAGGAGATTGTGAAGAAGCACTCTCAGTTCATTGGCTACCCCATCACACTCTTTGTACGTACCTTGCTTCAAGTTTTTACAAGGCTATTAATACATTTCACAAGATCTAGGTAAGTCACGTCATTTTAAGGGTTGGAAGGGACCTGGAAAGCTCATCCAGTGCAACCCCCCTGCCAGAGCAGGACCACCTAGAGTAGGTCACACAGGAACTGATCCAGATGGGTTTGGAATGTTTCCAGAGGAGAGTCCACAGCCCATCTGGGCAGCCCCTGCCAGTGCGGCCTCACCTGAACACTGAAGAGGTGTGTTTCTTTGGAAGCTCTTACGTTCCAGCTTGTACCCATTGCCCCTTGTCCTAGAGCACAGCCTGGCTCTATCCTCCTCACACGCAGCCTTTATGGCTTTGTCAACATGAATGAGGTCACTGCTCAGTCTCCTCCAAGCTCAAGAGCCCCAGCTCCCTCAGCCTTTCATCACAAGGGAGATGCTCCACTCCATCATCTCTGTGGCCCTGTGCTGAACTGTCTCCAGGAGCTCCCTGTCCTTCTGGAACTAAGGAGCCCAGAACTGTGCTGCCCGTTCCCAAAGGAAAACACAAAACAACCGAGGTCGTTTCATGCGGTGCTTTATTGAGGGCCCTGGGGACCTGAGGACTAGTGTCCAAAGTCAGAGCCCCCACTAACAGAAAATTTCACAGAGTTTATATACTTTCCACAAATGATTACTTCATCAGGTCCCCGTGATGTTTACCAGTTTTCTTAGACTTTAGGATTATGTCGTGCTCTTTCATGTAGTTACTTGAGACAACGCTTATCTGAATCCACAGCCAGAAATTTCCATAGATAACAAACAGGTAAACATTCGAGATAACGATTTCTTTGAGAAAAACAAGATTCAGGTTCAGCATTCTTCACTAATCTCTTTGCTTTGTTTAAGCAAGAATGCACAAGCTCAGCATGCCCCACTAGTTCCCTAGACTGCTAGGTTACATCAACATCCCACACTGCTCACTAGGCCTCGATACAGACCTTAGCCTAACTACTTCTAACTTTCCATATACAGTAATGCTAACAAGGGGACTGGAGCATCTTTCATATGAGGAGAGGCTGCGGGACCTGGGGCTGTTTAGTCTGGAGAAGAGGAGACTGAGGAGAGATCTTATGAATATTGACAACTGTCTCAATGGTGGGTGTCAGGACGCTGGGGCAGCACTTTTTCCCATGGTATCTAGCAACAGGACAAGGGGTGATGGGATCAAGCTGGAACACAAAAAGTTCCATTTCAACATAGGAAAAAACTCTTCCAGTGTTTCAGTGAGGGAGCCCTGGCTCAGGCTGCCCAGGGACGGTGTGGATGCCCCGTGCTGGGAGGTCATCAAGACCCGCCTGGACACGTTCCTGTGTGACCTGATCTAGGTGGGAGCTGCTTCTGCACTTGGGTGGTTGACAGCAGAGCTTCCACTGACCGTCCTGGTCCTGCCCAAACAAAACCCCTGCACGCTGTGGGAGGAGAAGAGGTCCCTGGAGTGCAGCCAGGGCAGTGGCTGGGGAAGGCAGGATGGGCTGCAGCTCCCATGGGAAAGGGCAAAGCCACTGGTGGGATGGTCTGTGCCCAGGAGCCTGGCTGTGCTTGGTGGGTGATGAGAAAGGATGGGGAGACTCGATGTGTGCCTCGAGGAGACTGAACCTTGTGGACAAGTAACGTGTGATGTGAGCTGTGTGTTGTAGGAAGTACCGCGGCAGGAACAGGCTGAGCTGATGAAGAACGAGGTGTGGAGGCTCGTTGGCGCTCCGCAGCCTCCATTTCCCATCACCCCCAGCGCCTCGCTGCCGGCCAAAGCTGCGGGCGGGAGCCGCGGTGCCTGCCGGGAGTTGTAGTTGTGCGGCGGCGCCTGGCAGGAGGCGCCGTGCGGCGGGGGGGGGGGTGGGGGGCCTCGGGTTCCCAGCGTGCCCCGCGCGGAGCCCGCGCTCGTGCCCTGCTCGCGTGCCGGCTCCTCCTCCTCCTCCCTCGGGCTCCTCTTTGTCCTCAGGGTCTCTGTGAAAGGATTCTCGCCCTGGAAGGAGAAGATTCACAGTGCTCAGCGGCACAGAGCCCAGTGTGCGGCCTGTGGGCAGCGGAGTTCCGCAGGGATGGGCGCTGGGGCCGCTCTGGTTCAACAGCTCCGTCAGGGAGCTCACTGCTCACTAGGCCTCGATACAGACCTTAGCCTAACTACTTCTAACTTTCCATATACAGTAATGCTAACGACTGGACACTATTCCAGATGTCGTCTCACGAGGGCAGAGTGGAGGGGGAGCAGAAGCTCAGGATCACAGTCTCCAAATCACTGAGAAAAATGAAACACATCTTGATGTGTTGTCAGTGGTAGTTGAGTGTAATTGAAACGAGACAGTATAAATTACATCAGCACATGGAAATACACCAGCACTTGTGCCTGGGCACGCAGAATGCAAGGAGGAAAGTACCGTTTCCCTGGTGCCATTTTCAGGCCAAAGAAGAGAAAGCGGCCTCGTTATCCCAGGAGATTTGTCCAAGCAGGTCTTTGAAGAGGCCCAAGTCGGCTGGCCGAAGCCCAGGCTTGCAAGCCAGTTTGGCATCTTGCTGCTTCTCCATAGCAGCTGGAACTGCACCATTTCATGGTCACTGCAGCCAAGGCTGCCTCCAACCTCCACATCCCCAAGCAGCCCTTCTTTCTTGGTCAGCACAAGGTGCAGCAGCACACCCCTCCTCCTTGGCTCACAACATTTGTCCAGTGCAACAGCTTAGTGTTATTGCTTGTGTTTCCAGACCAGTAAGGAATGCACAAAGAGGTCAAGAGACTTGCTGGAGGGGAGGAGGAGCATGGATGAGACAGCTGGCAAGAGACCTCAAGTCTCCTTCCTCCTATCCCTGTAGTTTTCCCTGAAGACCATTGTTGTGCGTATGAAATAAGACGGGGACAAAGGCTGTTTTCCTGGTAGTCTGATGTAGTCTTGAGGTCTGTGTAATAAACCCGGAGTCTGTTAGAATTCCAGCATATAATATAAGGACCCTGTAATGAAATGAGTAATACAGACAGAGAGATATTTGTAACTATTAATAAGGTCCCTACTCAGTCTTCTCTTTTCTAGACTAAACAGCCCCAGTTCCCGCAGCCTTTCCTGGTATGAGAGATGCTCCAGTCCCCTGATCTTCTTGGTGGCCCTGTGCGGGACTGTCTCCAGAAGTTCTCTGTCCCTCTAGAGCTGAGGAGCCCAGAACTGGACACAGGATGTCATTGCTGTGAGTTTCATCTTTAGAAACATTTCCCTTCAAGGTGTTTACATTGAAATTCAAGGTGTTCTAGATGTGCCAGACCACTCGGGAAAAACCACTGGGTTTTGCCCTCTTAAGACTCAGCTGGTGGTGTTGGTAACCTCAACCATCTTTTGAGGTGAGTTGAGATAGAGCTGTGCGTGCTCAGGTTCTCAGCTGTGCTCGTCACCAAATGTTCACTTGAAATATTCCATCATTCACTTCCTCTTCTCACTTACCTTGGGGTCTGCGTAGACACTTGTCCCTCATGCAACTCCTTCCACTTCCCAGAAAAATAAGCTTCCTCTACTTTCTTCCTCTGACAAAGGGGTTGTGGAGGGTGCCCAATTGGCTCAGCCCCAGAGGTGGGTCTTACTTAGAGACAGGGAAATTTTTGAGCAACTTAGCATTACCATAAGGACCAATATTACAGCTCCTTCCCTGGGATCAGAACCAGCTCTACACAGAGCCAAGACGTTAGCTAATGTTGTTCCTTGTGTGTGTTTGTGTTTGTTTGTCTTGTTATTCAACCAGTTGCAAACCCTTGTTTTCAAATAGAATCCTAGAATCATAGAATGGTAGGGGTTGGATTGTTGACGGATCCGCAATCCATGAAAAACTTCCCTACACAGGAATGCAGAGAAGCAGGCACTTCTTTATTATGCAGCGCTGGGAAGACACGAGGGATAGCTCCTCCATAGGTGCTTCCTTGTTAGTTACCATTTTCAGGGTTTTTACAGAGCTGAAAGAAAAGGATCACATTTGCCAACACAAGCATGCATAAAATGTCCATCTGTCAGTTTAGCCCTTCACCTTGATTGGTTCCCAACAAACACAAAATTTCCAAAACCACAGTGATTGGTCAAAGAAAGATATCAGTCCCTTTGTTTTAGTAACAACTAAGGTAACAGCCAAGGTAACCTAAGGAATACATTGACCAGGGTCTTGTAGTTAAGGTAACAGCCAAGGTAACCTAAGGAATACATTGACCAGGGTCTTGTAGTTAAGGTAACAGCCAAGGTAACCTAAGGAATACATTGACCAGGGTCTTGTAGTTAAGGTAACAGCCAAGGTAACCGAAGGAATACGTTGACCAGGGTCTTGTAGTTCAGGTAACAGCCAAGGTAACCTAAGGAATACGTTGACCAGGGTCTTGTAGTTAAGGTAACAGCCAAGGTAACCTAAGGAATACGTTGACCAGGGTCTTGTAGTTCAGGTAACAGCCAAGGTAACCTAAGGAATACGTTGACCAGGGTCTTGTAGTTAAGGTAACAGCCAAGGTAACCTAAGGAATACGTTGACCAGGGTCTTGTAGTTCAGGTAACAGCCAAGGTAACCTAAGGAATACGTTGACCAGGGTCTTGTAGTTAAGGTAACAGCCAAGGTAACCTAAGGAATACGTTGACCAGGGTCTTGTAGTTAATGTAACAGCCAAGGTAACCTAAGGAATACATTGACCAGGGTCTTGTAGTTCAGGTAACAGCCAAGGTAACCTAAGGAATACGTTGACCAGGGTCTTGTAGTTAAGGTAACAGCCAAGGTAACCTAAGGAATACGTTGACCAGGGTCTTGTAGTTCAGGTAACAGCCAAGGTAACCTAAGGAATACGTTGACCAGGGTCTTGTGGCTAAGGTAACACGTCCCCATCAGGTGTGGTATGTAACTCTTGCAGTTTGATCCTTATGTGATTCAAAGGAATACTTACTTAATCCATAGGTGTGTGAGTTATTTGAAGTGCTGAGCTAACTGATTGGTCTCTTACTAACTAGGTGCTTAACAAGTGCTTCTGGTGGTGATAAGTGGTTCACTAAAATAATTGTGTGTGTGCAAGAAGAAGGGACCTTTAGAGATGATCTAGTCCAACCTCCCATGGCAAAGCAGGTCCACCTAGATCAGGTCACACAGGAACATGTCCAGGTGTGTTGGGAAGCCCCCCAGAGAAGGCTACTCCCCACCCTCCCTGGGCAGCCTGTGCCCATGCTCCGTCACCCTGACAGTGAACTAGTTTTTCCTTAGGGTTAAATCATAGAATGATAGAATGGTAGGGATTGGAAGGGAGCTTTCCCCTTCTCCTTGGCTCCTTGACCACTTGTGAGAGTTGGTTGTCACGAGCACTGTGCAGGAAGCTCCTGGCCTGTGTGTGCTTGGCTGAGTGGCTTTGCCAGCAAATATCAGGGGTGTTGAGGTCCCCGTGAGGACCGGGGATGATGATTGTGAGGCAGCTCTGAGCCGTTTCTTCGAAGGCCCGATGCACTTCTTCTTCCTGCTCAGTGGCCTAGAGTAAAGTGCCATAGTAGGATCACCCACACTAGCTTGTCCCTTTGTTTTCACCCAGAAGCACTCACCCCAGCCCTCATCCCCACCCAGGCAGAGCTCAATGTGCTCTAACTGCTCTCTCACCTAGAGAACAACTCCAGCCCCTCGGCCCAGTTGCCTGTGTTTCCTAAACAGCACGTAGCCATGGCTGGCTGTGCTCCAGCCCCGTGAGCTGGCCCAGCACGTCCGTGTCACTGGCGTGAGATCATGGGCGCCCTATCTCTGCACCCACATCTCTAGTTCCCCCTGCTCACTCCCCAGGCTGTGTGCGTTGGTGTACAGGCAACACAGGGGCTCCCTCCAGCAGATGGGTTTCCCTGGCCCCTGGCAGGCCACACCTTTCCCCACTCCTTATCCCATCTACGGACGGGTGTCTCGATGCCTCTTCACAGTGAGTCACCCCCAAGGAGCAGCCCTTGCTTTTTACAGGGCCTGTTGCCAGGGGCACAGTTGGTGGTGTATTGGTTGTTGAGATTTGCCCACCCAGACCGTGTTCATTCATGACCACATTTATTAGAGCTACAAAGATATAATTTATTGGAACACGGGAGGGAGGGTCACGAAGGGGAGAGGGTCGTGTACCAGAGAGTGGCAAAGCGGAGAGGGGAGAGGGTCGCGATGCGGAGAGAGTCTTGAAGTGGAGAGGGACGTGGAGAGTGTCATGAACATAGAGAGCCTTGTGAAGCGGTGAGTCCTGAAGCGGTGAGTCCTGAAGCGGGGAGTCCTGAAGCGGTGAGTCCTGAAGAGGGAGTCCTGAAGCGGGGAGTCCTGAAGCTGGAGTCCTGAAGCGGTGAGTCCTGAAGCGGTGAGTCCTGAAGCGGGGAGTCCTGAAGCGGGGAGTCTTGAAGCGGGGAGTCCTGAAGCTGGAGTCCTGAAGCTGGAGTCCTGAAGCGGTGAGTCCTGAAGCGGTGAGTCCTGAAGCGGGGAGTCCTGAAGCGGGGAGTCCTGAAGCTGGAGTCCTGAAGCGGGGAGTCCTGAAGCGGTGAGTCCTGAAGCGGGGAGTCCTGAAGCGGGGAGTCTTGAAGCGGGGAGTCCTGAAGCTGGAGTCCTGAAGCTGGAGTCCTGAAGCTGGAGTCCTGAAGCGGGGAGTCTTGAAGCTGGAGTCCTGAAGCTGGAGTCCTGAAGCGGGGAGCCCTGAAGCTGGAGTCCTGAAGCGGGGAGTCCTGAAGCAGGGAGTCTTGAAGCTGGAGTCCTGAAGCTGGAGTCCTGATGCGCGGAGTCCTTAAGCGGGGAGTCCTGAAGCTGGAGTCCTGAAGCTGGAGTCCTGAAGCGGTGAGTCCTGAAGCTGGAGTCCTGAAGCGGGGAGTCTTGAAGTGGAGAGGGTCACATAGTAGAGAGAGTCGTGAAGTGTAGAGGGTCATGGAGGGGGTCGTGAACTGGAGGGTCTTGAAGTGGAGAGGGTCGTTAAGCGTGAGTCGTGGAGACAGTCTTGAAGTGGAGAAAGTTGTAAAGCTGCAAGGCTCTTGGAGAGGGTCTTGAAGTGGTGAGTCATGAAGCGCAGAGTTGTGGAGGGTGCCCGAAGTGCAGAGTCTTGAAGTGGAAAGGGTCATGAAGCAGAGAGTCGTGACCTTGAGATGTTTGTGAACTATAGAGTGTCGAGAAGCAGAGAGTCGTGAAGTAGAGAGGGTTGTGAAACTGAAAGGATCGTGGAGAAGGTCCTGAAGTGGTGGAGGGTCGTGGAGAGGGTCGGAAGCATCGAGTCTTGGAAGTGGAGAGGGTCGTGAAGTGGAGAGTTGTGAAGTTGAGAAGTTTGTGAAGTGTAGAGAGTCTTGGAGAGTCGTGAAGTGCAGGTGGTGGGAAGCACAGAGTGGTGAAGTGGAGAGGGACGCGAAGCGGAGAGTGGTGGAGAGAGTCGTGGAGACAGTCACGAAGCTGAAATAGTGAAGAGGGTCGCGAAGCGGAGAGTGGTGGAGAGAGTCATGTACCTTAGAGTCCCGGAGTGGGGAGTGGGGAAGTGGGGAGGGTCGTTTACCTTAGAGTCATGAAGTGGGGAGTCGGGAAGTGGGGAGAGTCGTAAAGCAGAGAGGGTCACGAAGCGGAGGGTCCAAGGTCTTGTGCTGCAATGGATTCTGACACTAGAGCGGCACTCTGACATCAATATTTCCGTGGTGTTGCAAAGAGGAGCCTTGGCATTCGTTTGTAGTGCCGGGACCCATACTGTGGTGGATCGACCTCCATGGGCTCTTCCCGATCCTGAGGTGGATCCACCTCCATGGGCTCCTCCTGATCCTTTGGTGGATCCACTTCCATTGGCTCCACCCTGTCAGCTGCTGGAGGAAAAGCCATTGCAGCAGGAGCAAGAAGAGTTGCGGGAGGAGGAAAAAATGGTGCGGGAGGAGGAAAAAATGGTGCGGGAGGAGGAAAAAATGGTGCGGGAGGAGGAAAAGGGAGGGGAAAGGCAGCCATCGGTGCAGGGGGGCAAGTCGTTGTTGCAGGCATTGCTGGAGGAAAGGCAGGAGGTGCTGGAGGAGGAAAGGTGAACGTTGGTGGTACAGGAAAAGCCATTGGTGCAGGGGGAAAAGCTGGCGGAAAGGCAGGTGCTGCTGGAGGAGGAAAGGCAGGTGTTGCTGCTGCTTTGTTGATCTTGAGAAGTCTCTGAAGCCACATCTTCACCCTCCTGAACTTCTTCCCTTCTTGGCCAGGCAGAGATGAGCAACTGCTGTCTTTGGTGCTAAGGATCCCCGTCCAAGTGTGTGGAGGTCACGACGCCAGGAGCTCTGCAGCTGAGAGTCAAGTGCCGTGTGTCGGTTGGTATGCTAATGGGGTTAACGGACATGGCAGGAGACAGCGTGATGTCAGCAGCACACGCTGGGGTGAATGCAAATGTCCACGCGGACGACTGTGATTGGCTCCCGTGTGTGTTGGCTTGGCAGCGTGAGCTTAGGACTAGATGATGGTCAAGGCCTTTTCCAAGCAAACTAATGCTATGATTTGATGAAAGGTAGCGTGGTGTGGGAGGAAGAGGAGGGCTGTGAAGGGGCAGAGGGCCCCTTCCTGGGAGTGTCCCCTCTGTGTCCATTGCTAAAGGAGGGCCGTAGCAGGGATTGGGTCTGACCTGTGGTTTCTGGGTGTTAAGTAGGAGAAACACAGCACGTCACAAGGCAAGGCTGCTGCGGCTTTCAAAGCTACCCTTGAACTGGATTTGTGACTTAGGCACCTTGATCTTGTAGAGAGGGCTTGGATGGGATTGCCGAGTGGGTGGCCTCCACAGTGCTCCAAAATATGCCTTTCTTGGCTGCTGAGAAGTGCCAGTGGGCTGATGCTTCTTGTCCAAGTGGTGCTTTGCAGCCCTACTTTCCTGACTTTGGGCCAGAGCCCTTCCGAGTGGGCTTGTCAAGCCCCAGAAGTGCCTTCTAAGCTGCACTGGATCTCATGGATGTGAAGCCGTGCCGTTGGTTGCCTTCTCTCCTTTGGCACTTAGTGCAGGGAGCTTTGGCTGCTTGTCTGTCAGCATCAGGATGTTGTGAGTTCAAGGCTCCTGCCTTCCATTGGCTGCATCCTGTTGGCTCTGCAGACTGGGAGCAGGCTGGCATTTTTCAGGCAGGAGCAAGGTAGTTCTGATCCTCTGGCACTATCAGAAAGCATCAGTGTTTGTGCTGTAGCAAGACTGAAAAGAGTCCCCCGCAGAGAGTGACTGGGAAGAACAGGCAAGCTGCTGCTGCCAAGGAAGGCTACGTCTTTCTGTCCAGCAAAGACTTTCACGTTTATTGCCAAGGCATAAGGTGCCCGTCATGCGCAAACAGTTGCAAGGTGTCTTTGGAAGGCAGCAAAACCTGTTGCTTCCTGATCTCGCTTCACGTCTCCAACGTTGCTCTGCATGAAGCATCTGAAGGGTGGAGAGGAGTGGGTTGGTATCTAAAAATCAATCCTCGTTTTGCTTTAATTCTAAAGCAAAGATATCCTTGTGTCCTCTCATCTTGAGAAAGAGGATCCTGTGTGTAGTCAAGCACATAGTTAAGTACCTTTATCTGGTAAGGCCATTGTTGCTGCCTGCAAGAAGATAATGTGCCCAGAGCTGCTGGAGGTGGGATTTGAACTCCTTCTCTTGTTGCAGATGGCGGAAGCTGTGCAGACTCAAGATCAACCAATGGAGGAGGAGGTGGAGACCTTTGCCTTCCAGGCAGAGATTGCTCAGTTGATGTCTCTGATGATCAACACTTTCTATTCCAATCAGGAAATCTTTCTGAGGGAGCTGATTTCCAACTGATCAGAGGTAAGTCCTTTAAGGTCTGCCCTCATTCATGTCAATAAAGCTGCTAGAATGTTAAAAACCAGGCAATGCTAAAGCCTGCGTCTTCTTTTAAAGGCTCTGGACAAGATAAGGTACGAGAGCTTGACAGACCCAAGCAAGCGGGATTCTGGAAAAGACCTGAAAATTGACTTGGTTCCAAACAAGCACGATCGCCCACTGTGGATACAGGCATAGGGATGACCAAAGCTGACCTGGTCAACAACCTTGGTACTATTGCCAAATGTGGTACTAAGGCTTTCATGGAAGCACTGCAGGCAGGAGCTGATATGTCCATGATTGGGCGGTTGGGTGTTGCTTTCTACTCGGCCTACTTGGTTGCAGAAAAAGTGCCAGTGATCACCAAGCACAATGATGATGAGCAGGACGCTTGGGAGTGGTCAGCTGGAGGATCTTTCACTGTCAGACTTGATAATGGTGAGTATGAAATGTCTCTGCTCAAGTATGCTTTCTAGAAGGTTTTTGGTACTGGGATACCTAATGTATTCATTGAAAATGAAAGGAACTGGGACTAGTCATGTGTCAGGTGAAGCCCAGGCCCAGTTGTTCTCATACCATTCCTGTTTGAGTAGCTGTTGGTACCAAAGGGAATGCTTCATAATGAACAGTAAGCTTTCAAAGCTTGTAGATATCAATATTTCTGTAGGTTCCTACAGTTTATCTACAGAAACTTGAGACCATGTGAGTAGATTAATGAGTTTCAAATCTCTTAGACTTGCCTGAAGTACCTTCTAGGTACGGTCAGCCCGAGGAAGTGTCTGTGAGGCTGTTCCTGTGCCCAGAAGTTTCCCTTCTCCCAGTAAAGATACTGCAGGACTTAGTCAAAGAAAATCTGCTTTAATATTCATTCCAAAGTCAAAGTGTAGGCTTCTGCTGCACAAATTAAAGCCGTCAACACCGTTCTAGGTGAACCTTTGGGCCCTGGAACAAAAGTCATCCTGCATCTGAAGGAAGATCAGACTGAATACCTGGAAGAGCGGCAAATCAAGGAGATTGTGAAGAAGCACTCTCAGTTCATTGGCTACCCCATCACACTCTTTGTACGTACCTTGCTTCAAGTTTTTACAAGGCTATTAATACATTTCACAAGATCTAGGTAAGTCACGTCATTTTAAGGGTTGGAAGGGACCTGGAAAGCTCATCCAGTGCAACCCCCCTGCCAGAGCAGGACCACCTAGAGTAGGTCACACAGGAACTGATCCAGATGGGTTTGAAATGTTTCCAGAGGAGAGTCCACAGCCCATCTGGGCAGCCCCTGCCAGTGCGGCCTCACCTGAACACTGAAGAGGTGTGTTTCTTTGGAAGCTCTTACGTTCCAGCTTGTACCCATTGCCCCTTGTCCTAGAGCACAGCCTGGCTCTATCCTCCTCACACGCAGCCTTTATGGCTTTGTCAACATGAATGAGGTCACTGCTCAGTCTCCTCCAAGCTCAAGAGCCCCAGCTCCCTCAGCCTTTCATCACAAGGGAGATGCTCCACTCCATCATCTCTGTGGCCCTGTGCTGAACTGTCTCCAGGAGCTCCCTGTCCTTCTGGAACTAAGGAGCCCAGAACTGTGCTGCCCGTTCCCAAAGGAAAACACAAAACAACCGAGGTCGTTTCATGCGGTGCTTTATTGAGGGCCCTGGGGACCTGAGGACTAGTGTCCAAAGTCAGAGCCCCCACTAACAGAAAATTTCACAGAGTTTATATACTTTCCACAAATGATTACTTCATCAGGTCCCCGTGATGTTTACCAGTTTTCTTAGACTTTAGGATTATGTCGTGCTCTTTCATGTAGTTACTTGAGACAACGCTTATCTGAATCCACAGCCAGAAATTTCCATAGATAACAAACAGGTAAACATTCGAGATAACGATTTCTTTGAGAAAAACAAGATTCAGGTTCAGCATTCTTCACTAATCTCTTTGCTTTGTTTAAGCAAGAATGCACAAGCTCAGCATGCCCCACTAGTTCCCTAGACTGCTAGGTTACATCAACATCCCACACTGCTCACTAGGCCTCGATACAGACCTTAGCCTAACTACTTCTAACTTTCCATATACAGTAATGCTAACAAGGGGACTGGAGCATCTTTCATATGAGGAGAGGCTGCGGGACCTGGGGCTGTTTAGTCTGGAGAAGAGGAGACTGAGGAGAGATCTTATGAATATTGACAACTGTCTCAATGGTGGGTGTCAGGACGCTGGGGCAGCACTTTTTCCCATGGTATCTAGCAACAGGACAAGGGGTGATGGGATCAAGCTGGAACACAAAAAGTTCCATTTCAACATAGGAAAAAACTCTTCCAGTGTTTCAGTGAGGGAGCCCTGGCTCAGGCTGCCCAGGGACGGTGTGGATGCCCCGTGCTGGGAGGTCATCAAGACCCGCCTGGACACGTTCCTGTGTGACCTGATCTAGGTGGGAGCTGCTTCTGCACTTGGGTGGTTGACAGCAGAGCTTCCACTGACCGTCCTGGTCCTGCCCAAACAAAACCCCTGCACGCTGTGGGAGGAGAAGAGGTCCCTGGAGTGCAGCCAGGGCAGTGGCTGGGGAAGGCAGGATGGGCTGCAGCTCCCATGGGAAAGGGCAAAGCCACTGGTGGGATGGTCTGTGCCCAGGAGCCTGGCTGTGCTTGGTGGGTGATGAGAAAGGATGGGGAGACTCGATGTGTGCCTCGAGGAGACTGAACCTTGTGGACAAGTAACGTGTGATGTGAGCTGTGTGTTGTAGGAAGTACCGCGGCAGGAACAGGCTGAGCTGATGAAGAACGAGGTGTGGAGGCTCGTTGGCGCTCCGCAGCCTCCATTTCCCATCACCCCCAGCGCCTCGCTGCCGGCCAAAGCTGCGGGCGGGAGCCGCGGTGCCTGCCGGGAGTTGTAGTTGTGCGGCGGCGCCTGGCAGGAGGCGCCGTGCGGCGGGGGGGGGGGTGGGGGGCCTCGGGTTCCCAGCGTGCCCCGCGCGGAGCCCGCGCTCGTGCCCTGCTCGCGTGCCGGCTCCTCCTCCTCCTCCCTCGGGCTCCTCTTTGTCCTCAGGGTCTCTGTGAAAGGATTCTCGCCCTGGAAGGAGAAGATTCACAGTGCTCAGCGGCACAGAGCCCAGTGTGCGGCCTGTGGGCAGCGGAGTTCCGCAGGGATGGGCGCTGGGGCCGCTCTGGTTCAACAGCTCCGTCAGGGAGCTGGGGGAGGGCCCAGAGGGACCCTCAGCGAGTTCCCTGCTGGCACCAAACTGGGAGCACTGGCTGAGTGCCCAGAGCCTGAGCTGCCCGGCAGGGAGAGCTGGGCACAGAGGAACCTGCTGAGGGGCAGCAAGGGCAGAGTGGTGCAGCTGGGCAGGAACAAGCCCAGCACCAGCCCAGGCTGGGGCTGAGCTGCTGGAGAGCAGCTCCAGGAGAGGGGCCTGGCAGTGCTGGGGGAGAACAAACCAGCCCCGAGCAGCAGCTTGTCCTGTTGCTACGTACCATAGGAAAAGGGATGTCCCGACCTCCTGACACCCAGCAGTGAGGTATTTGTAAATGTTAATGAGCTCTCCCCTCACTCTCCTCCAGACTAAACAGCCCCAGTTCCCGCAGCCTTTCCTCGTATGGAAGATGTTCCAGTCCCCTGAGCATCTTGGTGGCCCTGCGCTGGCCACTCTCCACAAGTTCTGTGTCTCTTTTGTGCTGATGACAGGTTGCTGCTAAAATTTCTTGTGATTCCAACACACCAACTTTAATGCAGCTGTAAATGAGCCCAGCTCCACAGGGACTGAGCAATGGACTGAGGCACAACGTGCTGTGCAAACAGGCAGCTTTATTGACTACACTAAGTCTCCTTCAGCCTTTGTGTGTGCTGAGAGGAGCGTGGGGAGGACAGAGCAGGTGTGGGACACAGGGGCTGCCCTTGGAGCAGCGGGCAGTGCCCCAGGGGGAAATGGTGGTGGCACAGCGCAGCCTGCGCTGGGTCCTGGCCACGCTGCTGCTCAAGCCCCTTTTCCCATCAGGAACCGCAGGAGCCCCCACAGCAAACTGAGGAACTTCAACGCCTTCCGGCATGCAAAGGCACAGGACGTGGAGCTGCCTGGTTGTGTTGCACCTGGCCTTGGTGTCTGAGAGGGGGCTGAGGTGGACACAGGCTGTGACAGTGGAGGAGCTGCTGCCTCTTCTTGGTGCCGTCCCATGTGCTCCAGGATCCAGTTATAAAAGTGCTGAGTGCTGGTGTAGATGCCAGGCTGTTTTTCTCTTGCACAGCCTTTCCCCCAGCTGGTCAGTCCAACGACCCAGTAGTAGTCAGCGTGGCTGTCTTGGCAGGCGAGGGGACCACCACTGTCACCCTACAGCAGAGCAGAGAGGAGGAAGGGAGTGTTGGGTGGCTGCTGTCAGCACAGGGATCCTGGATGTGTGGAAGACAGAGGTTCTAGCACTGGGCTCTGGACCTAAGGGCTGCCACTTACACGGGATGGGTGTGTGGGACAAGGCAAGGGGCCCTGGGCAAGGAGATGATGATGGGGAAGGGGAGGGAAGCCCCAGCAGTGTTGGGACAGGGCTGTGGGTGCTGCAGGGGGTGACTCGTAGCTGCTCCTACCTGGCAGGTGTCGATACCACCCTGTGGGTACCCGGCACACAGGTTGTAGCTGTGCACAGCCCCTGTGTACCACTGGCTGCTGTTACAGAGCTTGGTATCGATGAGGTGAACCTTGGCCTCCTGCAGCACATCGGATATTTCTGGTTCTGTGGCTGTGAGCACAGCAAGGAATTAGCCCCCAGCAGCTCTGGGCCACTTGCCCTCCCCTGTCTGGCAAAGCCCTTCCCTGGGCCTCGGCTTTGCACCTACCCCAAGAGACACCAGACACGTCTTTCCCTTCAGTCTGGCTTTGGACAGTGGCTCAGACCCCCGTCTGCAGCCTGATGTCCCCACAGCCTGACTGTGGCTCTCGCCTTGGCTCTCCTCACGCCAAACCCGTCTCCCCAGCGTGCCAGGCCTCGGGACACAAATGCTTTTACAAGGGGAACTCACATCGTGCAACTGTGGATCCCCAACCAGCCACCTGGCAGTTTTTCAGCTCCGACAGCTTCACGTCATCGGGTTGAGGCAAACAGGCCAGCTGGACGTGCTCATTGCACTGGATGGGCTGGTCCAGTTCCAGCACAGCAATGTCATTCTCAGCTGTGACCTGCCAGTAGGCCTCGTGACGCAGCAGCCGCTTGATGCGTCGCACTTGGGCCTCGGGGCCCAGCTGAGACAACTTTGTGGTCCCGATCACCACGCGCCACTTGGCGATTTTCCTGGAGGGCAGATGGAGAGCAGAGGGCTCAGAGGGAGCACTTGCCTGCCTCCTGCTCACCAAGGGCTCCAGGAATGGCCAGCCCCAGGCCGCTGGCGAGCAGCAGCACCAGCCCAGCGTGTGCCGAGCACGGCTCTGTGCTGGGCTGGGCAGCGCCCCGGCGCTGGCTGCTGCGTGGGAACGGGACAGGAGTGGCAGCAGTGGTGTAGGGATGCCCCTTCCCTGCTCCTCCTCACCTGAACTTGTCAAAGCAGTGGGCTGCTGTGAGCACCCACTGTGGGTTGATGAGGGACCCTCCACAGAAATGCTTGGTGCGTTTTCCCCAGGGGCGCTGGAGGCTGACGATCCAGGGCCAGGTCCCCGGAGCCGCATTTGTGCCACCCACGACGCGCAACAGCCCAGAGGAAGAAGCCTTGAGCTGGCGCCCGCAGCTCGCCCTGGAAGCAGAAAGTCACGAGTGTCCTGCTCCAGGGCTCGCTGCTGCTCGGGCTGCAGGGCAGCCGTCTGCCCTCCACACCGGGTGCTGCGTGGACAGCGGGGCAGGGAGCCCTTAGCCCTGGCTCCTGCCTTAGCCCCGTAGCCTGGCTCCCACACCGTGGGGTTTGGGGAGCTGTGGCGTGGCCACGGGGCACCAGTGGACGCTGTAAGGGCTGCCCAAGCTCCCTCCTAGAGCCACTTACCCACAGCCTTCCCATGAGCCGCTTGCAGGCCTGCAGTACAGAGCCAGCAGGGTGAGGATGAGCAGGAGCTTCATCATGTCTAGTAGCACGTGGCCAGAAAGTGCTGGTGACCACCAACAGCGGGGCCCATGCTGTGCCTGCAGTGCTCACGCTGCCCACAGCACCTCGGCCCCGGGGCTGATGTCACAGAGCCGCTGGTTACGGATGCTGGGCGTGGGGGATTCCGTGTGGGGCACCAAGGGGGAGTCCAGCTAAAGGGGGGGTGTGGCATGATTACTGAAGTGCCCTGGAAATGAAAACTTACATTGAAACTGGTATTAAAGCACACATTAAACATCAGCATTGCTCACCAGTTAAGGAAAGGGATAAAATGAAGTAGGCTCACAGGGTGGATACAGCTGCTGCTGGTCAGTGAGGAATCCACAGCACAGTAATTCCCTGCAAATACTCCATGGAGTGTGGAGCAGAGGGGAGGCTCTGTGGTCAGACTCTGCGACGATACATGGGAAGGAGATGCTCCTCTAGAGCTGATAAGCAGCATTTTAGTACCCTGAGCCAAAGGTCTGTCAAACCTGCCCTTTGGGTGCACTTTGCTCATGATAATGTCATTATAATACCAAAATACACCTCTGTCCTGAAGGCCACCGGCCTCTGAGGTGCCACCACTCCTTGAGCCTGTGCCCTGAATTCTTTGTAACTCACAGCTTTAAATGCAAGGCAAGAGAATTTTACACCAATCCTAATAAGCTTTGGAGGTTATTGTGTGTTTATGTGACTAAAGTCACTCAAACTCCACCTTGAAGGTGAAGAAAAAGCATCCTGGGATGCACCAAGGAGAGTGTGGGCGGCAGGTCAAGGTTCTTATCCCTCTCTACTCTTCCCTGGTGAGGCCTCATCTGGAGTCCTGTGTCCAGTTCTGGGCTCCTCAGCTTAAGAGGGACAGAGAACAGCTGGAGAGAGGCCAGTGCAGAGCCACCATGATGATCAGGGGAATGGAACATCTTTCATATGAGGAAAGGCTGTGGGACCTGGGGCTGTTTAGTCTGGAGAAGAGGAGACTGAGGGGAGACCTTATTAACATTTATACATATCTAAAGGGTGGGTGTCAGAAGGCTGGGACATCCCTCTTTTCTATAGTAGATAGTAACAGGACAAGGGGTGATGGGATGAAGCTGGAACACAAAAAGTTCCATTGAGACATACGAAAAAACTATATTACAGTGAGGTGAGGGAGCCCTGGCTCAGGCTGCCCAGGGACCGTGTGGATGCCCCGTGCTGGGAGGTCATCAAGACCCGCCTGGACACGTTCCTGTGTGACCTGATCTAGGTGGGAGCTGCTTCTGCAGGGGGGTTGGACTGGATGAGCTCTAAAGGTCCCTTCCAAACCCCACCATGCTGTGATTCCATGATTCTCTGTGCAGAGCACTGGGCAATGGGGCATGGGAGCAGTGGGATAAAAATGTAGCAGAAGCCACTTGGGTGGTTAACAGCAGAAGTTCAACTGACCGTCCTGGTCCTGCCGTGCGGCGCCGTGCGGCGGAGGGGGCAGGGCCTCGGCTTCCCAGCGTGCCCCGCGGGAGCCCGCGCTCGTGCCCTGCTCGCGCTGTCGCTCGCGCTCGCGGGGGTCGTTCGGTCACCCCAAAACTTCGTGTCCTGCTCCAACCCCCCCCGGGAAGAGGGGAGCGAGTCCAGCCCCAGAGAGGGGTGACAGCAGCTCGAAGGGCTCCCAGAGCCCTCCCGGGTCAGGAATTGCTGCGGCAGGGCCGGGTCCCTCTCTCCTGCTGCTGACTTGGGCCTTGCTGCTGGAGCCATCTCTGCGCAGGGGACGGTGGCTGCAGCTCAGGAGGGAGCCACGGGGCTGTGGGGCGGCTGCCTCTGGCCTGGCTTCCTTCTGGGGCGGGACGTTGCCACCTTGGCTCCGTGTCTCTGCCGCCTCTCCCTCACGGGTGGTGTGAGCACGTCTGGGAGGAGCAAACGCAGAGCTGTGGTGCAGAGTTGGGAGCCCCATGGGTTGTCATCTGAGTCGGGTGTTTTTTAGTGGTATAAAGGGCTTTGGATTCCCTAAAGGAGGCCCCGTGAGGGCCGTCAGTGGGAGGGGGCTCTTGGTCAGCGCTGTCTGCTCCTTGGGTTCACATGGTGGGCTCAGCTCTTTGCTCCTCTTCACACTGGGTTTGGTTGACCGTGTCCTACCCTCACCTCTTTCTGTCCTGCTGCCCTCTGAACTCCTTCCGTTGGGGTTTAGAGTAGTTTTGCCTGGGCCAGGTTTTTTGGTAGGGGGAGAGGTACAGGGGTGGCTTCTTTAAACACAAAGAGTTTCCAGAAGCTTCCCCTGTAGCTCACAGGGTTGGGGCTAGTGAACTGCTTTACCAACAGCAAGGCCAATTAGGCTGGTGCATTCAGTAGCCTTAATTCCTGCTGAACAGCATTCTCAACAATGTGTTTTAAAGAGGCCATCAGTACATCACAGTGGGGGGCAGACTTCTCCTCTGCTGTATCTGCAACTGATGCAACGGCAGCCACAACTTCACACGGGACATGCTGGGGTGGAAAAGCTTCTCTAAAGCTCCCTTGGCTTCCAGAGGTGTTTTTGGACAATATCTGACTTTATTCTGGAGGATATTTACAGGGTTGCTAGATACAGAAAAACATCAACTGCAGTTGGGCTTGGCAGGATTTGCTCCTGTTTGCCTCTGTAGAGACTTGCGGAGCCATCCGGGACACGGCTGGTAGTCCAGCCACTGAGCAAATCCTCTTTCCACCAGCGCTCTGTGGAAACAGAACCCAGAAGCCCAGAACTGCCCCATGCCCTGAGGCAGCAGATGTCCAACAGCAGCTCGCAGGAAATCACTAATATACATGAGTTCTGGTAAAAAGAAACTGCAGAGCCCAAGGGATCAGAAGCTCCAATGAAAAACCCACCCTTAGACTCTTGTTCTGGCTGTGATACCGTCTTTGAGGAACGCGAAGGAAAAGGACAGCTGCAAAGACTCTCAGCTGTCTGGGGACTTGGCTGCACTATATGTGAGCTAGAGATGATTTAGCTGACAAAAATTTACATTAAGGTGGCTTCCTCTGGCAACATGTCCAGGGTGCTAATCATAAGGTGTTTGTGGCTTACTGTAAACACGAGCTATATGGTGCTATTCTGTATACTCAAGAGAAGTCTGCCTTTGCTAAAATCACCTCTAGGTTGACATTTTAGTACCTTTCATGTTTTGGAGTTTTTAGACTCATGAAAACGTTTGCCACATGGATAATTCCCAGAAGTAATTGTAGAAGAATCAGAGTTCTCAGTAGAATTTTCTTGTATTAACACTTCCTTGGGACTGGACACATTCTCTGCACCAGCTACATCCTCCTTCATGCTTCTGAACACCAAAGAGACAATTTTTAAAGAAATGGTTTAAATACGTTTGGCATCACAGAAACAACAGCTTTAACTAACTTGCCCAGCTCTGAGACAACCCGGCGAGGCCCATGCTGGTACTCCAGGGACCTTTTTTGTGTATGAAACAACACTTACTCTTTGAAAGAGCACAGTTGAGATTTCTCTCTTCCTTGTAAATATTAGTAAACAAACCCTTGGTCACAGACATTGAAATGATATTTCCAAGGACAGATTGTCAAACTGAAAATTGTCTAAAAAACCTCCTGAACAAGGTGCCACTCATCAGAGGCCGGAACAAAACACCTACAGATGTCTGGCTCATAAGCACTTTAAATCAAGGGTGCTAGGATCCAGAGACAAACCCCAGTGAGACGTGTGCTTCCACTACACTGGATATTTCCTCACTTCTGAAAGTTGACAAGGTGTCCTGGTTTTGGCTGGGGTAGTTAAATTCCTCCCTAGTAGCTGGTACAAGGTTGTGTTTTGGATTTTGTTTCAGAATGATGTTGATAACACAATGATGGTTTAGTTGTTGCTCAGTAGCACTTTTCTTAAGTTAAGTCTTTTCCAGTTTAGCCTGCTGTGCCAGCAAGGGAATGCACAACAAGCTGGAAGGGAGGACAGCCGATCTGAACTAGCCAAAGGGCTACTCCATACTGTAGGATGCTGTGCCGGGAAGGACAGATTGCAGCTTGGGCATCAGTCAGCGGGTACTGAGCAACTGCTTTGAGCACCTGCACTTGTCTTTCTTGGGTTTCCTTCTTTTTGTTATATTCTTTTTCATTACAATATGAATTTAGTCTAGTTAGAGTTTAGTCTAGAAAAGAGGAGACTGGGGGGGAATCTTCTTAATATTTACAAATATCTCAAGGGTGGGTGTCAGGAGGCTGGGACATCCCTTTTTTCTATAGTAGCCAGCAACAGGACAAGGGGTGATGGGATGAAGCTGGAACACAAACAGTTCCACTTAAACATACGAAAAAGCTGTTTCCCTGTTCAGGTGAGGGAGTCCTGGCACAGGCTGCCAAGAGGGCTTGTGGAGGCTCCTTCCTTGGAGGTCTTCAGGACTCTCCTGGACATGTTCCTATGCAACCTGATCTAGGTGGACCTGCTTCTGCAGGGGGGTTGGACTGGATGAGCTCTGAACGTCCCTTCCAAACCCCATCAATCTACGATTCTACGAATATGCTCTGCTGTACTGCCTGGTGCGATGCACCTAGTGGTAAGCATTCAAAAAAGCCAAAGATCACAATACAAGGTGACACAGTTTGAATTTGGGCTCCATATTTTTATCATCAACTCATCAGTAGTCTCTCTCTAACTCTAAGCTGCTCTAAGTAAAACATTAAACATGTATCCATTTATTTATACCTGTAAGGAATTGGTTTTCTCCCAATGTCCCAACAGGCACGTTCCCATGTTTAATTCTTCTCCAGATACTGCCATCTTTTTCATCATAATAGTGTCGTAAGGAACTCGTAGTCAACTCCATGTAACACAACCAAGAGAGCAACCAAGTAAACAATCTGAGCCCTGATTACACAAGTTACAGCTGAAATACACACCACACAGAATAACTTCCTAGACCAAAATAGAAGAAGAAAACTGCTGGGGGGACACAGTTAGAAAAACTCTAAACAAGAACAAAAGCAGAGCAATCAGAAAAAGGCTGAGATGTGCCATATAGAAAAGGAAGCTGTTAAAGAGAATTACTTGCAGTAATTCCCCATTTCCACTTTATTTTTCATCTGAAATTGACTGAATGCTCAGATGGAATACAGCATCACACATTCCAAAACACTAACTAACTGTACTCTTGGACAGGACCAAGCAGCCACAAGAGGCACGTCACGATCCTGAGATGGAGGGGTGGCCTTTCTGATGAACTTGTCCAGACAATTAAAAAATAACCAACTCTTTAAGCAAAACCCATCTCTAAGTCAATCTCCTACCAACAATGTTTTGGGAGAATAGGAGAATGCTGAGAGGAAACACTCACTGCATGGAGGGCTGTTACCTTCTAGTCAGTCTTACCCAGAAGAATATTTGCCAGTGCCTTTATTACAGGCCAGGGAACTGACAGAACAATACAAACATGGCACTGGCTGTAATATTTTCATTTCAGGAAAACCTGAAGAGTTGACTCTGAGAAAACCAATAATTGAAACAATTTCATCCCATGCCTGAGATTATTGCCATGAGAAGTTATCTCAGTTTACCACAGAATGTCTGTGGCTGGAATGGCCCTCTGGAGATAATTTCATCCAAACTCCCTGCTCAAGCAGGGACACCTAGAATCACGTGCCCAGGACCACATGCTGGTTGCTTCTGCTTATTTCCAAGGACAGAGAATCTACAGTCTCTGAGAAACCTGTTCCAGGGGTCAGACACCACCACAGTAAATTATCCAACGGTATTACCTGAATACCGTGTGGAATCAAATTGAACTTGGAACGGACAGAAGCAAAGAAAAGAACAGGTGCTCTTGGTAAAGGAGTTTAGACACAAATATTCAGTAAAAGGTCCCAAAGTTTCATAGAAGCAGAAACATCTTGTCTTACTTGGAGCTGTGTGAGCCATTTTCAGTGGTCCCTTACAGCCTCAGTAAGTCTATGTTTCTGTGATCTAATGCATTAGAAAATGAATGACAATGTTTTAAAAATCAAACCAGACATTTCCATTTCACTGTGTAACAGCCCCTTAAAAATCAAGCTTCATCGAGTATCAAAGTGATATGACATTAACCACTTGTTAGATATTACTTGATAAATAAGTTACAGACTCCCACACTCATGCAGTCCATCTCTGTCAATGTCTAAGCAGATGGCCTAAATAACCTGGGAAGCATCATGAAGATACTCTAAGACTACATCAGATGCACCCATTCTCAACATGCACTACCTTTTGGATCATTCATTGACATTTGCACCTTAGAACACAAAACCTGCAGTACTCTAATATATACATCCTCCACTCCTGTTTCTCAAGGTTTGTAGCAACTGCTCGACTGCAAAAGTGTAAGAATTGGTGGAATATACAAGAAAGGATTATTTCCCTGATATGAGATGGCAACTACATCACATCCTTGAGCTATTGGTGGCCAACAGTAAGATTCAGTGGAGTTAGGGCCTAAACATTTTTTCCGAGTAAGTTCCTACAGAAAGAGAAATAAAGAGTTCTACCTGAAAATCGTGTGCTTGAAACACCAACAAGGCAACACAAAGCACTGAGCAATTTAAAAGCCTTTGACCCACTGCATAATACATTTCCTTAACACACAATATGATAAGAGTTCTTCTGGGA
Source organism: Colius striatus (assembly GCF_028858725.1). Classification (NCBI taxonomy): domain Eukaryota; kingdom Metazoa; phylum Chordata; class Aves; order Coliiformes; family Coliidae; genus Colius; species Colius striatus. The sequence continues at coordinate 1,791,294 of NW_026908519.1, read as the reverse complement.
TGAGGAGTTAAATTCTTACATCTAACTCAAATGCCATCATTTGTAGCAGTGGTTGATAGATCAGATGAAACTGTACAATTCTACAGTCTCTCTGAAGCATAATTTACTCAACCGTATGAACAACCTCCTACACATTCCTCAATCAAAATTAGCTACTATAGTATTTAGTATCTGAAAGTTAAGGTCTGATACTAGTCTTAAAAATACTAAATGTAATGTATTACATTAGCATTACCCTTCCCAGATCTTCAAGAAGTGGTGCTGTTTCCAGAATTGATGGTGGCTTCATTTTCTTGCCAAGAAAGACAAAGTTTCCTTCTTCAAGATTTTGAAAACTCTGAAACCATATGAAATAGATGACAAAGGCAATACTTAGTAGATGGGTTTGAGCTTACATCCAACTTAAAAACTATTTTTTTTGAGAAGAATTAGCCAAAGAAATGCTAAACACAAATGAAGTACAACTCACAGACACGTCACACAGCACAGTGCTGAGACTCCTACTGTCCCCTGACTTGGCCATTGCCTCTGTTTCTTGCTTTTTTTCCTTTTGTCTCTTCCCCTGCATTTTTTTTTGCCCTTCATATTTTCACAGAGGCACTACCAACTTTGCGGGCTTGCTGACCTTTGGTCTGGTCTTGTTGCTGATGTGGCTGGATTCAGTCCCTGATGTCCCTCCACAGAGTCCCTCCACAAAGATCACTCTTGTAGCCTCAACACTACCCACACCTCCACATATATGACACACGTTTGCAGAGGTTAAATGGAAGTTATATCCTGGAATTACCTGTTGCTCATTTTCAGTTCTATGTGTCTTCAAAGGATCAGAATTTAAGCACTGCTGAAGCCTGAGAAATATACAAATATTAAATTCAATGGAAATGCAAAAGGAAAGTGTAATCGATAAATATCACCAATATTTCTAAAATGGCACGAAACAGTTCACCTACAAAATATCTCTGATGTATTACCTGTGCCAACAAAAATCCTCAAATATGAAAGAAGAAATCAAAAAGTACCATTTTGGATGTAAAATTTACTATTAGGTTTAGGTATCTGAAAATAACCCGAAGGTTTTTTTAACCAAGACAATTGGTGGGTTCCCCAGCTTCAGAAGAAAATCAGATGGGACTGCAGGAAAAAGGTTTCTTACAGTTGCAAAAACATGAAACAATGTATCTTTGCAACAGTTAAAACTTGAATTAAAAACACCCCTCAGGTTGTTTACATATGCAGCAAGTGATTTGCAGCATAACAAAAGCCTTGCACAAATCAACTCAGTCAGATTTCATTCAGCTTGAAAACTTTATCAATCACACTAAGAATAAAAGAAGGCAACTGAATATGCTGAGTGTGCAGAAACGTACTGCCTCATCACAGCCTTGTTTTCAAGCTGCTGTTTAGAAAGATTTTTACTGTGGTCTGGATAAGTATCAGCAGCTTCTAATTGCCTCCTTCCCCAATACCATGTGCACACATCTTGTCTTACCCTCTGCCCTTTTAACTGTCTAAGAAGAGTAACTGGAAACATACTACAGCTCCTAATTATCTGACTACACAATTGGTTCAAATATGTAACATACTGTACCATACCTGTCTGTGTGAACTGCTGGATTTTCCTTGAAAGGCAATCCTGGGATTGTTTTGACAATCTATCAAGAAAAGACAAACCCTTTTCTGGCAGTAAAATACTGTTTAAGAGCAACATTTTAGAAAAAAAAGATCAAGGTGGTTTTCTTACCTAACAGAATTTTCTTCAGCATGCAACAAGAACATCAACCACACAGGAGAATTAGTTCATGTTCACATCTGGGAGTCACTGGGAGCTACTGGGGGCCTCTAGGGGTGAACTGGGGGTTCCTGGGGAGGGATTTGGGACTTCTGGGAGCTACTGGGAGGGACAAGAGGCTACTGAGGGATCAACTGGGAGGATGTGGGAGCCTTTGGAGAGGGGAGTTGGGGCATTTTTAGGCCTTTTGGGTTGTTTTGAGTCCTTGAAGAGTCTTGGGGGGTGTTGAAGACTTTTGGGTGTTTTGGAGTTCCCTCCTCATCCTGAGCCCCCTCCCCAGCGTGGTGTGCCGGAGCAAATGCTGCGTTCCTTGAACTGGCCCAGTGACCCGAGTACTTCATGGTGGCATTTCTGTGAGCCATGGTTATAACATTGATCTCAGGCAGATGGGGTTTTATTTCTTGAGGACAGTTCCCTTTCTCTTTGTGTATGAGCAGGTGGATCAGCACAGATCAGCAGGTCACCAACAAGGCTGCCATTCCTGTAGCCTGTCGTGTGCCCTGGCATCTCTGTGTCACATTTCTGGGGAGGATCTTGCCATAAGCTAATGCAGCTGTTTCTTGCTGCCAAACTGGAGTCCTGTCTCTGGTGCCCAGATGTAATACCAGGGGTGCACCGACTGGCTGAAGCTGTCTTCCTCTCCTGATAGCTGATGGTTCGAGGAAGAACTGTAGTCCAGGCTTCATCTTTGTGGTACTTGTGCAGCAGAGACCAGACACCCAAGGACTTGCTCTTGCCCTGTTCTGTTCTCTCGCTGCATCTCTGAGAGCAACTGGCGACAGAGCAGAAATGGGACTTTGAGGGGGGTTCAGTTGCACTGAGTGTAGCAGGAGAGAGCAGTGTCTGTGCAGGGATGGATTTGCACAGGAGCCCTCAGCATTTCTGCTGCCCTCAGGGAGAACTGAGCGAGGGCTGGGAGGCCAGAGGACGGGTTGTGGGTGAGAGCAGAGCCAGGGCAGCCGGGCTGTGCCCCTGCCTGGTGCCCAGCGCCCTGTTGCTGCCCCTTTGTGCCCGTCCCCTGTGTGCCTGCACAGCCCCAGCCCCTGCTGAGAGCAGAGGGATCCCCCTCACAACACTCTGTGTCTCGCCCTTGCTCAAGCTCTCAGCACCCAACGGCCAGCCAAGGGCACTGAGGGCTCATTTCCCCGCCCAGCAGCACTGTCTGTGCCTCAGTGTGTCTGTGCTCTCTGTGGGGCACTGAGGGCTCCTTTCCCCGCCCAGCAGCACTGTCCGTGCCTCAGTGTGTCTGTGCTCTCCGTGGGGCACTGAGGGCTCCTTTCCCCGCCCAGCAGCACTGTCCGTGCCTCAGTGTGTCTGTGCTCTCCGTGGGGCACTGAGGGCTCATTTCCCCGCCCAGCAGCACTGTCTGTGCCTCAGTGTGTCTGTGCTCTCTGTGGGGCACTGAGGGCTCCTTTCCCCGCCCAGCAGCACTGTCTGTGCCTCAGTGTGTCTGTGCTCTCTGTGGGGCACTCACACACACAGATCCCGGCCAGAGCTGCTGTGGCCTGAGCCAGAGGCTCCCTCAGCGCCCAGCCCGGGGCAGCCAATGGCAGCGCAGCAGGCGGGCACAGCCCTGATTGACGTGTGAGCGGCGGCCAATCAGAGGCGGCGGCGCCTCAGGGCGGGCTCTGGCCCTTCCCGCCCTGTGCTGCAAAGCCCCTGAGCCACAGGCAGAGGCAGCATCTGCCCAGCTCCTGCTTGTGCCCTCCCAGGGGAGGCCTTGGCAGCTCAAAAGGAAGGGGTTTGCTCCACAAGGTGTGTTAGAAAGCCAAAACGAGGCCTTGGATGCTAAAAACTGAGCTGGAGACCCAAGAATGAGGGATTGAAAGCTGAAAAGGAACAGGTTAAAGCTAAAAAGAACAACTTGGGCCACAAAGTGAGACTTTGGAATCAGAAACTGGAGGATTGTGCTCCAAGCAATAAGGTTGAAAAAGGCAAAAAAGAGGCTTTGGAAGCTCAAAATGAGCATCTGGGCCACAAAAGGAGCCTTTTGAGGTTAAAATTGAGTGTTTGGAAGCTAAGAAATGAGGGTTTGAGCAGAAAAATGAGACTTTGAAAAGAAAGGTGCTGGTTTGGACCTAGAAGAGGATGATTTGAAATCTAAACCCAAGGTTTGGAATCTGACAATCGGGCTTTGGGAATTAGAGTTTGGGTCACCAAGTGAGGTTTGAAAGATTTGCATGGTGGCCTAGGCCTCAAAATAAGGCATTGGAGGCTAAAAAGGAGGGTTTGGGAGCCCAGAGATGGGTTTGGAAGCAAAACCTCTCGCTTTGGATGGTGAAAATAAGGATTTGTTCCCAAAAGTACCACTTTGGAAACTAAAAATGCGGTTTTGGATGGCAACCAGGAGGTCTTGGGCCCCAGACTGAGGACCGAGCCAGCCAAGTTCTACCTTCCCAGCCCTTTAGGTGTGGGAGCTGCCCTCAGTCGTGTGCAGTTCGTCTGCTCAGACCAGATGAACAAATGCAGGGTGCAGGCCAGAGAGATGGGGTGGGCACTGAGGCACACAAGGAAGAACCCAGCCGCAGCTTTCCTACCTCTGTCATACAACCATGGAATTGTTATGGTTGGAAAAGGCCTCTCAGATGACCGAGTCCAAGCCCTCACCTCACACTGCCAGGCCCATCGCTGAACCACATCCCTCAGCGCTTCATCTACACGACTTGTGAATATCTCCAGGGGTGGGGACTGCACCAGCTCCCTGGGCAGCCCGTCCCAGTGCTTCACAACCCTCTGAGTGACAAACTTCTTCCTGATGTCCAACCTGAACCTGCCCTGGCGCAGCTTAAACCCGTTTCCTCGTGTTCTGTTATTCGGTACTGGAGAGAAGAGCTCGACCCCCACCTCACTACAGCCCCCTTCAGGCAGCTGTAGAGAGTGATCCTGTCTCCTCTCAGCCTCCTCTAGGCTCAACATTCCCAGCTCCCTGAGCCTCTCCTCATCAGACCTGTTCTGATGACCCTTCCCCAGCTTCGCTGGGACTCTGACACCCAGCTGAACCCACGGTGCAGTTGCTGGCAGCAACAGGTTCCCCAGGTGCTGGTGGGCTGCTGGGGATGGACACAGCGTCTGCCAAAGCTCGTGCAGATGTTGAGGCTGCGAATAGTGCAGCAGGAGATCAGAGAAGCGACTGTGCAGAGGGATTTCTGAGCTTCCCCAGCTCTGAGCCAGAGGCGTCCCTGTGGGGGCAGAGAGGTGCAGAGAGGTGCAGCCGTCGGCTGCTCCCAGGAGTCAGAGGCAGCCTGAGATGGAACCTTCCCTGACGGATTCACGATGGTGTCTTCCCCAACAGCCCCCTTTCTTAAGCCATTTTTACACTCTCTTTCCCTTCAAAGTGGGGCTGGAGTGACTCTAGTCACACACACCTTCATCTGGATTGCTGTGTAATGCTCTCACTTTGCTTTTAAAGGTGTGGGGTGAGGAGAATGCAGAGCACATGCTCAGTGAGGGCTGGTGGTACCTTGGAGCTGTGTGGGCTTTGGGATGGAGCTGTGTTTTGGTGTTATAGAGTCTAATGAGCAAAGTTCACCCAAAACTCAGCGTTTTTTCAGACAATGACAGGCTGTTGGCTCAGGTGTCAAATGAATTGGAGATGTTACAGAAGCCTCAGAGCACAGAAGCGTCATTCAGCCAGAAATCTGCAAGAACACATTTGTAAGTGTTTGGTATCTGAAATATTGGCGTTAGGAACTTGTTCCCTTGTGGCAGTACAAGCTTCAGGACATTGCTGATCTTGGAGAGTCACAAGAAGCCATCACTGCAGCACATCTCACTCCTGTTGTTATCTGGCAAGAAAAGAACTTATCTTGGGCCAGTCAGAGTGAGGGAAATGAATCAGAAACTGCTCAAGTCTGTCCTGTGGTTTGGCCAAACAAAGGTGAAAAACACACTGTGAGGAAGACTCAGATCTTCATCCTCAATGGCCCCTGAGGCCATGCTAAAGAGGTTTGAGGGAGCTGTGGCCTGGGCAGACTGAGGCAGGACAATGAGGGGAACTCATGCAGAAGTGCAATGAATATGCAGATCTAGTCTGGGACATGTGGAAAGTTTTGCTCTAAGCAGGGCACACACTTGGTGGAGCCATCCCCTGTGTGCCCAGCGCTGCCAGAAAGAATCCCTACTTGACAGTCACATTGGCTGCTGAGTCCTTGTTGGCACTTTCCTGGCATCACAAACATGCAGCTTGTGAGTTCCACAGTACCCTGCAGCTCCCTCCTTCTGCAAGAGCTCACAGGACTTGCCCACGCAGTCTCTGCTCTGTCCCAGCCTCCGTGCTGCTGTCCCAGGGAGCCACTGTGAAGCGGATTTCTTGCTCCCCAGCTGCCTCCTCCCTGCAGCCCTGCTCAGTGACAGACTTTTCCTGACAGTGTGAACAGTGCTGTGCCCTTAGTAGAAGTTGAAGTTCTAAATTATTGCCAGGAATTATTCCAGAGGCCATCCCAGGGGAGGGGCAGCGCTGTGGCCATCACCAAGGGAGAGGGAGAAAGTTGTGCGCTGCTGATGTCACACAGGGACTTTTCCAGACCCCACCCGGCGTTTGTGACCTCACCTGACCAGAGACTATAAAGCCTCCCAGCGGGCCAGCCAGAGCCAGTTGGACTGAGCTGCCCTCGGGACAACTCGGCTCCTTCTTTGGCTACTTGCCTTCCTGCTTGCTTCTACCTATTTCTCATTTGCTGCCCACTTCTCCTCAATTTCCATCCTCTTCCAAAGGTAAGGCTGACCTAAACTCTCAGGACAGGGAAGAGAATGTACACAGGGATGACAGGAGAGGCTGCTCTGCACCTCCCAGTCCATTTCCATGCTGAGCCCTTCTACCTCCAGAGCCTGGCCAAGGCTATGGGTAGTGTTGCTGTCTGGCGATTCTTCAGTTGACCTCAAGATGAGGCTTTGGAAGCTAAAAGCAATGCTTTGGGCCCAATCATGAGGGTTTAGAGCACAGAGCTGGTAGAGCAGAGCTGTGAATGGAAGGAGCAGCCGGAAACCTGCTCCTAGTTATAGCTCAAGCTATTCCTGTTCCCTTGCCTGGGACTACAGCTTGGCTGCAGCTTGTGGTTTTGGTGTGGTGCTTTAGCCCTGGCTGGGTGCCAGGTGCCCACCAAGTCGCTCTATCCCTCCCCCTCCTCAGCTGGACAGGGGAGAGAGAAATAAAACAAGAGGTTTGTGAGGCAAGGTAAGGACAGGGAGATTCCTCAGCAATTAGTGTCTGGGGCAAAACACTCAGCGTGGGGAGAAAAGGTTTGATTTATTAATGAACCATTCAAAGTGATCAGGGAGAGGAGATCTCCTCCTCTGAAGGTCTTCAAAAGCCACCTGGACATGTTCATAGAATCATAGAATCACAGAATGGTGGGGGCTGGAAGGGACCTTTAGAGACCATCCTGTGCAACCCCACTGCTTTGACAGCCAGTGTGTGTCTGTGGGAAATGTTCCACAACCAGTGTGTGAGTGTGTGTGCAAAGGTTTTATCCTTGACCCTTTGATGATTCCAGAGGTCATCCCAGGGGAGGGGCAGCGCTGTGGCCGTCACCAAGGGAGACAGAGAACATTGGGCGCTGCTGATGTCACACAGGGGCTGTTCCAGACCCCACCCGGCGTTTGTGACCTCACCTGGCCAGGGACTATAAAGCCTCCCAGCGGGACAGCCAGAGCCCGTTGGGCTGAGCTGTCCTCAAGAGGACTCAGCTCCTTCTTTGGCTACTTGCCTTCTTGCTTGCTTACAGCCATTTCTTGTTTGCTTCCCACTTCTCCTCAACTTCCATCCTCTTCCAAAGGTAAGGATGACCCAAACTCTCAGGACAGGGAAGAGGATGTAGACAGGGATGACAGGAGAGGCTACTCTGCACCTCGCAGTCCATTTCCATGCTGAGCCCTTCTACCTCCAGAGCCTGGCCAAGGCTATGGGTAGTGTTGCTGTCTGGTGATTCTTCTGTGGGCCTCAAGATAAGGCTTTGGAAGCTAAAAGCAATGCTTTGGCCTCAATCATTAGAGTTTAGAGCACAGAGCAATAGCTCTTGCTGTTCCCTTCCCTGGGATGACTTGACCATGCTGTCTGTTTCTCCTGCTAGATGCTGCTGTGGCTCTGTGCAATGGCTCTTTGCTTGGCCAGCGTCATCCCCTACGCCGTGCCTGGAGCGCTGGCACTGCTGGGCTGCTTGTGGCTCTACTCCCACAGCAAAGAGCAGCCCAGAGCTGGTGCTGAAGCGGCAGCAGCTGCTGAGGAAGCGCAGCAGAGAGGAGGGACAGAGGAGGAATCATCGCCCCAAAGGGAAGCCTGTGTCCCTCAGGAACTGCCTTTGTCAGCAGCAGAGGAACCCCCAGAGCCCGACCTTCGGGATGTGTCAGCACCAAGAGCTGAGCCCAGCACTGCTGAGGGTGACACGGCAGGAGCAGAGACAGGAGGATGTGCAGAGGAGAGCGGCGTCCCTGCTGCTGTTTGTGTCCCCGTGCAGAGCACAGTGTCCCGGCAGCGCTGCAGCCAGCCCCGCACAGGGCTCAGGCTCAGGCGCCGACGCAGAGCAGCGCCAGCAGCGCGTGTGGGAGCCGGGCAGGAGCCGAGCAGTGCCCAGAGCGCTCCCGGGGAAGCGGCCACAGGCACTGAGGAAGCGCAGGAGGAACGAGGGCTAGAGGAGGAATCCCGGCCCGAAGCAGCAGCCGCCGTCCCTGCTGGCTGTTGTGCCCTCCCGCTTCCTGAGAGCGCAGTGTCCCAGGCAGGGCTGAGGCTGAGGTGCCAACCCAGCCCCGCGGCCGGCAGCGCCAGCAGCGTGTGCGGGACCCCGCCGGAGCCGAGCCGTGCCCAGAGCGCCGCTGCGCTGCCGCCATCCCCGCAGGCAGAGCCCCGGGCTGCGAGCGGGGCCGTTGCCGGCTGTGGCACACGCAGCCCCTTCCCCGCCGCTCAGCACACGGCTGCCAGGAGGTTTGCTGGCGGCTGGATGCCGGCGGGCAGCGAAGTGGAGCCCACGCCAGGTAAGGGCTGCTCGGCCCCGTTGGGCTCTTTGGCTTTTGGCTCCTAGATCCTAGATGGTGTGTGCTGGGGAAGGGCTGACGCTGTGTGAAGGGCTGACGCTGAACTCGGGCCTCCTGTGGTGGCATTCCCAGAGCTGGGCTGGGTGGTCCCCAGGCATCAAGGGAAGCTTTCAGTGGGCTCTGTGTGATGGGACTTGACCCTTTCTGACATCCTGGGGAACCTGAGGCAGGAGCATCCCAACAGAATGCGTAGCAAGTGCTCGATGGCATCTCTCTGCCAAAGGATCTCCTGGGCTGGTGTGTGGGAGCTGCGTTGTGTGGGCTGTCTGAATGCTGACATGGTGCCTTTCTGGCAGGTTTCAGTGTGACTCACATGGACTTGGAGGACACAGACGGTCTCGAGGGGCAGACAGTGAGTCGCCAGAACCGGCGCCGAAAGAAAAAGTCCCGGCAGTCCAATGTCCTTGTGTGGGAAATAGAGGTGCCCAAGGTAAGCAGCCACTGTCCTGCTCGTGCCTCCTGCCCTGCCCTACACAGCCATCTCCTCCTTCTTCCATCTCAGGCCACCCCAGGGACATACAGAACCAGCCAACGAGGGTTTCAGCGTTTAGCTGTTAGGGCTACACCCTGGGATGGTTGCTGGAGTCCTTTTTCTCCATCACTTTCCAGCCTGATCTGTCAGGGTGATGCTCTGAAAGCCTTCAGCAGGCTTTGAGTTCACAGTCCTTGAGAGCAGGGGATGAGTTGTGGTGCTTTCCCCTGTGCAGGAGGGTCACGTTCCAGCTGCCTGTCCAAACCCACCCTGCAAATGAGCTGCAGGAACCAGGAAGATGGGCAAAAGAAGCCCCAGGGCACAGTGGGGTTTGATCTACATTTCCCTCCTTGACTCTTGCTTTCTTGTCTTTCATCAAGGATACAGTCAGACACATGATTGGCAAACAAGGGCAGTTTATTAACAGCTTGAGGAGAGAGTCTGGGGCCACAATTTCTCTCTCAGCGCTCCCTGACGTTGATGATTACGAAGTCTGTCAAATCAAAGGTAAGAGGAATGTCTCTTTGTGCAGGGTCTAGGATGTAGCTTGGGGGCCTTGAATTAGAAATGGATTCAGTGGCTTGGCAAGGCCACAGCTTTTACCCAAGTGTTCTGCTCAGGGCTGTTCCAGGAGACGGATGTGGCAAGTGGCCTGGGCCTGGGCACGTGCAGCCTCTGTTGTAGGGCTGGGAATGCATTTGAGCAGCTTTGGCTGCTGGAGCTGAACCAGCCGCTTTTGCAAGATCCCTTTTGGCTTGAAGCAGCAGATAGGGGATGCTTCTCAGCATCTTGACTGGGAAGGATGTTGGAGCAATTGGGGCTGAGAAGTATCTGCCAGCCAATTGGGTCCCTGCTGCAGGCCAAAGCCGTTCCAAGTGGGGTCTGGAGCTCTGAGCTGCTCACGGTGGTTGGATCTCAGGGTCGGTGGCCAATCTTTTCCAACTGAACTGGTTGATGCAGCACAGGAGGCTTCTGGCAGCTGGGTTTCCATGGCAGGGCTGGAGGTGTCCTCAGCCTACCTGTGCTGCTGACCTTGGGTGGGATTCTTGTCTTCCAGGCCTCTCCCATCAAGTGGACAGAGCGCTGAGCCTGATTGGCGGGAGGTTCCAGCACCTTTGTCTAGACAACAAACACTGTGCTCGTTTCTGCTGGCAAAAGGTTATGTTCTAGAAGGATGTGGGAAGGGGTGTAGCATGGGCAGCTGCCCCAGGCTGGCCAGCAGGTGTTGGATCCCATCCTGACATCGTGCCCAGCACATGTGTGCAGTTGTGTCGGGTCCCGGCTGATGAGCAACGGCGTCACTCACCATCCCCTGTGTACATCCCCTCGTGCATTGTTAGAACTGTTTCTCCTTCCCTTGTTCCTTGTTGTTGTTCTATTAAACTGTTCTGATTGCAACCTCTGGGAGCTTTTGATGTTTCCCCTTGTGTCTGGTTCCAGCAGTGAGCCAGCACCCTCCTGGCTCTTTGTCCCCAGCTGAGCAAAACCAGGACATCTACCCTGTCCCTCCCCCTGCTCCAGTGACATGTCCTTCTGTCCTTAGGGCTGCAAAGTCCCAGCTGCCTCCATCCCTCTCTGCAGAGAAAAGCAAGAGCAGAAAGTCTTGCCAAGCCCAACTGTAGTTTCTCTTGGCTGTATCCTACAACTCTGTCCATGTGCTACAAAATAAACCCCAACGTTGGACAAGTCAAACACTGGAAACAAGGGAAACTTTACAGAAGCTTTTGGCTCCCAACTGTCCTGTGTAGGGAGCCCCGGTTTGGGGCTGCTGTGCTCCCCTCAGCGGGCTCTGCCCTGGGCACAGAGGGGCACAGAAGGGCGGCCACGAGCAGGGGCGGGACGGCGGCCTCCTGGCTGCCTCCCACCACTTTGGGGCTGTCATTGCCACAGCAGCCTCTGGGACCGCGCTGAGCGGCTGCTGCCGGCACAGCTCAGGTGCCCGTGCTGGCGTTTGCCGGCCCTGACAATACTTGTTGCACTCGGGTTCCTTTTGCTTAGAGCTCGCTGCTCTTCAGCACCTCGCGGGTTTGTTTCCCGGGCACTCGGGTGTTCAAGGCTTGCCCTCAGTGCCAAGGGCTCAAGCAGGGCCCGTATCTCAGAGGGTGCTTTAGGTCCAAAAACTGAGGATTTAGACTCTAAAACTGAGGGTTTAGTCCTTAAAAACAAGGATCTAGACTCTAAAATTGTGAGTTTAGACACCAAAAAATTGGATTTAGATGCTACAACTGAGTGTTTAGATGCTGAAATGAGGATTTAGACCCTAAAATCTAGACTTTGGACCCCAAAAATGAGGATTTAGACCCTAAAACAGTGGGTTCAGAAACCCAAAACAAGGACCTAGACCCTAAAACTGGGAGTTTAGACACTAAAAAAAGGAGATTTCGACCCTAAAACTGAGTGTTTAGACCCCAAAAACAAGGATTTAGACCCTAAAACCAGGAGTTTAGTCCTTAAAAACGAGGATCTAGACCCTAAAACTGGGAGTTCAGACACCAGAAACATAGATTTAGGTCCTAAAACTAGGGAATTAGACCCTTATAACAAGGATTTAGACTGAAAACCAGGTGGTATAAACCTCAAAACAAGCATTTAGACTCTAAAACTGGGGGTTTAGACCCTGAAATGAGAATTTAGGTCCTAAAACCAGGGGTTTAATCCTAAAAGCAAGGATCCAGACCCTAAAACTGGGAGTTTAGACACCAAAAAGGGGGATTTAGACGCTAAAACTGAGGGTTTAGACCCCAAAATCGAGGATTTAGACCCAAACCCAGGTGGTATGGACCTAAAATGAGGATTTAGACCCTAAAAACTAGACTATAGGACCAAAAAATGAGGATTTATACCCATAAACCGGGAGCTTAGACACAAAAAAGTTGATTTAGACCCTAAATGTTTGGGGTTAGACCCAAAAATTAGCTTTTAGACCCTAAAACTGGAGGTTTACATTCCAAAATGAGTATTTAGACCCTAAAATCTAGACTTTAGACCCCAAAAAAGAGGATTTAGACCCTAAAAGAGTGGGTTCAGAAACCCAAAACAAGGATCTAGACCCTAAAACTGGGAGTTTGGACACCAAAAAAAAAAGGAGATTTAGACTCTAAAACTGATTGTTTAGACCCGAAAAACAAGGATTTAGACCCTAAAAATAGGGGTTTAAGCCTAAAAACGAGGATCCAGACCCTAAAACTGGGAGTTAAGATGTAAAAAAGGGGATTTAGACCCTAAAACCGAGGGTTTATAGGACCAAAAAATGAGGATTTAGACCCTAAAAATGGGTGTTTAGACCCCAAATACAAAGATTTAGACCCTAAAACCGGGGGTGTAATCCTAAAAACGAGGATCCAGACCCTAAAACTGGGTGTTTAGATCTGAAAAACAAGGATTTAGACCCTAAAACCGAGGGTTTAGTCCTTAAAAACTAGGATCCAGACCCTACAACTGGGAGTTTAGACACCAAAAAAAGGGGATTTAGACGCTAAAATTGAGGGTTTAGACCACAAAACCGAGGATTTAGACCCAAAACCAGGTGTTATAGACCTAAAAGGAAGATTTAGACCCTAAAAACTAGACTTTAGGTCCAAAAAATGAGGATTAAGACCCTTAAACCGGGAGCTTAGACCTCCAAAAATTGATTTAGACCCTAAAAGTATGGGATTAGACCTAAAAATGAGCTTTTACACCCTAAAATGGGGGGTATAGATCCCAAAAATGAGTATTTAGACCCTAACATCTAGACTTAAGACCCCAAAAATGAAGATTTAGACCCTAAAACAGTGGGTTTAGACCCTAAAAACAAGGATTTAGATGCTAAAACTCTGGGTTTAGACAAAAAATGAGACCAAAACAGAGAATTTAGATCCTAAAAGTATGGGTTTTGCCATTAAAATTAGGATCTAGACCCTAAAACAGGGGGGTTATACTGAAAACAAGGGTTTCGATCCTAAAACTGCTTGTTTAGACCCCCAAAACAAGGATTTAGAAGCTAAATCGAGGGGTTTAGTCATAAAAACGAGGATCTAGACCCTTAAACTGGGAGTTTAGACACCAGAAACGAGGATTTAGACCTAAAACCAGGTTGTATAGACCTCAAAACAAGGAATTAGACCCCAAAACTAGACATTAGACCCCAAAAATGAGGAGTTAGACCCTAAAACCAGGGGTTTAAGCCTAAAAACTGGGATCCAGACCCTAAAACTGCCTCAAGGAGACTGAACCTTGCAGGAAAGTAACGTGTGATGCGAGTCGTGTGTTGTAGGAAGTACCGCGGCAGGAACAGGCTGAGCCGATGAAGAACGAGGTGTGGAGGCTCGTTCTGGCCCCGCAGCCTCCATTTCCCATCACCCCCAGCGCCTCGCTGCCGCCCAAAGCTGCGGGCGGGAGCCGCGGTGCCTGCCGGGAGTTGTAGTTGTGCGGCGGCGCCTGGCAGGAGGCGCCGTGCGGCCGGGGGGGGGGGGGGGGGGGGGGGCCCTCGGGTTCCCAGCGTGCCCCGCGCGGAGCCTGCGCTCGTGCCCTGCTCGCGCTGCGGCTCGCGCTCCCGGGGGCCGTTCGGTCACCCCAAAACTTCGTGTCCTGCCCCAACCCCCCCCGGCGCTTCCCTCGTGCTGTGCGTGTGTAAACGCCGCTCGATGCGGTGCCGCGGGAAGGGGGGAGCGAGTCCAGCCCCAGAGAGGGGTGGCAGCAGCTCGAAGGGCTCCCGGAGCCCTCCCGGGTCAGGAATCGCTGCGGCAGTTGCTCCATTTTTACCCCACTGCTCCCAGGCCCCATCGCCCAGTGCTCTGCACATAGAATCACAGAACGGTGGGGTTGGAAGGGACCTTTAGAGCTCATCCAGCCCAACCGCCCTGCAGCAGCAGCTCCCACCTAGATCGGGTCACACAGGAACGTGTCCAGGCGGGGCTTGAAGCCCTCCAAGGAAGGAGCCTCCACACCGTCCCTGGGCAGCCTGGGCCAGGGCTCCCCCACCTCACAGGGAAAGACGTTGTTCTTATATTGAAGTGGGCTCTGTGCACTGCTCCCGGGCTGTCAGCTTGCTCACAGGCTTCCAGGCCTTTGGCATTAGTTGCTGCTTTTGAATATTTGTTAGGGGTGGGGCTCAAATCCACATTTGGTCACCTGGTTAAGGGGTTCTTGTCCCAGATTGGGTTCATAGGGGTTTGTGTCCCTGTCTGGTTATTCAGGTAAGAGACAGAATCTCATTCCAATGTGGGGGTTCAGTCCCTGCTGGGTTGTGGTCACCTGGCTCTTTGACAGTTCGTTTTCTCTTCACTGGATGACGGTCATTGTCTCAGCATCTTGCTGATTGTCTTGGTGTAGGGATTGATTTTTGGTGGATATTGTAAAAAGAACCCAAGTGAAACACTGAATGGGACATCCCTGAGAATCTCAGCCCAGTCACCCCCAGCCCCTCTGACACCCGAGGAGAAGCTGCAACACAGCGGGGTTTGATTGCTGCCACATTGCCTTTTGCCTGTTTAACGGCTGGCATTTGGCTGCAATAGGAGTGCAGCAGTCCCAAGGGGAAGCTTAAAGAAATCTCTCCTGACAGCAGTTTTAAACCACTGAAGGCAAATCAGTTGCCCCCAGGTGGAACAGCCAGCCAGGAGAAGCTGATTAGCTGTGACCATCAGTGCTAGTTTGATGGGTCAGAAGGCTGTCCAGCACTCAAAGGAGGGATGAAACCTCACAGGAAACCCTCAAGAAATGTAATGGAATAATTGATCCTGTAACCACCGTAAAGAGATGGTCAAGAATGAACACAGAGTCCTCAAGAGAGAATTGGAGCTGCAGCAACTGTGAGATGTGACTGAAGGCGCCTGCAGAGCCGGTCTCTGCAGCACCCTCCCCTCTGCTCTCTGCACTGTTTGACAGCCAGTGTGTGTCTGTGGGAAATGTTCCACAACCAGTGTGTGAGTGTGTGTGCAAAGGTTTTATCCCCTTCTAGAGCCATTGCCAGATGGTGCTGAACAACATGGTGTTCCATGCTGCTCCAGCCAGGTGGAAGGAACACACGCTGATGGGGACTGGCAGGAATCCATCCATCGAAATGTTCCTGCTGCAAAGCCAGGGTGGGATCCCAACCAGCCAGGACTCCAAAGGCTTTCAAGAAGATATCAGAGATGGGCACTAGTTGGCAGAAAACACACTGTGCCAAAAGCAAACGTTTGATTCCAAGTCTATGAAGTGAAAGAAGCAGCAAATGGATTCCTGTCTCCCTTCATGGAGCGGCTCAAAGCCACTGCCAGCAAACACACTCACCTGGACCCTGAAAAACCAGAAGCAGCTGCTCAGCTGGCTTCTGTCTTTGTGACACAGCCCCAGATATGAGAGAGAGATTTCCAAAATGAGGAGGAGCACACTCAATTGGAGACGTCAGAAGTAGCATAAAAGGTTTAAATAAGATAAAATTTACCCCAGTGTCTCACCTGTGCAGAATGGGTCCCTGATGCTGGGGCTGCTCCAGAGGATCAAGCTGCCAAAACAAGTGGCAATAATGCACTGCAAGGGCCACTGACTCTGAAACACTCCAGTACACTGGAAAGATCCCAGGAGACAGGGCCGTCAGCAGCAGAGCACGATCCGGAAGGTGATCATTTGGCTGAGCTGCTGAAAGCTCCCAAGAGTAACTTGACTCTTGGCAGTTGATCCGTGGCTCTGTGGCTGTTCCTGCGTGCTGCCCGTGTCAGCTCACACAAGGACAGAACTCAACGTGCCCCTCCGGCAGCTCCTCACCTCTCTCCTGGGCATGACGTCAGGATGGGCTGGAAAAGTCGTTGGCTGGCCTGGGTCAGCTGTTCCCCTTCCAAGTGTCTTATGCAAGTTAACCCTAGCCCAGCCCCAACCAGGACAGCCCCAAACCAGGGCTCTCTACACAGGACAGTTGGGAGCCAAAAGCTTCTGTAAAGTTTCCCTTGTTTCCAGTGTTTGACTTGTCCAACGTTGGGGTTTATTTTGTAGCACATGGACAGAGTTGTAGGATACAGCCAAGAGAAACTACAGTTGGGCTTGGCAAGACTTTCTCCTCTTGCTTTTCTCTGCAGAGAGCGATGGAGGCAGCTGGGACTTTGCAGCCCTAAGGACAGAAGGAGGTGTCACTGGAGCAGGGGGAGGGACAGGGTAGATGTCCTGGTTTTGCTCAGCCGGGGACAAAGAGCCAGGAGGGTGCCGGCTCACTGCTGGAACCAGACACAAGGGGAAACATCAAAAGCTCCCAGAGGTTGCAATCAGAACAGTTTAATAGAACAACAACAAGGAACAAGGGAAGGAGAAACAGTTCTAACAATGCACGAGGGGATGTACACAGGGGATGGTGAGTGACGCCGTTGCTCATCAGCCGGGACCCGACACAACTGCACACATGTGCTGGGCACGATGTCAGGATGGGATCCAACACCTGCTGGCCAGCCTGGGGCAGCTGCCCATGCTACACCCCTTCCCACATCCTTCTAGAACATAACCTTTTGCCAGCAGAAACGAGCACAGTGTTTGTTGTCTAGACAAAGGTGCTGGAACCTCCCGCCAATCAGGCTCAGCGCTCTGTCCACTTGATGGGAGAGGCCTGGAAGACAAGAATCCCACCCAAGGTCAGCAGCACAGGTAGGCTGAGGACACCTCCAGCCCTGCCATGGAAACCCAGCTGCCAGAAGCCTCCTGTGCTGCATCAACCAGTTCAGTTGGAAAAGATTGGCCACCGACCCTGAGATCCAACCACCGTGAGCAGCTCAGAGCTCCAGACCCCACTTGGAACGGCTTTGGCCTGCAGCAGGGACCCAATTGGCTG
This sequence comes from Colius striatus, assembly GCF_028858725.1. Classification (NCBI taxonomy): domain Eukaryota; kingdom Metazoa; phylum Chordata; class Aves; order Coliiformes; family Coliidae; genus Colius; species Colius striatus. The sequence continues at coordinate 1,774,230 of NW_026908519.1, read as the reverse complement.
GCAGATACTTCTCAGCCCCAATTGCTCCAACATCCTTCCCAGTCAAGATGCTGAGAAGCATCCCCTATCTGCTGCTTCAAGCCAAAAGGGATCTTGCAAAAGCGGCTGGTTCAGCTCCAGCAGCCAAAGCTGCTCAAATGCATTCCCAGCCCTACAAGAGAGGCTGCACGTGCCCAGGTCCAGGCCACTTGCCACATCCGTCTCCTGGAACAGCCCTGAGCAGAACACTTGGGTAAAAGCTGTGGCCTTGCCAAGCCACTGAATCCATTTCTAATTCAAGGCCCCCAAGCTACATCCTAGACCCTGCACAAAGAGACATTCCTCTTACCTTTGATTTGACAGACTTCGTAATCATCAACGTCAGGGAGCGCTGAGAGAGAAATTGTGGCCCCAGACTCTCTCCTCAAGCTGTTAATAAACTGCCCTTGTTTGCCAATCATGTGTCTGACTGTATCCTTGATGAAAGACAAGAAAGCAAGAGTCAAGGAGGGAAATGTAGATCAAACCCCACTGTGCCCTGGGGCTTCTTTTGCCCATCTTCCTGGTTCCTGCAGCTCATTTGCAGGGTGGGTTTGGACAGGCAGCTGGAACGTGACCCTCCTGCACAGGGGAAAGCACCACAACTCATCCCCTGCTCTCAAGGACTGTGAACTCAAAGCCTGCTGAAGGCTTTCAGAGCATCACCCTGACAGATCAGGCTGGAAAGTGATGGAGAAAAAGGACTCCAGCAACCATCCCAGGGTGTAGCCCTAACAGCTAAACGCTGAAACCCTCGTTGGCTGGTTCTGTATGTCCCTGGGGTGGCCTGAGATGGAAGAAGGAGGAGATGGCTGTGTAGGGCAGGGCAGGAGGCACGAGCAGGACAGTGGCTGCTTACCTTGGGCACCTCTATTTCCCACACAAGGACATTGGACTGCCGGGACTTTTTCTTTCGGCGCCGGTTCTGGTGACTCACTGTCTGCCCCTCGAGACCGTCTGTGTCCTCCAAGTCCATGTGAGTCACACTGAAACCTGCCAGAAAGGCACCATGTCAGCATTCAGACAGCCCACACAACGCAGCTCCCACACACCAGCCCAGGAGATCCTTTGGCAGAGAGATGCCATCGAGCACTTGCTACGCATTCTGTTGGGATGCTCCTGCCTCAGGTTCCCCAGGATGTCAGAAAGGGTCAAGTCCCATCACACAGAGCCCACTGAAAGCTTCCCTTGATGCCTGGGGACCACCCAGCCCAGCTCTGGGAATGCCAGCACAGGAGGCCCGAGTCGAGCAGCAGCCCTTCACACAGCGTCAGCCCTTCCCCAGCACACACCATCTAGGATCTAGGAGCCAAAAGCCAAAGAGCCCAACGGGGCCGAGCAGCCCTTACCTGGCGCGGGCTCCACTTCGCTGCCCGCTGGCATCCAGCCGCCAGCAAACCTCCTGGCAGCCGTGTGCTGAGCGGCGGGGAAGGGGCTGCGTGTGCCACAGCCGGCAACGGCCCCGCTCGCAGCCCGGGGCTCTGCCTGCGGGGATGGCGGCAGCGCAGCGGCGCTCTGGGCACGGCTCGGCTCCGGCGGGGTCCCGCACACGCTGCTGGCGCTGCCGGCGCTGCTGCCGGCCGCGGGGCTGGGTTGGCACCTCAGCCTCAGCCCTGCCTGGGACACTGCGCTCTCAGGAAGCGGGAGGGCACAACAGCCAGCAGGGACGGCGGCTGCTGCTTCGGGCCGGGATTCCTCCTCTAGCCCTCGTTCCTCCTGCGCTTCCTCAGCGCCTGTGGCGGCTTCCCCGGGAGCGCTCTGGGCACTGCTCGGCTCCTGCCCGGCTCCCACACGCGCTGCTGGCGCTGCTCTGCGTCGGCGCCTGAGCCTGAGCCCTGTGCGGGGCTGGCTGCAGCGCTGCCGGGACACTGTGCTCTGCACGGGGACACAAACAGCAGCAGGGACGCCACTCTCCTCTGCACATCCTCCTGTCTCTGCTCCTGCCGTGTCACCCTCAGCAGTGCTGGGCTCAGCTCTTGGTGCTGACACATCCCGAAGGTCGGGCTCTGGGGGTTCCTCTGCTGCTGACAAAGGCAGTTCCTGAGGGACACAGGCTTCCCTTTGGGGCGATGATTCCTCCTCTGTCCCTCCTCTCTGCTGCGCTTCCTCAGCAGCTGCTGCCGCTTCAGCACCAGCTCTGGGCTGCTCTTTGCTGTGGGAGTAGAGCCACCAGCAGCCCAGCAGTGCCAGCGCTCCAGGCACGGCGTAGGGGATGACGCTGGCCAAGCAAAGAGCCATTGCACAGAGCCACAGCAGCATCTAGCAGGAGAAACAGACAGCATGGTCAAGTCGTCCCAGGGAAGGGAATAGCAATAGCTTGAGCTATTGCTCTGTGCTCTCAACCCTCATGTTTTGGCCCAAAGCATTGCTTTTAGCTTCCAAAGCCTCATCTTGAGGCCCACAGAAGAATCACCAGACAGCAACACTACCCATAGCCTTGGCCAGGCTCTGGAGGTAGAAGGGCTCAGCATGGAAATGGACTGCGAGGTGCAGAGCAGCCTCTCCTGTCATCCCTGTCTACATCCTCTTCCCTGTCCTGAGAGTTTGGGTCATCCTTACCTTTGGAAGAGGATGGAAGTTGAGGAGAAGTAGGAAGCAAACGAGAAATGACTGTAAGCAAGCAAGAAGGCAAGTAGCCAAAGAAGGAGCTGAGTCCTGTTGAGGACAGCTCAGCCCAACGGGCTCTGGCTGTCCCGCTGGGAGGCTTTATAGACTCTGGTCAGGTGAGGTCACAAACGCCGGGTGGGGTCTGGAAAAGTCCCTGTGTGACATCAGCAGCGCACAACTTTCTCCCTCTCCCTTGGTGATGGCCACAGCGCTGCCCCTCCCCTGGGATGGACTCTGGAATAATTCCTGGCAATAATTTAGAACTTCAACTTCTACTAAGGGCACAGCACTGTTCACACTGTCAGGAAAAGTCTGTCACTGAGCAGGGCTGCAGGGAGGAGGCAGCTGGGGAGCAAGAAATCTGCTCCACAGTGGCTCCCTGGGACACCAGCACAGAGGCTGGGACAGAGCAGAGACTGCGTGGGCAAGTCCTGTGAGCTCTTGCAGAAGGAGGGAGCTGCAGGGTACTGTGGAACTCACAAGCTGTATGTTTGTGATGCCAGGAAAGTGCCAACAAGGACTCAGCAGCCAATGTGACTGTCAAGTAGGGATTCTTTCTGGCAGCGCTGGGCACACAGGGGATGGCTCCACCAAGCGTGTGCCCTGCTTAGAGCAAAACTTTCCACATGTCCCAGACTAGATCTGCATATTCATTGCACTTCTGCATGAGTTCCCCTCATTGTCCTGCCTCAGTCTGCCCAGGCCACAGCTCCCTCAAACCTCTTTAGCATGGCCTCAGGGGCCATTGAGGATGAAGATCTGAGTCTTCCTCACAGTGTGTTTTTCACCTTTGTTTGGCCAAACCACAGGACAGACTTGAGCAGTTTCTGATTCATTTCCCTCACTCTGACTGGCCCAAGATAAGTTCTTTTCTTGCCAGATAACAACAGGAGTGAGATGTGTTGCAGTGATGGCTTCTTGTGACTCTCCAAGATCAGCAATGTCCTGAAGCTTGTACTGCCACAAGGGAACAAGTTCCTAACGCCAATATTTCAGATACCAAACACTTACAAATGTGTTCTTGCAGATTTCTGGCTGAATGACGCTTCTGTGCTCTGAGGCTTCTGTAACATCTCCAATTCATTTGACACCTGAGCCAACAGCCTGTCATTGTCTGAAAAAACGCTGAGTTTTGGGTGAACTTTGCTCATTAGACTCTGATTATAACACCGAAACACAGCTCCATCCCAAAGCCCACACAGCTCCAAGGTACCACCAGCCCTCACTGAGCATGTGCTCTGCATTCTCCTTACCCCACACCTTTAAAAGCAAAGTGAGAGCATTACACAGCAATCCAGATGAAGGTGTGTGTGACTAGAGTCACTCCAGCCCCACTTTGAAGGGAAAGAGAGTGTAAAAATGGCTTAAGAAAGGGGGCTGTTGGGGAAGACGCCATCGTGAATCCGTCAGGGAAGGTTCCATCTCAGGCTGCCTCTGACTCCTGGGAGCAGCCGACGGCTGCACCTCTCTGCCCCCACAGGGACGCCTCTGGCTCAGAGCTGGTTGTGCCAAGGGCTGGCTGGGGAAGCTCAGAAATCCCTCTGCACAGTCGCTTCTCTGATCTCCTGCTGCACTATTCGCAGCCTCAACATCTGCACGAGCTTTGGCAGACGCTGTGTCCATCCCCAGCAGCCCACCAGCACCTGGGGAACCTGTTGCTGCCATCAACTGCACCGTGGGTTCAGCTGGGTGTCAGAGTCCCAGCGAAGCTGGGGAAGGGTCACGAGAACAGGTCTGATGAGGAGAGGCTCGGGGAGCTGGGGATGTTGAGCCCAGAGGAGAGGAGACTGAGAGGAGACAGGATCACTCTCTACAGCTGCCTGAAGGGGGTTGTAGTGAGGTGGGGGTCGAGCTCTTCTCTCCTGTACTGAGTAACAGAACACGAGGAAACGGGTTTAAGCTGCGCCAGGGCAGGTTCAGATTGGACATCAGGAAGAAGTTTGTCACTCACAGGGTTGTGAAGCACTGGGACGGGCTGCCCAGGGAGCTGGTGCAGTCCCCACCCCTGGAGATATTCACAAGTCGTGCAGATGAAGCACTGAGGGATGTGGTTCAGCGATGGGCCTGGCAGTGTGAGGTGAGGGCTTGGACTCGGTCATCTGAGAGGCCTTTTCCAACCATAACAATTCCATGGTTGTATGACAGAGGTAGGAAAGCTGCGGCTGGGTTCTTCCTTGTGTGCCTCAGTGCCCACCCCATCTCTCTGGCCTGCGCCCTGCATTTGTTCATCTGGTCTGAGCAGACGAACTGCACACGACTGAGGGCAGCTCCCACACCTAAAGGGCTGGGAAGGTAGAACTTGGCTGGCTCGGTCCTCAGTCTGGGGCCCAAGACCTCCTGGTTGCCATCCAAAACCGCATTTTTAGTTTCCAAAGTAGTACTTTTGGGAACAAATCCTTATTTTCACCATCCAAAGCAAAAAGCTTTGCTTCCAAACCCTCCTTTTTAGCCTCCAATGCCTTATTTTGAGGCCTAGGCCACCATGCAAATCTTTCAAACCTCACTTGGTGACCCAAACCCTAATTTTTGCTCCCAAAGCCCGATTGTCAGATTCCAAACCTTGGGTTTAGATTTCAAATCATCCTCTTCTAGGTCCAAACCAGCACCTTTCTTTTCAAAGTCTCATTTTTCTGCTCAAACCCTCATTTCTTAGCTTCCAAACACTCAATTTTAACCTCAAAAGGCACAGCGGGTGCCAAGGGGGGACACACACATAGGTGCCCCCCCCCGCCATCATCCCGAGGGCCACAATGCCGCCCCCCCCCCCCGCCTTAAATCTCTTGATCTACACAATAAATACGGCGGGGGGCGGCTCAGGCGCGGGGGAGGCAGCGGCGGGGCCAGGCCGGGGGGGCACAGGCAGCGGAACGAGCCCGCGGTGTTGAGGCAGCGGCCGGGCTGGCAGCGGGGGGGGGCCCGAACACTCGTCCACGTCTGGGGAGGGCGGCAGCACAGAAGGGGTTAATGGGGTATTGGGGGGGGGATGGGATGGGGGGTGGGGATGGGGAGGGCTCAGGGTGCTGGGGAGGGGGTTTAGGTGCTGGGGAAGGAGTTTTGGAGGGGGTTTGGGTGCTGGGGTGGGCTGGGTGCTGGGGAGGGGGTTTAGGTGCTGGGGGAGGGGGTTTGGGTGCTGGGGAAGGAGTTTTGGAGGGGGTTTGGGTGCTGAGGGAGGGAGTTTGGGTGCTGAGGAGGGCCCTGGGAGCTAGGGAGGGGATTTGGGTGCTGGGGAGGGGATTTGGGTGCTCGGGAGGGGATTTGGGTGCTGGGGAGGGGGATAGGGAGGGGCTTTGGGTGCTGGGAAAGGAGTTCGGGAGGGGGCTTGGGTGCTGGGGAGGGGTTTTGGGTACTGGGGGAAGGGCTCAGGGTGCTGGGCAGGGGGTTTGGGTGCTGGGGAAGGAGTTTTGGAGAGGGGCTGGGTGCTGGGGAGGGCTCTGGGTGCTGGGGGAGGGGGTTTGGGTGCTGGGGAAGGAGCTAGGGAGGGGGTTGGGTGCTGAGGGAGGGTATCAGGGTGCTGGGGAGGGGGAGTTGGCTGCTGGGGAGGGCTGGGTGCTGGTGAAGGAGTTTGGGAGGGGGTTTGGGTGCTGGGGGAGGGCTCAGGGTGCTGGGGAGGGGGATAGGGAGGGAATTTGGGTGCCGAGGAGAGAATCTGGGAGGGGGTTGGGTGCTGGGGCAGGGCTCTGGGTGCTGAGGGAGGGGGTTTGGGTGCCTAGGGAGGGGATCAGGGTGCTGGGGAGGGGGTTTGGGTGCTGGGGAAGGAGTTTGGGAGGGGGTTTGGGTGCTGGGGCAGGGCTCAGGGTGCTGGGGAGGGGGATAGGGAGGGAATTTGGGTGCCGAGGAGGAAATTTGGGAGGGGGTTGGGTGCTGGGGCGGGCTCAGTCTTGAAAGGGGGCTCCTGGTGTTGGGGGGTGGTCAGGGTGCTGGGGGAGGGGTCAGTCTGGTTGGGGGGTTCAGACTGAAAGGGGGCTCAGGCTGATTTGAGGGAGTCAGGCTGGTTTGGGGGCTCAGGCTGGTGTGGAGGTGTCTGTGTTTTGGGGGGCTCAGGCTGGTTTGGGGGGCTCAGACTGGTGTGGGGGTGTCTGTGTTTTGGAGGGCTCAGTGTGTTTTTGGGGGCTCAGTCTGGTTTGGGGGCTCATTGTGTTTTGGGGGGCTCAGTGTGTTTTGGAGGGCTCAGGCTAGTTTTGGGGGGCTCAGGCTGGTGTGGGGGTGTCTGTGTTTTGGGGGGCTCAGGCTGGTGTGGGGGTGTCTGTGTTTTGGGGGGCTCAGGCTGGTGTGGGGGTGTCTCACCGACACAGTCGAGCTGCGCCGGGTCCAGCCGGTAGCCGGGGTCGCAGCTGCAGGTGAAACCGTCGGGGAGCCGGACGCAGCGCCCGTGGCGGCACCCACTGAGCACCCCACACTCCTCCCCTGGGGCTGGGGGGGGTCAGGCTGGGGGTCAGCACCCCAAAATCCACCCCCCCTCCACCCCACCCCCTCCCCAAACTCAGCCTCCTCCTCTTCCTTCTCCTCTTCCTCCTCCACCAAGGCTCCGTGGGCTTGGTAGGACCAGGCGTGGGGTCGGGGTGGGGGTCAGGGTGGGGGTCGGGGGGTTCATAACGGGGTCCCCGAGGTCAGTGAGGGATGAAAGGTAAAGGGGGGGCCTCAAAATCATCCCCCTCGTACCGGGGGGGGGTGTAAAGAGGATCGTGAGCGCCGATGCCGCCAAGCAGCGCCCCGAAGGAGTAAGGGTCGTATTCGGAACGGGGGGGCAGAGTGGGGGGGGGCGAGGTGGGGCCCCCCGAAATAGTCGGGGCTGTAAGGGGGGGGTAGGGGGGGCGTAAGGCGGGGGGGTGCTCGAAGGGGGGCGCAGCGTAGCCCGGGGGGCGCAGAACGTTGCACAGGAACTCGAAGTCGTCTGGGGAGGAGGGAGGGGAGAGAGAGGAGAGAGGGGGGTTATGGGGGACCCCCACACACAGTAAACGGGAATGGGAGGGGGTTGGGGGGCTGGGGAGGGGGTTGGGGTGGGGGTTTGGGTGCTGGGGAGAGGGTTGGGGAGAGGGGCTGAGTGCAGGGGATGGGGTTGGGGTGGGGGTTTGGATGCTGGGGAGGGAGTGTGGGTGCTGGAGGTGGGCTCAGGGTGCTGGGGAGGGGGTTTGGGTGCTGGGGGAGGGCTCTGGGTGCTGTGGAAGGGGTTGAGGAGGGAGTTTAGGTGCTGGGGAGGGGGTTTAGGTGTTGGAGGTGGGCTCAGGGTGCTGGGGAGGGGGTTGGGAGGGCTCTAGGGTGCTGGAGAGGGGGTTGGGGTGGGGGTTTGGGTGATGGGGAGGGGGTTTGGGTGCTGGAGGTGGGCTCAGGATGCTGGGGAGGGGGTTGGGAGAGATCAGGGTGCTGGGGGTGGGCTCAGGGGGTCTGGGTGGTGGGAGGGGGTTGAGGGGGACAGGGTGCTGGGGAGGGGGTTTGGGTACTGGGGGAGGGCTCTGGGTGCTGGGAAGGGAGTCAGGGTGCTGAGGGGGAGGGGGATTGGTGTTGGGGGGATAAAAACGCCCCCCAAAGGGGTCCTGAGATGGGGGGGTGGGGGGCTACGCGCGACCTTCTTAGTGAGGCACTTGGGGTCCCATCATGGGGGTGCATGGAGGGGTCAGCTGGATCCCTCCCATTGCCACGGGGTGAGTGGGGGATGTTGAGGGGTCCCTGTGTTAGCGGGGGGGTGCCCCGAGGCTCCCACCTGAGCGGCGCTCGGGGCACAGGGCGCAGTCCACGCCCCAGGCGTGTCCGTACAGGCAGCAGCACTCGCTGTACGGCACCTGCCCGTCCCGCCGCGGCCGCCCGCACACCAGGTCCGGCCGCGGCTCCTGCCAGCACACGGCCCGCGCCGCCGCTGCGCGGGGGGCTGCCGTCACGCGCCGCGACCACCCCCCGCACAGCACCACACACCCCCAGATCCGCGCTGGCCCCGCCGAATGCGCTTGGGGACTCCAAAGACTCCCCCAAAAACACCCCAAAACTCCCCCTTTTGTCCCTCGGAACTCCACCAAAACGCAACTTTTTCACTCAAAACTCCACCAAAACTCCCCTTTTCCCCTCAAATCTCCTCTAAACTCCCACTTTTGCCTCAGAGCTTCACCAAACCTCACTTTTTCCCCTCAAAAGTCCCCCCAAACCCCCCTTTTATCCCTTAAGACCTCAAAACCCCTCCTTTTCCCCTCAAAAGTCCTCTAAACTCCCATCTCTTTCCTCAAAACTCCCCCAACACTCACTTTTTGGCTCCAAACTCCCCCAAAACCTCATTTTTCCTCTCAAAACCCCCCTTTTATCCTTTAAGACACCAAATCTCCCCCTTTTCCACTCAGAACTCCCCCAAAACCCAACTTTTCCCCTCAAATTTCCTCTAAGCTCCCACTTTTGCCTCAAAACTTCACCAAACCTCACTTTTGGACTCAACCCCCTGCCCCCAAAACCCCCCTTTTCCCCCTCAAGACCCCCAAACTCCCCATTTATCCCCTCAAAACTCCCCCAACCCGCACTTTTTGACTCACCCCCCCCAAACCCCCCCTTTTTTCCCTCAAAACCCCACTTTTGCCCCTCAAGACCCCAAGACTACCGCTTTTCCCCTGAAAACTGCCCCCAAACCCCCCTTTTTCCCCTCAAAACCCCAAATTCCCCATTTATCCCCTCAAAACTCCGCCAGCCCTCACTTTTGGACTCAAAACTCCCCCAAAACCCCCTTTTTCCCCTCAAAACCCCCCTTTTATCCTTTAAGGTCCTTGAAACTTCCCCTTTTCCCCTCAAAACCCCACTTTTCCCCTCAAATCTCCACTAAACTCCCACTTTCTCCTCAAAACTTCTTAAAAACCCCACTTTTTCCCCACAAAATCCCCAAAGCCCCACTTTTCCCCTCAAAACTCTGACAAACACTTTTTCCTCTAAATTCCAAGAAATCCTTTTTTTTCCCACAATACTCCACCAAAATCCTACTTTTTCCCTCAAAACTCCTTCAAGACATGACTTTTTCCCTCCAAAACACCACAAAAACCCCACTTTTTCCTCAAAACCTCTCTTTTATCCCTTAAGATCCCCAAACCTCCCTTTTTTTCACCTCAAAACCCTTTTTTATTCCTTAAGATCCTAAAACTCCCTTTTTTCCCCTCAAAACCCCTCTTTTATCCCTTAAGATGCCCAAATCTCCTGTTTTTCCCCTCAAAACCCCCTTTTTCCCCTCAAAACCCCTCTTTTATCCCTTTAGACCCCAAACCCTCCCATTTTCCCCTCAAAACCTCCATTTTTCCCCTCAAACCCCCCCTTTTCCTCTCAAAACCCCTCTTTTATCCCTTAAGACCCCAAAACCCCTTTTTCCCCTCAAAACCCCCTTTTTCCCGCCTTTAGACCCAAAGCCGCCCCTTTTCCCCTCAGCGCCAGGCCCCGCCCCTCCCCTCGGCCCGTCCATTTCTCACGGGGGGGGGTGCGAAACAAACCCCCCTCATTTTATACATTTTATTCTGTAACAGTGTGTGTTGGTGTGGGGGGTCCCCCAAACCTCCCCCCGCGACCCCCCAACACTGAGAGGGGGGAGCACAGCGGGTGCCAAGGGGGGACACACACATAGGTGCCCCCCCCCCCCCGCCATCATCCCGAGGGCCACAATGCCGCCCCCCCCCGCCTTAAATCTCTTGATCTACACAATAAATACGGCGGGGGGCGGCTCAGGCGCGGGGGAGGCAGCGGCGGGGCCAGGCCGGGGGGGCACAGGCAGCGGAACGAGCCCGCGGTGTTGAGGCAGCGGCCGGGCTGGCAGCGGGGGGGGCCCGAACACTCGTCCACGTCTGGGGAGGGCGGCGGCACAGAAGGGGTTAATGGGGTATTGGGGGGGGGGATGGGATGGGGGGTGGGGATGGGGAGGGCTCAGGGTGCTGGGGAGGGGGTTTAGGTGCTGGGGAAGGAGTTTTGGAGGGGGTTTGGGTGCTGGGGTGGGCTGGGTGCTGGGGAGGGGGTTTAGGTGCTGGGGGAGGGGGTTTGGGTGCTGGGGAAGGAGTTTTGGAGGGGGTTTGGGTGCTGAGGGAGGGAGTTTGGGTGCTGAGGAGGGCCCTGGGAGCTAGGGAGGGGATTTGGGTGCTGGGGAGGGGATTTGGGTGCTCGGGAGGGGATTTGGGTGCTGGGGAGGGGGATAGGGAGGGGGTTTGGATGCTGAGGGAGGGGATTTGGGAGGGGGCCTGGGTGCTGAGGGAGGGGGTTTGGGTGCTGGGGAGGACTCTGGGTGCTGGGGAAGGGGACCCGAGTGCTGGGGAGGGGATCAGGGTGCTGGGGAGGGGGTTTGGGTGCTGGGGAAGGAGTTTTGGAGGGGGGCTGGGTGCTGGGGAGGGCTCTTGGTGCTGAGGGAGGTGGTTTGGATGCTGGGGAGGGGGTTTGGGTGCTGGGGGAGGGCTCAGGGTGCTGGGGAGGGGGATAGGGAGGGAATTTGGGTGCCGAGGAGGGAATTTGGGAGGGGTTTGGGTGCTGGGGCAGGGCTCTGGGTGCTGGGGCGAGCTCAGTCTTGAAAGGGGGCTCCTGGTGTTGGGGAGTGGTCAGGGTGTTGGGGGAGGGGTCAGTCTGGTTGGGGGGGTTCAGACTGAAAGGGGGCTCAGGCTGATTTGAGGGAGTCAGGCTGGTTTGGGGGCTCAGGCTGGTGTGGGGGTGTCTGTGTTTTGGGAGGCTCAATCTGGTGTGGGGGTGTCTGTGTTTTGGGGGGCTCAGGCTGGTTTGGGGGGTTCAGGCTGGTTTGGGGGTGTCTGTGTTTTGGAGGGCTCAGGCTAATTTTGGGGGGCTCAGGCTGGTGTGGGGATGTCTGTGTTTTGGGGGGCTCAGGCTGGTTTGGGGGCTCAGGCTGGTTTGAGGGCTCAGTCTGATTTGGGGGTGTCAGTGTGTTTTGGGGGGCTCAGTCTGGTTTGGGGGCTCAGGTTGGTTTTGGGGGGCTCAGTCTGGTCTGGGGGGCTCAGTGTGTTTTGGGGGACTCAGGCTGGTGTGGGGGTGTTTGTGGTTTGGGGGCTCAGGCTGGTCTGGGGGGCTCAGACTGGTTTTGGGGGCCTCAGGCTGGTGTGGGGGTGTCTGTGTTTTGAGGGGCTCAGGCTTGTTTGGGGGGCTCAGGCTGGTGTGGGGGTGTCTGTGTTTTGGGGGGCTCAGGCTGGTTTTGGGGGACAGTGTGTTTTGGGGGGCTCAGGCTGGTGTGGGAGTGTCTGTGTTTTGGGGGGCTCAGACTGGTTTTGGGGGATAGTGTGTTTTGGGGGGCTCAGGCTGGTGTGGGGGTGTCTGTGTTTTGGGGGGCTCAGGCTGGTGTGGGGGTGTCTCACCGACACAGTCGAGCTGCGCCGGGCCCAGCCGGTAGCCGGGGTCGCAGCTGCAGGTGAAGCTGTCGGGGAGCCGGACGCAGCGCCCGTGGTGGCACCCAGTGAGCACCAACACTCCTCCCCTGGGGCTGGGAGGGTCAGGCTGGGGGTCAGCACCCCAAAATACATTCCCTAAGGAATACATTGACCAGGGTCTTGTAGTTAAGGTAACAGCCAAGGTAACCGAAGGAATACGTTGACCAGGGTCTTGTAGTTCAGGTAACAGCCAAGGTAACCTAAGGAATACGTTGACCAGGGTCTTGTGGCTAAGGTAACACGTCCCCATCAGGTGTGGTATGTAACTCTTGCAGTTTGATCCTTATGTGATTCAAAGGAATACTTACTTAATCCATAGGTGTGTGAGTTATTTGAAGTGCTGAGCTGATTGGTCTCTTACTAACTAGGTGCTTAACAAGTGCTTCTGGTGGTGATAAGTGGTTCACTAAAATAATTGTGTGTGTGCAAGAAGAAGGGACCTTTAGAGATGATCTAGTCCAACCTCCCATGGCAAAGCAGGTCCACCTAGATCAGGTCACACAGGAACATGTCCAGGTGTGTTGGGAAGCCCCCCAGAGAAGGCTACTCCCCACCCTCCCTGGGCAGCCTGTGCCCATGCTCCGTCACCCTGACAGTGAACTAGTTTTTCCTTAGGGTTAAATCATAGAATGATAGAATGGTAGGGGTTGGAAGGGAGCTTTCCCCTTCTCCTTGGCTCCTTGACCACTTGTGACAGTTGGTTGTCACGAGCACTGTGCAGGAAGCTCCTGGCCTGTGTGTGCTTGGCTGAGTGGCTTTGCCAGCAAATATCAGGGGTGTTGAGGTCCCCGTGAGGACCGGGGATGATGATTGTGAGGCAGCTCTGAGCTCTCAGCATCTGAGACTCGATGTGTGCCTCGAGGAGACTGAACCTTGTGGACAAGTAACGTGTGATGTGAGCTGTGTGTTGTAGGAAGCACCGCAGCAGGAACAGGCTGAGCTGATGAAGAACGAGGTGTGGAGGCTCGTTGGCGCCCCGCAGCCTCCATTTCCCATCACCCCCAGCGCCTCGCTGCCGGCCAAAGCTGCGGGCGGGAGCCGCGGTGCCTGCCGGGAGTTGTAGTTGTGCGGCGGCGCCTGGCAGGAGGCGCCGTGCGGCGGAGGGGGGGGGGCCTCGGGTTCCCAGCGTGCTCCGCGCGGAGCCCGCGCTCGTGCCCTGCTCGCGTGCCGGCTCCTCCTCCTCCTCCCTCGGGCTCCTCTTTGTCCTCAGGGTCTCTGTGAAAGGATTCTCGCCCTGGAAAGAGAAGATTCACAGTGCTCAGCGGACCGGGGATGATGATTGTGAGGCAGCTCTGAGCCGTTTCTTCGAAGGCCCGATGCACTTCTTCTTCCTGCTCAGGTGGCCTAGAGTAAAGTGCCATAGTAGGATCACCCACACTAGCCTGCCCCTTTGTTTTCACCCAAAAGCACTCACCCCAGCCCTCATCCCCACCCAGGCAGAGCTCAATGTGCTCTAACTGCTCTCTCACCTAGAGAACAACTCCAGCCCCTCGGCCCAGTTGCCTGTGTTTCCTAAACAGCACGTAGCCATGGCTGGCTGTGCTCCAGCCCCGTGAGCTGGCCCAGCACGTCCGTGTCACTGGCGTGAGATCATGGGCGCCCTATCTCTGCACCCACATCTCTAGTTCCCCCTGCTCACTCCCCAGGCTGTGTGCGTTGGTGTACAGGCAACACAGGGGCTCCCTCCAGCAGATGGGTTTCCCTGGCCCCTGGCAGGCCACACCTTTCCCCCCTCCTTGTCCCATCTACGGACGGGTGTCTCGATGCCTCTTCACAATGAGTCACCCCCAAGGAGCAGCCCTTGCTTTTTACAGGGCCTGTTGCCAGGGGCACAGTTGGTGGTGTATTGGTTGTTGAGATTTGCCCACCCAGACCGTGTTCATACATGACCACATTTATTAGAGCTACAAAGGTATAATTTATTGGAACACGGGAGGGAGGGTCACGAAGGGGAGAGGGTCGTGTACCAGAGAGTGGCAAAGCGGAGAGGGGAGAGGGTCGCGATGCGGAGAGAGCCTTGAAGTGGAGAGGGACGTGGAGAGTGTCATGAACATAGAGAGGGTCTTGAAGCTGGAGTCCTGAAGCTGGAGTCCTGAAGCTGGAGTCCTGAAGCGGGGAGTCTTGAAGCTGGAGTCCTGAATCTGGAGTCCTGAAGTTGGAGTCCTGAAGCTGGAGTCCTGAAGCGGGGAGTCCTGAAGCGGGGAGTCCTGAAGCTGGAGTCCTGAAGCGGGGAGTCCTGAAGCGGGGAGTCCTGAAGCTGGAGTCCTGAAGCTGAAGTCCTGAAGCGGGGAGTCCTGAAGCTGGAGTCCTGAAGCGGGGAGTCTTGAAGCTGGAGTCCTGAAGTTGGAGTCCTGATGCGCAGAGTCCTGAAGCTGGAGTCCTGAAGCTGGAGTCCTGAAGCGGGGAGTCCTGAAGCTGGAGTCCTGAAGCGGTGAGTCCTGAAGCTGGAGTTCTGAAGCGAGGAGTCTTGAAGTGGAGAGGGTCACATAGTAGAGAGAGTCGTGAAGTGTAGAGGGTCGTGGAGGGGGTCGTGAACTGGAGGGTCTTGAAGTGGAGAGGGTCGTTAAGCGTGAGTCGTGGAGACAGTCTTGAAGTGGAGAAAGTTGTAAAGCTGCAAGGCTCTTGGAGAGGGTCTTGAAGTGGTGAGTCATGAAGCGCAGAGTTGTGGAGGGTGCCCGAAGTGCAGAGTCTTGAAGTGGAAAGGGTCATGAAGCAGAGAGTCGTGACCTTGAGATGTTTGTGAACTATAGAGTGTCGAGAAGCAGAGAGTCGTGAAGTAGAGAGGGTTGTGAAACTGAAAGGATCGTGGAGAAGGTCCTGAAGTGGTGAGTGGTGGAGGGTCGTGGAGAGGGTCGGAAGCATCGAGTCTTGGAAGTGGAGAGGGTCGTGAAGTGGAGAGTTGTGAAGTTGAGAAGTTTGTGAAGTGTAGAGAGTCTTGGAGAGTCGTGAAGTGCAGGTGGTGGGAAGCACAGAGTGGTGAAGTGGAGAGGGACGCGAAGCGGAGAGTGGTGGAGAGAGTCGTGGAGACAGTCACGAAGCTGAAATAGTGAAGAGGGTCGCGAAGCGGAGAGTGGTGGAGAGAGTCATGTACCTTAGAGTCCCGGAGTGGGGAGTGGGGAAGTGGGGAGGGTCGTTTACCTTAGAGTCATGAAGTGGGGAGTCGGGAAGTGGGGAGAGTCGTAAAGCAGAGAGGGTCACGAAGCGGAGGGTCCAAGGTCTTGTGCTGCAATGGATTCTGACACTAGAGCGGCACTCTGACATCAATATTTCCGTGGTGTTGCAAAGAGGAGCCTTGGCATTCGTTTGTAGTGCCGGGACCCATACTGTGGTGGATCGACCTCCATGGGCTCTTCCCGATCCTGAGGTGGATCCACCTCCATGGGCTCCTCCTGATCCTTTGGTGGATCCACTTCCATTGGCTCCACCCTGTCAGCTGCTGGAGGAAAAGCCATTGCAGCAGGAGCAAGAAGAGTTGCGGGAGGAGGAAAAAATGGTGCGGGAGGAGGAAAAAATGGTGCGGGAGGAGGAAAAAATGGTGCGGGAGGAGGAAAAGGGAGGGGAAAGGCAGCCATCGGTGCAGGGGGGCAAGTCGTTGTTGCAGGCATTGCTGGAGGAAAGGCAGGAGGTGCTGGAGGAGGAAAGGTGAACGTTGGTGGTACAGGAAAAGCCATTGGTGCAGGGGGAAAAGCTGGCGGAAAGGCAGGTGCTGCTGGAGGAGGAAAGGCAGGTGTTGCTGCTGCTTTGTTGATCTTGAGAAGTCTCTGAAGCCACATCTTCACCCTCCTGAACTTCTTCCCTTCTTGGCCAGGCAGAGATGAGCAACTGCTGTCTTTGGTGCTAAGGATCCCCGTCCAAGTGTGTGGAGGTCACGACGCCAGGAGCTCTGCAGCTGAGAGTCAAGTGCCGTGTGTCGGTTGGTATGCTAATGGGGTTAACGGACATGGCAGGAGACAGCGTGATGTCAGCAGCACATGCTGGGGTGAATGCAAATGTCCACGCGGACGACTGTGATTGGCTCCCGTGTGTGTTGGCTTGGCAGCGTGAGCTTAGGACTAGATGATGGTCAAGGCCTTTTCCAAGCAAACTAATGCTATGATTTGATGAAAGGTAGCGTGGTGTGGGAGGAAGAGGAGGGCTGTGAAGGGGCAGAGGGCCCCTTCCTGGGAGTGTCCCCTCTGTGTCCATTGCTAAAGGAGGGCCGTAGCAGGGATTGGGTCTGACCTGTGGTTTCTGGGTGTTAAGTAGGAGAAACACAGCACGTCACAAGGCAAGGCTGCTGCGGCTTTCAAAGCTACCCTTGAACTGGATTTGTGACTTAGGCACCTTGATCTTGTAGAGAGGGCTTGGATGGGATTGCCGAGTGGGTGGCCTCCACAGTGCTCCAAAATATGCCTTTCTTGGCTGCTGAGAAGTGCCAGTGGGCTGATGCTTCTTGTCCAAGTGGTGCTTTGCAGCCCTACTTTCCTGACTTTGGGCCAGAGCCCTTCCGAGTGGGCTTGTCAAGCCCCAGAAGTGCCTTCTAAGCTGCACTGGATCTCATGGATGTGAAGCCGTGCCGTTGGTTGCCTTCTCTCCTTTGGCACTTAGTGCAGGGAGCTTTGGCTGCTTGTCTGTCAGCATCAGGATGTTGTGAGTTCAAGGCTCCTGCCTTCCATTGGCTGCATCCTGTTGGCTCTGCAGACTGGGAGCAGGCTGGCATTTTTCAGGCAGGAGCAAGGTGGTTCTGATCCTCTGGCACTATCAGAAAGCATCAGTGTTTGTGCTGTAGCAAGACTGAAAAGAGTCCCCCGCAGAGAGTGACTGGGAAGAACAGGCAAGCTGCTGCTGCCAAGGAAGGCTACGTCTTTCTGTCCAGCAAAGGCTTTCACGTTTATTGCCAAGGCATAAGGTGCCCGTCATGCGCAAACAGTTGCAAGGTGTCTTTGGAAGGCAGCAAAACCTGTTGCTTCCTGATCTCGCTTCACGTCTCCAACGTTGCTCTGCATGAAGCATCTGAAGGGTGGAGAGGAGTGGGTTGGTATCTAAAAATCAATCCTCGTTTTGCTTTAATTCTAAAGCAAAGATATCCTTGTGTCCTCTCATCTGGAGAAAGAGGATCCTGTGTGTAGTCAAGCACATAGTTAAGTACCTTTATCTGGTAAGGCCATTGTTGCTGCCTGCAAGAAGATAATGTGCCCAGAGCTGCTGGAGGTGGGATTTGAACTCCTTCTCTTGTTGCAGATGGCGGAAGCTGTGCAGACTCAAGATCAACCAATGGAGGAGGAGGTGGAGACCTTTGCCTTCCAGGCAGAGATTGCTCAGTTGATGTCTCTGATGATCAACACTTTCTATTCCAATCAGGAAATCTTTCTGAGGGAGCTGATTTCCAACTGATCAGAGGTAAGTCCTTTAAGGTCTGCCCTCATTCATGTCAATAAAGCTGCTATAATGTTAAAAACCAGGCAATGCTAAAGCCTGCGTCTTCTTTTAAAGGCTCTGGACAAGATAAGGTACGAGAGCTTGACAGACCCAAGCAAGCGGGATTCTGGAAAAGACCTGAAAATTGACTTGGTTCCAAACAAGCACGATCGCCCACTGTGGATACAGGCATAGGGATGACCAAAGCTGACCTGGTCAACAACCTTGGTACTATTGCCAAATGTGGTACTAAGGCTTTCATGGAAGCACTGCAGGCAGGAGCTGATATGTCCATGATTGGGCGGTTGGGTGTTGCTTTCTACTCGGCCTACTTGGTTGCAGAAAAAGTGCCAGTGATCACCAAGCACAATGATGATGAGCAGGACGCTTGGGAGTGGTCAGCTGGAGGATCTTTCACTGTCAGACTTGATAATGGTGAGTATGAAATGTCTCTGCTCAAGTATGCTTTCTAGAAGGTTTTTGGTACTGGGATACCTAATGTATTCATTGAAAATGAAAGGAACTGGGACTAGTCATGTGTCAGGTGAAGCCCAGGCCCAGTTGTTCTCATACCATTCCTGTTTGAGTAGCTGTTGGTACCAAAGGGAATGCTTCATAATGAACAGTAAGCTTTCAAAGCTTGTAGATATCAATATTTCTGTAGGTTCCTACAGTTTATCTACAGAAACTTGAAAGAGACCATGTGAGTAGATTAATGAGTTTCAAATCTCTTAGACTTGCCTGAAGTACCTTCTAGGTACGGTCAGCCCGAGGAAGTGTCTGTGAGGCTGTTCCTGTGCCCAGAAGTTTCCCTTCTCCCAGTAAAGATACTGCAGGACTTAGTCAAAGAAAATCTGCTTTAATATTCATTCCAAAGTCAAAGTGTAGGCTTCTGCTGCACAAATTAAAGCCGTCAACACCGTTCTAGGTGAACCTTTGGGCCCTGGAACAAAAGTCATCCTGCATCTGAAGGAAGATCAGACTGAATACCTGGAAGAGCGGCAAATCAAGGAGATTGTGAAGAAGCACTCTCAGTTCATTGGCTACCCCATCACACTCTTTGTACGTACCTTGCTTCAAGTTTTTACAAGGCTATTAATACATTTCACAAGATCTAGGTAAGTCACGTCATTTTAAGGGTTGGAAGGGACCTGGAAAGCTCATCCAGTGCAACCCCCCTGCCAGAGCAGGACCACCTAGAGTAGGTCACACAGGAACTGATCCAGATGGGTTTGGAATGTTTCCAGAGGAGAGTCCACAGCCCATCTGGGCAGCCCCTGCCAGTGCGACCTCACCTGAACACTGAAGAGGTGTGTTTCTTTGGAAGCTCTTACGTTCCAGCTTGTACCCATTGCCCCTTGTCCTAGAGCACAGCCTGGCTCTATCCTCCTCACACGCAGCCTTTATGGCTTTGTCAACATGAATGAGGTCACTGCTCAGTCTCCTCCAAGCTCAAGAGCCCCAGCTCCCTCAGCCTTTCATCACAAGGGAGATGCTCCACTCCATCATCTCTGTGGCCCTGTGCTGAACTGTCTCCAGGAGCTCCCTGTCCTTCTGGAACTAAGGAGCCCAGAACTGTGCTGCCCGTTCCCAAAGGAAAACACAAAACAACCGAGGTCGTTTCATGCGGTGCTTTATTGAGGGCCCTGGGGACCTGAGGACTAGTGTCCAAAGTCAGAGCCCCCACTAACAGAAAATTTCACAGAGTTTATATACTTTCCACAAATGATTACTTCATCAGGTCCCCGTGATGTTTACCAGTTTTCTTAGACTTTAGGATTATGTCGTGCTCTTTCATGTAGTTACTTGAGACAACGCTTATCTGAATCCACAGCCAGAAATTTCCATAGATAACAAACAGGTAAACATTCGAGATAACGATTTCTTTGAGAAAAACAAGATTCAGGTTCAGCATTCTTCACTAATCTCTTTGCTTTGTTTAAGCAAGAATGCACAAGCTCAGCATGCCCCACTAGTTCCCTAGACTGCTAGGTTACATCAACATCCCACACTGCTCACTAGGCCTCGATACAGACCTTAGCCTAACTACTTCTAACTTTCCATATACAGTAATGCTAACAAGGGGACTGGAGCATCTTTCATATGAGGAGAGGCTGCGGGACCTGGGGCTGTTTAGTCTGGAGAAGAGGAGACTGAGGAGAGATCTTATGAATATTGACAACTGTCTCAATGGTGGGTGTCAGGACGCTGGGGCAGCACTTTTTCCCATGGTATCTAGCAACAGGACAAGGGGTGATGGGATCAAGCTGGAACACAAAAAGTTCCATTTCAACATAGGAAAAAACTCTTCCAGTGTTTCAGTGAGGGAGCCCTGGCTCAGGCTGCCCAGGGACGGTGTGGATGCCCCGTGCTGGGAGGTCATCAAGACCCGCCTGGACACGTTCCTGTGTGACCTGATCTAGGTGGGAGCTGCTTCTGCACTTGGGTGGTTGACAGCAGAGCTTCCACTGACCGTCCTGGTCCTGCCCAAACAAAACCCCTGCACGCTGTGGGAGGAGAAGAGGTCCCTGGAGTGCAGCCAGGGCAGTGGCTGGGGAAGGCAGGATGGGCTGCAGCTCCCATGGGAAAGGGCAAAGCCACTGGTGGGATGGTCTGTGCCCAGGAGCCTGGCTGTGCTTGGTGGGTGATGAGAAAGGATGGGGAGACTCGATGTGTGCCTCGAGGAGACTGAACCTTGTGGACAAGTAACGTGTGATGTGAGCTGTGTGTTGTAGGAAGTACCGCGGCAGGAACAGGCTGAGCTGATGAAGAACGAGGTGTGGAGGCTCGTTGGCGCTCCGCAGCCTCCATTTCCCATCACCCCCAGCGCCTCGCTGCCGGCCAAAGCTGCGGGCGGGAGCCGCGGTGCCTGCCGGGAGTTGTAGTTGTGCGGCGGCGCCTGGCAGGAGGCGCCGTGCGGCGGGGGGGGGGGTGGGGGGCCTCGGGTTCCCAGCGTGCCCCGCGCGGAGCCCGCGCTCGTGCCCTGCTCGCGTGCCGGCTCCTCCTCCTCCTCCCTCGGGCTCCTCTTTGTCCTCAGGGTCTCTGTGAAAGGATTCTCGCCCTGGAAGGAGAAGATTCACAGTGCTCAGCGGCACAGAGCCCAGTGTGCGGCCTGTGGGCAGCGGAGTTCCGCAGGGATGGGCGCTGGGGCCGCTCTGGTTCAACAGCTCCGTCAGGGAGCTCACTGCTCACTAGGCCTCGATACAGACCTTAGCCTAACTACTTCTAACTTTCCATATACAGTAATGCTAACGACTGGACACTATTCCAGATGTCGTCTCACGAGGGCAGAGTGGAGGGGGAGCAGAAGCTCAGGATCACAGTCTCCAAATCACTGAGAAAAATGAAACACATCTTGATGTGTTGTCAGTGGTAGTTGAGTGTAATTGAAACGAGACAGTATAAATTACATCAGCACATGGAAATACACCAGCACTTGTGCCTGGGCACACAGAATGCAAGGAGGAAAGTACCGTTTCCCTGGTGCCATTTTCAGGCCAAAGAAGAGAAAGCGGCCTCGTTATCCCAGGAGATTTGTCCAAGCAGGTCTTTGAAGAGGCCCAAGTCAGCTGGCCGAAGCCCAGGCTTGCAAGCCAGTTTGGCATCTTGCTGCTTCTCCATAGCAGCTGGAACTGCACCATTTCATGGTCACTGCAGCCAAGGCTGCCTCCAACCTCCACATCCCCAAGCAGCCCTTCTTTCTTGGTCAGCACAAGGTGCAGCAGCACACCCCTCCTCCTTGGCTCACAACATTTGTCCAGTGCAACAGCTTAGTGTTATTGCTTGTGTTTCCAGACCAGTAAGGAATGCACAAAGAGGTCAAGAGACTTGCTGGAGGGGAGGAGGAGCATGGATGAGACAGCTGGCAAGAGACCTCAAGTCTCCTTCCTCCTATCCCTGTAGTTTTCCCTGAAGACCATTGTTGTGCGTATGAAATAAGACGGGGACAAAGGCTGTTTTCCTGGTAGTCTGATGTAGTCTTGAGGTCTGTGTAATAAACCCGGAGTCTGTTAGAATTCCAGCATATAATATAAGGACCCTGTAATGAAATGAGTAATACAGACAGAGAGATATTTGTAACTATTAATAAGGTCCCTACTCAGTCTTCTCTTTTCTAGACTAAACAGCCCCAGTTCCCGCAGCCTTTCCTGGTATGAGAGATGCTCCAGTCCCCTGATCTTCTTGGTGGCCCTGCGCGGGACTGTCTCCAGAAGTTCTCTGTCCCTCTAGAGCTGAGGAGCCCAGAACTGGACACAGGATGTCATTGCTGTGAGTTTCATCTTTAGAAACATTTCCCTTCAAGGTGTTTACATTGAAATTCAAGGTGTTCTAGATGTGCCAGACCACTCGGGAAAAACCACTGGGTTTTGCCCTCTTAAGACTCAGCTGGTGGTGTTGGTAACCTCAACCATCTTTTGAGGTGAGTTGAGATAGAGCTGTGCGTGCTCAGGTTCTCAGCTGTGCTCGTCACCAAATGTTCACTTGAAATATTCCATCATTCACTTCCTCTTCTCACTTACCTTGGGGTCTGCGTAGACACTTGTCCCTCATGCAACTCCTTCCACTTCCCAGAAAAATAAGCTTCCTCTACTTTCTTCCTCTGACAAAGGGGTTGTGGAGGGTGCCCAATTGGCTCAGCCCCAGAGGTGGGTCTTACTTAGAGACAGGGAAATTTTTGAGCAACTTAGCATTACCATAAGGACCAATATTACAGCTCCTTCCCTGGGATCAGAACCAGCTCTACACAGAGCCAAGACGTTAGCTAATGTTGTTCCTTGTGTGTGTTTGTGTTTGTTTGTCTTGTTATTCAACCAGTTGCAAACCCTTGTTTTCAAATAGAATCCTAGAATCATAGAATGGTAGGGGTTGGATTGTTGACGGATCCGCAATCCATGAAAAACTTCCCTACACAGGAATGCAGAGAAGCAGGCACTTCTTTATTATGCAGCGCTGGGAAGACACGAGGGATAGCTCCTCCATAGGTGCTTCCTTGTTAGTTACCATTTTCAGGGTTTTTACAGAGCTGAAAGAAAAGGATCACATTTGCCAACACAAGCATGCATAAAATGTCCATCTGTCAGTTTAGCCCTTCACCTTGATTGGTTCCCAACAAACACAAAATTTCCAAAACCACAGTGATTGGTCAAAGAAAGATATCAGTCCCTTTGTTTTAGTAACAACTAAGGTAACAGCCAAGGTAACCTAAGGAATACATTGACCAGGGTCTTGTAGTTAAGGTAACAGCCAAGGTAACCTAAGGAATACATTGACCAGGGTCTTGTAGTTAAGGTAACAGCCAAGGTAACCTAAGGAATACATTGACCAGGGTCTTGTAGTTAAGGTAACAGCCAAGGTAACCGAAGGAATACGTTGACCAGGGTCTTGTAGTTCAGGTAACAGCCAAGGTAACCTAAGGAATACGTTGACCAGGGTCTTGTAGTTAAGGTAACAGCCAAGGTAACCTAAGGAATACGTTGACCAGGGTCTTGTAGTTCAGGTAACAGCCAAGGTAACCTAAGGAATACGTTGACCAGGGTCTTGTAGTTAAGGTAACAGCCAAGGTAACCTAAGGAATACGTTGACCAGGGTCTTGTAGTTCAGGTAACAGCCAAGGTAACCTAAGGAATACGTTGACCAGGGTCTTGTGGCTAAGGTAACACGTCCCCATCAGGTGTGGTATGTAACTCTTGCAGTTTGATCCTTATGTGATTCAAAGGAATACTTACTTAATCCATAGGTGTGTGAGTTATTTGAAGTGCTGAGCTAACTGATTGGTCTCTTACTAACTAGGTGCTTAACAAGTGCTTCTGGTGGTGATAAGTGGTTCACTAAAATAATTGTGTGTGTGCAAGAA
Source organism: Colius striatus (assembly GCF_028858725.1). Taxonomy (NCBI): domain Eukaryota; kingdom Metazoa; phylum Chordata; class Aves; order Coliiformes; family Coliidae; genus Colius; species Colius striatus. Next base: position 1,750,989 of record NW_026908519.1, on the reverse strand, counting down.
GAAGGGACCTTTAGAGATGATCTAGTCCAACCTCCCATGGCAAAGCAGGTCCACCTAGATCAGGTCACACAGGAACATGTCCAGGTGTGTTGGGAAGCCCCCCAGAGAAGGCTACTCCCCACCCTCCCTGGGCAGCCTGTGCCCATGCTCCGTCACCCTGACAGTGAACTAGTTTTTCCTTAGGGTTAAATCATAGAATGATAGAATGGTAGGGGTTGGAAGGGAGCTTTCCCCTTCTCCTTAGCTCCTTGACCACTTGTGAGAGTTGGTTGTCACGAGCACTGTGCAGGAAGCTCCTGGCCTGTGTGTGCTTGGCTGAGTGGCTTTGCCAGCAAATATCAGGGGTGTTGAGGTCCCCGTGAGGACCGGGGATGATGATTGTGAGGCAGCTCTGAGCCGTTTCTTCGAAGGCCCGATGCACTTCTTCTTCCTGCTCAGTGGCCTAGAGTAAAGTGCCATAGTAGGATCACCCACACTAGCTTGCCCCTTTGTTTTCACCCAGAAGCACTCACCCCAGCCCTCATCCCCACCCAGGCAGAGCTCAATGTGCTCTAACTGCTCTCTCACCTAGAGAACAACTCCAGCCCCTCGGCCCAGTTGCCTGTGTTTCCTAAACAGCACGTAGCCATGGCTGGCTGTGCTCCAGCCCCGTGAGCTGGCCCAGCACGTCCGTGTCACTGGCGTGAGATCATGGGCGCCCTATCTCTGCACCCACATCTCTAGTTCCCCCTGCTCACTCCCCAGGCTGTGTGCGTTGGTGTACAGGCAACACAGGGGCTCCCTCCAGCAGATGGGTTTCCCTGGCCCCTGGCAGGCCACACCTTTCCCCACTCCTTATCCCATCTACGGACGGGTGTCTCGATGCCTCTTCACAGTGAGTCACCCCCAAGGAGCAGCCCTTGCTTTTTACAGGGCCTGTTGCCAGGGGCACAGTTGGTGGTGTATTGGTTGTTGAGATTTGCCCACCCAGACCGTGTTCATTCATGACCACATTTATTAGAGCTACAAAGATATAATTTATTGGAACACGGGAGGGAGGGTCACGAAGGGGAGAGGGTCGTGTACCAGAGAGTGGCAAAGCGGAGAGGGGAGAGGGTCGCGATGCGGAGAGAGTCTTGAAGTGGAGAGGGACGTGGAGAGTGTCATGAACATAGAGAGCCTTGTGAAGCGGGGAGTCCTGAAGCTGGAGTCCTGAAGCGGGGAGTCTTGAAGCTGGAGTCCTGAAGCGGGGAGTCCTGAATCTGGAGTCCTGAAGTTGGAGTCCTGAAGCTGGAGTCTTGAAGCGGGGAGTCCTGAAGCTGGAGTCCTGAAGCTGGAGTCCTGAAGCGGGGAGTCCTGAAGCTGGAGTCCTGAAGCGGGGAGTCTTGAAGCTGGAGTCCTGAAGCTGGAGTCCTGAAGCGGGGAGTCCTGAAGCTGGAGTCCTGAAGCGGGGAGTCCTGAAGCAGGGAGTCTTGAAGCTGGAGTCCTGAAGCGGGGAGTCCTGAAGCGGGGAGTCCTGAAGCGGGGAGTCCTGAAGCTGGAGTCCTGAAGCTGGAGTCCTGAAGCGGTGAGTCCTGAAGCTGGAGTCCTGAAGCGGGGAGTCTTGAAGTGGAGAGGGTCACATAGTAGAGAGAGTCGTGAAGTGTAGAGGGTCATGGAGGGGGTCGTGAACTGGAGGGTCTTGAAGTGGAGAGGGTCGTTAAGCGTGAGTCGTGGAGACAGTCTTGAAGTGGAGAAAGTTGTAAAGCTGCAAGGCTCTTGGAGAGGGTCTTGAAGTGGTGAGTCATGAAGCGCAGAGTTGTGGAGGGTGCCCGAAGTGCAGAGTCTTGAAGTGGAAAGGGTCATGAAGCAGAGAGTCGTGACCTTGAGATGTTTGTGAACTATAGAGTGTCGAGAAGCAGAGAGTCGTGAAGTAGAGAGGGTTGTGAAACTGAAAGGATCGTGGAGAAGGTCCTGAAGTGGTGGAGGGTCGTGGAGAGGGTCGGAAGCATCGAGTCTTGGAAGTGGAGAGGGTCGTGAAGTGGAGAGTTGTGAAGTTGAGAAGTTTGTGAAGTGTAGAGAGTCTTGGAGAGTCGTGAAGTGCAGGTGGTGGGAAGCACAGAGTGGTGAAGTGGAGAGGGACGTGAAGCGGAGAGTGGTGGAGAGAGTCGTGGAGACAGTCACGAAGCTGAAATAGTGAAGAGGGTCGCGAAGCGGAGAGTGGTGGAGAGAGTCATGTACCTTAGAGTCCCAAAGTGGGGAGTGGGGAGTGGGGAAGTGGGGAGGGTCGTTTACCTTAGAGTCATGAAGTGGGGAGTCGGGAAGTGGGGAGGGTCGTAAAGCAGAGAGGGTCACGAAGCGGAGGGTCCAAGGTCTTGTGCTGCAATGGATTCTGACACTAGAGCGGCACTCTGACATCAATATTTCCGTGGTGTTGCAAAGAGGAGCCTTGGCATTCGTTTGTAGTGCCGGGACCCATACTGTGGTGGATCGACCTCCATGGGCTCTTCCTGATCCTGAGGTGGATCCACCTCCATGGGCTCCTCCTGATCCTTTGGTGGATCCACTTCCATTGGCTCCACCCTGTCAGCTGCTGGAGGAAAAGCCATTGCAGCAGGAGCAAGAAGAGTTGCGGGAGGAGGAAAAAATGGTGCGGGAGGAGGAAAAAATGGTGCGGGAGGAGGAAAAAATGGTGCGGGAGGAGGAAAAGGGAGGGGAAAGGCAGCCATCGGTGCAGGGGGGCAAGTCGTTGTTGCAGGCATTGCTGGAGGAAAGGCAGGAGGTGCTGGAGGAGGAAAGGTGAACGTTGGTGGTACAGGAAAAGCCATTGGTGCAGGGGGAAAAGCTGGCGGAAAGGCAGGTGCTGCTGGAGGAGGAAAGGCAGGTGTTGCTGCTGCTTTGTTGATCTTGAGAAGTCTCTGAAGCCACATCTTCACCCTCCTGAACTTCTTCCCTTCTTGGCCAGGCAGAGATGAGCAACTGCTGTCTTTGGTGCTAAGGATCCCCGTCCAAGTGTGTGGAGGTCACGACGCCAGGAGCTCTGCAGCTGAGAGTCAAGTGCCGTGTGTCCGTTGGTATGCTAATGGGGTTAACGGACATGGCAGGAGACAGCGTGATGTCAGCAGCACACGCTGGGGTGAATGCAAATGTCCACGCGGACGACTGTGATTGGCTCCCGTGTGTGTTGGCTTGGCAGCGTGAGCTTAGGACTAGATGATGGTCAAGGCCTTTTCCAAGCAAACTAATGCTATGATTTGATGAAAGGTAGCGTGGTGTGGGAGGAAGAGGAGGGCTGTGAAGGGGCAGAGGGCCCCTTCCTGGGAGTGTCCCCTCTGTGTCCATTGCTAAAGGAGGGCCGTAGCAGGGATTGGGTCTGACCTGTGGTTTCTGGGTGTTAAGTAGGAGAAACACAGCACGTCACAAGGCAAGGCTGCTGCGGCTTTCAAAGCTACCCTTGAACTGGATTTGTGACTTAGGCACCTTGATCTTGTAGAGAGGGCTTGGATGGGATTGCCGAGTGGGTGGCCTCCACAGTGCTCCAAAATATGCCTTTCTTGGCTGCTGAGAAGTGCCAGTGGGCTGATGCTTCTTGTCCAAGTGGTGCTTTGCAGCCCTACTTTCCTGACTTTGGGCCAGAGCCCTTCCGAGTGGGCTTGTCAAGCCCCAGAAGTGCCTTCTAAGCTGCACTGGATCTCATGGATGTGAAGCCGTGCCGTTGGCAGCCCCTGCCAGTGCGGCCTCACCTGAACACTGAAGAGGTGTGTTTCTTTGGAAGCTCTTACGTTCCAGCTTGTACCCATTGCCCCTTGTCCTAGAGCACAGCCTGGCTCTATCCTCCTCACACGCAGCCTTTATGGCTTTGTCAACATGAATGAGGTCACTGCTCAGTCTCCTCCAAGCTCAAGAGCCCCAGCTCCCTCAGCCTTTCATCACAAGGGAGATGCTCCACTCCATCATCTCTGTGGCCCTGTGCTGAACTGTCTCCAGGAGCTCCCTGTCCTTCTGGAACTAAGGAGCCCAGAACTGTACTGCCCGTTCCCAAAGGAAAACACAAAACAACCGAGGTCGTTTCATGCGGTGCTTTATTGAGGGCCCTGGGGACCTGAGGACTAGTGTCCAAAGTCAGAGCCCCCACTAACAGAAAATTTCACAGAGTTTATATACTTTCCACAAATGATTACTTCATCAGGTCCCCGTGATGTTTACCAGTTTTCTTAGACTTTAGGATTATGTCGTGCTCTTTCATGTAGTTACTTGAGACAACGCTTATCTGAATCCACAACCAGAAATTTCCATAGATAACAAACAGGTAAACATTCCAGATAACGATTTCTTTGAGAAAAACAAGATTCAGATTCAGCATTCTTCACTAATCTCTTTGCTTTGTTTAAGCAAGAATGCACAAGCTCAGCATGCCCCACTAGTTCCCTAGACTGCTAGGTTACATCAACATCCCACACTGCTCACTAGGCCTCGATACAGACCTTAGCCTAACTACTTCTAACTTTCCATATACAGTAATGCTAACAAGTCCCCCCTTTTGAGCATTCTTCTATCTTGCAAGGATGCTCAACATCATCTGTTTCTATTGTCCGTGTCTCAAGTAGTGGTTTCCTTATATGATGGAGGAGGAGACCCATTTCCAGTTCCATTTCTGGTCATCGCATTCATTAATCTGCAGGTGTTGAGCTTTTCTCTGGTAATGGTTCCTAAAATACACTTGTAAACTATATAAATTATCATCAGTAGTATAACAAACATAATTACATATTGGATGACTGAGGAAATCCACCCAGAGACCTGGAGTCCCAATGAATCAAATATTGCTCCTATCCAATTATGTTGAGCTTCTTCTTCAATTTCTTTGGCTTCGGTTTCAACCTTCTCCAATTGTAAAATATCTTTTTCTACTTCGATTGTCATGTTTGGAATATGGATACAGCAGTGATCAATTCTTTTGCTCAGGTAACCACAGACCCCATGTTCCCGCAGCAGCAACATGTCTAAGGCCATTCTATTCTGCAAAGTCATTCTGCTAGTTGCCTGTAGCTGCAAATTCATATCCTTAAACCCTTTCTTGGTGGCTGCTGCTAATCTTTTAGTTTGGCCCAGTAGCTTATACAACATTTCCCTATTACGGTAAGATGCAACCTGTGCAAACAAAGACTCTAAAGCCCAGCCAAAGTTTACTCCATCACTTGGTTCATGCCACTCATCTTCTACTTTGATATCATCACCTATTTCCCTTTTCTTCCGAGCTATCCTTGTTTCTAATTTAGATTGTCTCCAAAATGGGCATCATGTGGGAACTCCCAAGGTTATTTGAGTTACTGGACCATCAAATGGTAAATGGGTGGTCCATTGCCCATGATCCATAACCCAAACTAAGTTTCCTGGACTTCTGATTGTGGTGGATTTACAATTAATGACCCTTTTTCCATACATCCCTTTCTCATGTACATCTCCCTTTATTTTGTCTTTAATTGTATGATTGTATCCCCGACATTCACACCCCCATTTCAGCAGAACTCTAACAGGGACTAAACCTATCTGACTCTCTGGGGAGTCATAAATAAAAACTTTCGTACAGTTCCATATTTCTTTCTGATCTCTGGATGGTCTCACGGAAGTGTATGTAGCCATCACACTATCGTGAGTCTGATCTTTCTCCCCTGTCCATTGTATACACCATTGTACTGGACCTAGGTAACTATATGATTCCAACAAACCAGGTCCCCATACTGTGTCCCATTCATCTTCCAAAGTTTGTTGTTGTGTAACATTCTGGTAGATCTCTTCATTCCTAATCTTTTCAACTTTTATTTTTGTGCTACTACACCAATATCCAATTATTGGAATAGTACCATCTACTGTACAGCGACCTTTAATACTGCCACCTCTCCCATAAGGACCTGTTCTAACCCATCTATAATACCCCGGCAATGATCTACACTCTTTTTCCGTTAAATCCCCCTTTATTAAACACCCATTTGTCCACTCTTCATACTTTATTGATACTTGCCTGCAGTTCCAAGTAAAATTAACAGAGGTTTCTGGCATGCTTGTTATTGGAATAATTCCCCAGGGTATAGGTTCACCTGCAGCCTGAGGTAGTGGCAAACATGCTGTAATCTTAGATACATTCTGAGTCATTCCAAAATCTCTAATCAACCCGACCACTAAATTTTCCCGTCCTTCATCTCGATGGAAGTTTATTGTCCCATTTCCTAGATCCCATATTCTCCTTCGGCTATATTTGCCTCTAATTAATGATACTAACATCCTAGAGTGGGCCCACCACGCACCCCTGGCCATCCAACACCAATACATCCCTTCATCATCTGACTGTACGTCATTTATTATTAATACTATGGTGCCGCCTAACCTCTTCTCTATCCGATATTTCCTTCCAGGCTGTATACTGCTATCTCCAAACCACCACCCAAAATCTGAAAAACTCATTCTGGGATTCACTTTACATGTTAAAATAACTATTTTCCCTTCGTTGGCCTGATACACCCCTTGTGTGGCCCTACTTCCTTGATTCAAATGAGGTCGGCCTTGCACATTTCTTTTTCCATAATTAGAGCAGGGTCCACATACAACTACACATAGATATTGTCCATCCACCTTACCCAACAGAGGTTGAGTATAATTCAGCCATTCTATCCCTCTGTTCCCCACATTCCACCAACTGATTCCTTCCTCGATCCTGTCCCACAATCCTTGAGGTCCCATTTTCCACCATTTAACTTGAACCAGGGCTTCACATTCTCTTTGTGAAGTAAATGCGCAGTTTATCCTCAAGGGTGGGCCATCCCACATATCCATTGAAGCTATTTTTGGTATTACTTCTACTCCCTCCTGAATCGGGGACCAAGGTACTACTCTCAAATCTATTTGCTTATAATCAAAATTTTCCCGAATTAACACCAAACACATGTATACTCCTGCTTCTCCTAACGTTAAATTAGTCAATTGCAAGGTAACACTTCCTTTTTGGGTATCCTTATTCCAAACAGTAACAATACTTGCAGTCAATCTGGTTTGTCCTTGTTTCCAAATCGCAATTATTTCCTCGGCTCCAGCTCCTTGGTCATCAGCAATGGCACAGGTTAAATTGACATCCATCCCTTCCATGACAGTAACCACAGGTTCTTTATGGCTGTGAAAGTTGTCAAGATCACTTGATGGGGACCGTCCCATGTCTCTCTCAGTGAGTCTGTGAACCAATTCTTCACATAGACCTGATCTCCCGGTTGAATATCATGCACTGGATTTTCCAGTGGGAGCGGCCGATTCCATTGAAGGGCACCCCGTAAGGCGTTGAGAACTCTTGGTTGGTATTAAAGCCATCTGAGTCCAAACCTGCCGAGCAGCTTCTTTAGCAGTGATGTCTGCTAGTTCATTCCCTCGATATATCTTTCCTTCTTCTTTACGATGTCCCCTGATGTGCATTACTGCTGCCTTTTCTGGTTTATGTACCGCATCCAACAGGGCGAGAACTTCCAATCTGGTTCCATTTTCCACAAAGCTGGATCCATCGGTAAAGAGATCCCAGTCTGAATCTTCTAACGGTGTGTCCTTTAGGTCTGCTCGGCTCGCATACACCTGTTCAGTTGTTTCTACACAATCATGAACCAGCTCCCCTTCTTCCTGTTTGCTGCGAAGAAATTCTGCTGGGTTGATATGGTTAGTTATCTTAAGTTCCACATCATCTTGTTCTCTTAATATAGCTTGATATTGTAACATTCTGCTGGATGATAACCAGTGACCCCCCTTTTGTTCCAGGACAGCCAAGACCATATGGGGCACAAAGACCTCCATTTTCCTTCCCAAAGTCAGTTTTCGGGCTTCCTGTATGAGGATCACTGTGGCCCGTAACTGCCCTCAAGCATGACGGCCAACCAGCACTAACATTGTCCAGTTGTTTTGAAAAATATCCCACTGGGCGTTTCCATGACCCTATTTTCTGGGTCAACACTCCCAGAGCCAGATTCTGCCTTTCATTTACATAAAGCTGAAAATCCTTATTTAAGTCCGGCAACCCTAAGGCAGGTGCTTCTTTCAGAGCTTGTTTTAGCTCCTGAAAGGCTCTTTTCCTTTGTGGACTCCATTCCAATTGGGGCTCCTTCAAAGCCTCATACAAGGGTTTGGCTAACAATCCGAAATTTAGAATCCACAGTCTACACCAACCAACCATTCCTAAAAATGATCTCAGTTCCTGATGATTCCTTGGAAGGGGTATGGCACATATTGCCTCAATTCTGTTTGTGCCCAATCGTCTCTGACCTTGCATTAATTCACATCCCAAATAAAGAACACTCTCTTTGAGGAGCTGGGCCTTTTCCTTAGATACTCGATATCCTGCTTGTCCCAGCATATTCAGTAAGGCAATTGTAAGCTTGAGGCAAACTTCCTTTTCCTCAGTTGCCAACAGAATATCATCCACATACTGCAAAATCACATAAGAGAATGGAGATTCTCTTGCCTGTTCGGTCTTCCATTCCTCCAACTCTTTGGCTAATTGATTTCCGAAAATAGTGGGGCTGTTTTTGACACCCTGCGGAAGCCGTGTCCATGTCAGTTGTTTCTTCCGTCCCAAATTTGGATCTTCCCATTCAAATGCAAAATACTTCCTACTGGGTAATGCCAGCGGGATGCAGAAGAAGGCATCTTTCAAATCAATTACTGTAAACCATTTAGACCTTTCCGACACAGATGTTAACAGAGTATAAGGGTTAGCAACCACTGGGTGAATGTCCTTTACAATTTCATTTATGGCCCTTAAATCTTGCACTAGCCTATATTTACCATTAGGCTTACTTACAGGAAAAATAGGAGTGTTAGACTCAGATTCACACTCCTGTAAAATTCCCTGAATCACAAATTGGTTTATCAGTGGAGCCACTCCTTTCCTAGCCTCCAACTTAATTGGATATTGTCTAACCCTAACCGGCTGGGCTCCTTCCTTCAGTTCTACAACAACAGGCTGGGCAGCTTTTGACTTTCCTGGGGTCCCTGTTTCCCATACCCAGGGTACAACTGCCTGATCTATTTCTTCTGGAATGGGAATAGGTTCTATTTCCTTTATTACAAAAATTTTCCCAATTTCTTCATTTGGAATCTCCAATTTTACTCTCCCATTTTCAAATATTATTTTCACGTTTAACAAAGACAATAAATCCCTTCCAAACAGGGTCTTGGGACAATTGGGCATATAAAAAAATTGATGATCCAATTCCTTTCCCCCAAATTTCAAATTTAGAGGCTGCAAAAATGGTCTTTCTTCCAGCTGACCCATAGCCCCTACCACCTGTACGGTGGTATCACTTATTGGTCCCAGTCTTTTGTTGAGAACTGAGTAAGTAGCTCCTGTATCAACTGTGAATTCCTGTTCTTTACCATTTATTTCTAACCTTACCCTTGCTCTAGTCAGCTCTGATTTTGGTAATTCCCCAAAACCAGGGCTTGGGCGACATCTGCCTCAGGCATAGGATAACTACCCATTGTCCCGGCGCCACCCCCCATTCCATTTTTCACAGGACATTCATTTTTCCAATGTCCTATCTGTCGACAAAAAGCACACTGATTAAAACCTAACTTTCCTTGATTAATGTTTCCCATTCGAAATCCCCCTCTTCCCTGACCATAACCACCTCTTCCTTGGGCAGAGCCTCCCCTACCAGGACCTCGGCCCCTTTGTCCTCCAAGTTGTTGAATTACAGCCAATATACCTGCTTGTTGCCGCTTAGCTGATTCTTTTTCCCCTACTATTATAAACCTTCCATGCAACTTCTAACATTTTATCCAAGTTCCTGGTGTCCTCATCTTCATCCTCTTCTTCCTCCTCATTATCATCATCCTCACTATCCTGTTCCATCTGAGGTGGAACATAGGGTGGAGCAGAGGGACCCTGTCCACTATGAGCAACTAATAACGATAAATCTTCCTCTGGACCAGAGGAGGCAGCTAAACACTTAACACACATAGATCTCTTCTTACATTCACTACACCCTAATTCCTTTGTTTCCAAAACTAAAATACCACATTCCTTCTACCAATCCAGTTTTCGCCCTAAATAATAAAACAAATCCAAATACGGGATCTCATCCCATTTCTCATTGTCCCATAAATACTGCATCAAAGGCGATACAATACCCGGATCGACCGTACCGTTTAGGGGCCACGCAGGTCCCCCTTCTGACTCATATAAAGGCCACCAATGATTACAATAGTTTATCGTTTTACCCTTATTCAAATCCTGATGAAATCCAGCACTCCTCCATCTTCCCAGCAAACATCCTAATGGGGCGTTTCCTGGGATTTTACTATTAGACTGAACTAACGGCTTAAAAGTTTTAAGCGGCATCATTTCAAGTATTCACGAAACAAAATAACAGCAGACAAAATAACAGCAAACACAAACACTGTAACGATACAAACAAAAACCACAAAACCAATACCCAGTACCAAACCAACTTGCCACTTCTCGACGCCGCGAGGGACAAGTGCCGGACCTGCGCAGCTTTCGCCGCGTCTTACAGCCGGCGCCTGGGCATCCACCAAGACGTCTTAGCCCAACTCAGCGAGGATCGCCGCCTCGTCTTATGAGCAGGCACCCATACCAGAAAATAAAGCACCTATGGGCTTACCTTATAGCAGTCGTCCGCCAGGTGTGGCAGTCGGGCACAAACCGATGACTCCCCGAGAAACTCTTGGTGCCGGCGTGGAGTAAATCAGCACGCGAACCGCCCCAGCCACCTTCGGAGTCCTGCCGCGGTCGCCAGAAAACTGCTGCCCGTTCCCGAAGGAAAACACAAAACAACCGAGGTCGTTTCATGCGGTGCTTTATTGAGGGCCCTAGGGACCTGAGGACTAGTGTCCAAAGTCAGAGCCCCCACTAACAGAAAATTTCACAGAGTTTATATACTTTCCACAAATGATTACTTCATCAGGTCCCCGTGATGTTTACCAGTTTTCTTAGACATTAGGATTATGTTGTGCTCTTTCATGTAGTTACTTGAGACAACGCTTATCTGAATCCACAACCAGAAATTTCCATAGATAACAAACAGGTAAACATTCGAGATAACAATTTCTTTGAGAAAAACAAGATTCAGCGTTCAGTATTCTTCACTAATCTCTTTGCTTTGTTTAAGCAAGAATGCACAAGCTCAGCATGCCCCACTAGTTCCCTAGACTGCTAGGTTACATCAACATCCCACACTGCTCACTAGGCCTCGATACAGACCTTAGCCTAACTATTTCTAACTTTCCATATACAGTAATGCTAACACCGGCACCTCTCCCGGCGCTGCTCTCGGCACCTCTCCCGGCACCTCTCCCGGCGCTGCTCTCGGCACCTCTCCCGGCACTACTGTCGGTCCCTCTGCCAGTTCACTCTCTGCCCCAGGGACAGGCTAAGTGGGGGGGGGGGGGGGAGGCGGGGGCTCTTTAGGCCGGCACTCTTGTTCCTCGGGAGGGGCTGATGGCTCATATGGTTCTCGTACCCCGTCCGTGCCTCCAGGGTCATTTTCTACACGCGGGGTGGGGAGCATTACTTTTGAGACGGTAGGAGCCAGCGGGGTGGATTGGAACCAGTCACGCTCATCGTTTTTGTTCTTACTCTGTGCTGCTCATGCGTGCTCAGCAGCCTTCTTTTCTGCCTGATGTTGCAACAACTCATTGTGCACTATCCGCCAAAACTTCCCTAACTTTTCAGCTATCTCATCGTCCTCCAGGGTAGCTTCCCACAGCAAATCCCCAAATCTACGCCATTCGCTCAATTCATGCACTGTCTGTGGATTCTGAAACACTCCCTTAGCATACCCATAAGCTAACAACCCTGGTAGGTCTTTTTGCAGATCTATACCCTTTATCTGCCGCTTCTGCAAGAATGCAGTAAATAAATCATATGCCGCTTGCCTTTCCACACCTATTTGTCAGCGCGCTGTTGCAGCCCTTCAAGGTCCAGCGGCACGTATCGGCCGGGCTCGGCTATACGGTCACCCAGGGCACGGCGTGTTCCCAATTTTCACGCTTATTGCTGTCCTTGCTGCATAGGACCCGAACCCCTTCGTCGCTCTGCCGTGGCGCCCAGTCGGTATATCACGTCCTTCGCGTATCACGTCGGGGTCACCATTTGCTGAAGACGACGGGAGACAATCCCACCCTGTAGTGCAACAAGTCTCAACGTTGTTTGCAAAGATACAACTCTTTTATAGATACAATAATCAGGCTCATACATATTGCAAAAGCTAAGCTCATCATTGGTTCCCAGTTAGATGCAAACCTCGCCCTTGTTTCAACATACTCCAGATACGTGTGGCTGCTTAACCCAAACTAAGCTCCTGCTTTCTCATCCTGTTATCATACAGCTCTCTTGCTCTCACGGCCTTGAGCAGGAGTCCACTATCTTATCGCTTAATGCTTACTGCCTAACCAGCTGTATTCTATCATGTCCTCTTTTCTCTAGCCAAGTCTCCACAAAACTCCCCACATAGGTGGGATCTGCCTTCCTGCTTTCTTGTAGCTCCCATACGCAGTGCTGTAACTTAACAGACACATGTATTTTTTCAATGGGAGATGAGGAGACAAAGAGTGTGGTATTGAAGATAGCTCCCACAGGAAAGCAGCTGCAAATGTGACACCGTGCTGGCTGATAGACTGCATGGGGACCTTCTTACTACTGTAGCTGGGATCTGCCTTCCTGCTTTCTTGTAGCTCCCATACTCAGTGCTATAACTTAACCGACAACATGTATTTTTTCAATGGGAGCTGAGCAGTCCAAAGGAGTGGGACTGAAGATAGCTCCCACAGGAAAGCAGCTGCAAATGGGACACAGTGCTGGCTGATAGTTACAATGGGACCTACGTACAACTGTAGCTGGGGTCTGCCTTCCTGCTTTCTAGTAGCTCTCATACGCAGTGGTATAACTTCTACCGACAACATGTATTTTTTCAATGGGAGTTGAGGTTAATTATGGACGGATAAAGTTGTGATGGACTGGCTTGCACCTCCTCGTCCACATCCATAGCAAGCTTGAGCAAGGGGAAAACCGAAACAGCAGATTGTAACAGAAACAAGGTCAAAGCAAGAAGATAGGACAGGATATTAAACCAAGCGTTGTTAGAGGACTGAATATAGCATTCAATTTAGCATTGTATGATTGACTGTACTTGACTAATAAATGGTAACGTATGTAACTAACAATACTATAAAGGTAACTAAACGTAAGGTAAGCATAACCATAGTGTGAGAGAAAACTAACTGAAGGCCGAACAGATGGGGTGATATTTTAGACACAATAAGGCTGATGTTTTATGCACAATAAGGATGGTGTTTAAACACAGTGAGGTTGGTGTTTAAGTTCTTACCAAAATGAAACTTTGAGGCCTTATGCATAGTGCGTGATGCTTAGTATTAACTATTTGCCATGAATTGTGGCACGTACAAAGCATTTGGAAAAGGTATAGAAGTGATGATGATGTGACAATAAATTGGAGCTGATGCACATCAGATTGGCGTTTGGTCACTCCCGTTTCACGCAACAAAGAAGAACCCCTGCACAAAGAAAAAGAAACCCTGCAGAACAGGCTGCCCAGAGGGCTTGTGGAGTCTCCTTCCTTGGAGGATTTCAGCACAAGCCTGGACACGTTCTTGTGCGACCTGATCTAGGTGAACTGAATTCTGAGGGAGGGGGTTGCTCTAGATGATCTCTAATGGTCCCTTCCAACCCCTACCACTCTAGGATTCTATGATGTCACACAGTCTAGATGCAGTACCCAGATGTGCTGTGATGTCACGGAGCACTGTTGCAGCATCCAGAGATGTGATGTTATAGAGAACTGTTGCCATGCCCACGTCTGCTGTGATGTCACAGAGTCTCATTTCAGTGCCCAGATATTGTGTTTAATCTCAGAGCACTGTGTGTCCAGTGTCCAGACATCCTGTGATGTCACAGAGCACTATTGCAGTGCCCAGATGTGCTGTCATATCACACAGCGCTGCTGCAAAGCCCAGATGTGCTGTTGCGTTACATAGTCCTATTGCAGTGCACACGTCTTATGATGTCACAGAGTACTGTTGCCTTTCCCAGATGTGCTGTGATGTCACAGAGCACTGTTGCACTGCCTAGTACTAGGACGTCGCAGAACCCCACGGCAGTGTCTGGATGTGATGTGATGTCAAACACTCTTGTTGCAGTGCCCAGATTTTCTGTGATGTCCTACAGCCCCGTTCCAGTGCCTAGATATGCTATGATGTCACGCAGCAGTGTAGCACTGCCCAGATGTGCTGTGATGCGACGCACACCGCACATCCTCTGCAATGCCCACATGTACTGCTGTGCCACACAGTCCTGTTGTAGTGCCTAGATGTTCTCTGATTTCACACACCCCCTTGTCATGCCCAGATGTGCTGTGATGTCACACGGCCCTGTTGCAGGGCCCAGATGTGCTATGATGTCACAGAGCACTGTTGCAGTGCCCAGATGTGCTGTGATCTCACAGGCACTGTAGCAATGTCCTCTTGTGATAGGATGTTTCAGAGCACTGTTGCAGTGCCCACGTCTGCTGTGATGACAGAGTCTCGTTTCAGTGCCCAGATACTATGTGAAGTCTCAGAGCAGTGTGTGTCCAGTGCCCAGACGTCCTGTGATGTCACAGAGCACTATTGGAGTGCCCAGATGTGCTGTAAGGTCACACAGTCCTGCTGCAAAGCCCAGATGTGCTGTTGTGTTACACAGTCCTGTTGCACTGTGCACATGTTCTGTGATGACACAGAGCACTGCTGCCTTTCCCAGATGTGCTGTGATGTCACAGAGCACCGTGCCAGTGCCTAGTGATGCTGTTATATATCACAGCAGTGATTGAGTGCTCAGATGTCTTGTAATGTCACAGAGCACTGTAGCAGTGTGCACTTGAGATATGATGTTATAGAGCACTGTTGCAGTGCCCAGATGTGCTGTGATGTCAGAGAGTCCTGTTTCAGTGCCCAGATATGATGTGAAGCCTTAGAGCACTGCTACAGTGCCCAGACGTCCTGTGATGTCACACAGCACTGTTGCTGTGCCCAAAGGTGATGTGACGTCACAGAATACTGCTGCAGTGTCCGGATGTGATGTGATGTCACAGAGCCCCATTCCAGTGCCTAGATAAGCAATGATGTCACAGAGCAGTGTAGTGGTGCCCAGATGTGCTGTGATGCAATACACACAGCACAACCTCTGCAATGCCCACATCTCCTGCAGTGTCACACAGCCATGTTGCAGTACCTAGTTGTGCTGTGATGTCACAGAGCACTGTTGCAGTGACAACATCTGCTGTGATGCCACAGAAACCCATTTCAGTGCCCAGATATGATGTGAAGTCTTAGAGCATTGCTACAGTGCCCACAAGTGCTGTCATGTCACACAGTGCCGCTGTAAAGCCCAGATGGGCTGTTGTATTACACACTCCTGTTGCAGTGCACACCTGTGCTGTGATGTCACAGAGCACTGTTGCAGTGTTCAGTTGTGCTGTGATGTCAAACGTCCACGGAAGAGGAAGACGGGGCACTGGAACAGGTTGCCCACAGGGCTTGTGGAGTCTCCTTCCTTGGAGGACTTCAGCATAAGCCTGGACACGTTCCTGTGCGACCTGATCTAGGTGAACTTGATTCTGGAGGAGGGGGTTGGTCTAGATGATCTCTAATGGTCCGTTCCAACCCCTACCATTCTAGGATTCTATGATGTCACACAGCCTGGATGCACTACCCACATGTGCAGTGATGTCACAGAGCACTGTTAGAGTGTCCAGAGGTGATGTGATGTTATAGAGCACTTTTGCCATGCCCACGTCTGCTGTGATGTCACAGAGTCTCTCTGCAATTGCCACATGTGCGGCAATGTCACTAAACCCCATTGCAGTGCCCACGTGTGCCGTGATGTCCCCATGTAGTCTATCAGCCAGCACTGTGTCACATTTGCAGCTGCTTTCCTGAGGGAACTATCTCCATTCCCACTCACTGGGACTCCTCAGCTCCCATTGAAATAACAGATGTTGTCGGTTAAGCTCTACCACTGCGTATGGGAGCTACAAGAAAGCAGGAAGGCAGACTCTACCTATAGTGGTAAGTAGGTCCCATTGTAGTCTATCATCTTGCACTGTGTCACATTTGCAGCTGCTTTCCTGTGGGACTTATCTCCAATCCCATGCACTTGGGCTGCTCAGTTCCCATTGAAAACACACAGGCTGCCAGTAGAAGTTATGCCACTGCGTGTGGACACTACAAGAAAGCAGGTACACAGACCCCAACTACAGTGGTAAGTAGGTGTGGTAGTTTGAGCCTGGCTGGATGCCAGGTGCCCACCACACCACTCTGTCCCCCACCTCCTCAGCAAGCCAGGGAAGGGGAGAAAAATAAGATGGGAGTCTCATGGGTTGAGATAAAAGCAGTTTAATAAAGAAGCAGCAAAGCCGCGCGCGGGAAGCAAAGCAGAAGCAGATAAAGCTGTTCCTCTCCACTTCCCATCAGCAGCGATGTCCGGCCACCTCCCGAGAAGCAGGGCTGCGGTACGCGTAGCGGTTGCTTTGGGAAGGCCAGAAATGCATCTCGCCTCCCCTTCCTGCTCCTCTCCCGCAGGTTATATTACTGAGCTGACGTCATAGGGTATGGAATATCTCCTTGGTCAGCCTGGGTCAGCTGTCCTGGCCATAGTCCCTCCCAAGATCATGCCCACCCACAGTTATTGGTGAAGGTGGGGGAAGGAATGCTGGAGGGACAGCCCTGATGCTGTGCGAGCGGTAGTCATAATATTGATATCAACAGTAAGCACAGCACTGCAGGAGCTGCTGTGGAAAGTCACTACCATCCCTGACCCACTAGAGACAGTCACAGGAATGCAGACATATTACAAACACTATTGTTTCTGTGTTCAAACGAAACACACAGTCAGTAATATCAATCATGAAAACATCTCCTTAATTGTAGCATTCTTTTTTCATAAAGTGTATGCTCAAAAGACCTTGTAAACTCTTACAAGGGCTCCAAGTTTGCTGCATGTCCAATATGTTCATGTGGCTGCACAGCTTCTGAAGTTGTGTTCTATGTTCTGCATTGTCAGTTCCCAGACCTGTAGGCAAAACCTCAGATTGAATGTCGTATTTGTTAACTGACATCTTCAAGTCTGGAAGCCTGGTAACCCGGACCTTGGATGACAAAACACACCAAGTTGAAACCACAACTCATCAGTAGTCTCTCTCTAACTCTAAGCTACTCTAAGTGAAGCTTTAAACATGTACCCATTTATTGATACCTGTAAGTAATTGGTTTTCTCCCAATGTCCCAACAGGCACGTTCCCATGTTTAATTCTTCTCCAGATATTGCCATCTTTTTCATCATAATAGTGTCGTACGGAACTCGTAGTTAACTCCATGGAACACAACCAAGAGAGCAACCAAGTAAACAATCTGAGCCCTGATTACACAAGTTACAGCTGAAATACACACCACACAGAATAACTTCCTAGACCAAAATAGAAGAAGAAAACTGCTGGGGGGACACAGTTAGAAAAACTCTAAACAAGAACAAAAGCATGGCAATCAGAAAAAGGCTGAGACATGTCATATAGAAAAGGAAGCTGCTAAAGAGAATTACTTCCAGTAATTCCCCGTTTCCACTGTATTTTTCATCTGAAATGGACTGAATGCTCAGATGGAATACAGCATCACACATTCCAAAACACTAACTAACTGTACTCTTGGACAGGACCAAGCAGCCACAAGAGGCACGTCACGATCCTGAGAGGGAGGTGTGGCCTTTCTGATGAACTTGTCCAGACAATTAAAAAATAACCAACTCTTTAAGCAAAACTCACCTCTAAGTGAATCTCCTACCAACAAGGTTTTGGGAGAATAGGAGAATGCTGAGAGGAAACACTCATTGCACGGAGGGCTGTTACCTTCTAGTCAGTCTTACCCAGAAGAATATTTGCCAGTGCCTTTATTACAGGCCAGGGAACTGGCACAACAATACAAACGTGGCACTGACTGTAATATTTTCATTTCAGGAAAACCTGAAGAGTTGACTCTGAGAAAACCAATAATTAAAACAATTTCATCCCATGCCTGAGATTATTGCCATGAGAAGTTATCTCAGTTTACCACAGAATGGCTGTGGCTGGAATGGCCCTCTGGAGATAATTTCATCCAAACTTCCTGCTCAAGCAGGGACACCTAGAATCATGTGCCCAGGACCACATCCTGGTTGCTTCTGCTTATTTCCAAGGACAGAGACTCTACAGTCTCTGAGAAACCTGTTCCAGGGGTCAGATGCCACCACAGTAAATTATCCAACAGTGTTACCTGAATACCGTGTGGAATCAAATTGAACTTGGAACGGACAGAAGCAAAGAAAAGAACAGGTGTTCTTGTTAAAGGAGTTTAGATACAAATATTTTGTAATGCTGCAATTCTATACCTCCCATTGGGTCAATCCCAGTTGTGTTTCCCAAGGTCAGTACTACTTTTGCTTTGTGTAGTTCTCCTTTAACTGTTTGATGAATAGAATTAGTTACCTAAGGAAAAACAATGTTCTCTTTTAACTAGATCAAGAGTTAGTCCCAGATTTGTTAGAGAAAAGGACGTGATAGCTGACTACAGTATTCCTAATCTGCCTTACAGATGCTTCACTTAATTCATTTTGACATTTGAATAGAAAATCTAACACTTACAGATGTGGTAGTTTCACTGTAATCTGTGTTGGAGCTTTGTCATGTCTTTTCAAGAACAGAACCAGATACAGAAGGTCTAGAAAGACAATTTTAAAAGATGCAGAAACACGTTTGTGATTATCTGAATCTATGAAAGGCCAGTGTTTTTACAGTTGGTTGCAACTGACTTCTTTCTCTGCTTGTCTCATTTTCTAATGGCAAAAAGAACAACCAAAAGACAGTTGTAGTTACATAAAGATATGCAAATGAAACGAGTGAACAAGGACAGAGGATATTTATAGTGATTCCAGTCTGTTTTAAACAAGACAACTCACAGAAAACATTCAAGTTACCTCTGTGTAGAGAAATCCCTCTAAACTCAAATCAAACAGTAAGGTATCACTGATCAATGCTACAAGTTATTTCAACAGTATCTAATGCTTTTCAGCATATCAACAAATGACCCTGCAACTCACCCTTTGTCTTATCAAGTACAAAATGCTTTAGAATATTCCTGCATCTGCTGATTTGATTGCTCTTTGTAAAGTCTGATACATAGGCAGTGTTTGTTAGGATACCATTTGTTCCACTTGTTGGATTCCAACTGATACAGTAGTTCAATATATCCAGGTAAAGACAAATGATGCACTGCATGAATGATTGCTGCCAACACACACGGTTCCCACTTGTTTCAGGATCTATTGATACCTTCTGCTGGAGCAGCACTGTCCTCAAATCAAGTGCAGGATTAACAACTTTCATTGGAAGAGAGACAAGATTTAATGATGTTTGGGTCTCCTGATAATCTGCTGAACTCACTGCATTCTCTTCAGCTTGCTCAAAATGAGCAAAGCTGCTTAAGACGAGATCATCATTAACGCATACCTAAAAAACCCAAGTCTTTGACTGACCAGAATCAACAAGCAAGTCACCATCACATACTGCTTTAGAATTTACTTGAAGCTGGAGACAACAGGAAGACATATGCAGTATGTACAAATGCTTTCTGAAGAGTACTCATTCCAGGGCAGGAAAGTTGGTCATATCTTCCTCTATGTTCTCCAAACAGGTCTTACTTACCAGTTTCATGCTTTTGCCTAAAATTCTGTGCTCAGTTTTCTATGAGCTTTCAACATTTTTAGAAAAACTATCTTAACAGTTTTATGTCCCTTTGATTCAGAGTGCATCCAAACCTGGCAGGAAAAAACAATATTCAACTTAAAAGTTCTTACTGGCTCAGAGAGAAGTGACACTTGCCAACTGTGATTCTGAACAGAGAAGGTATTCAAATTAAGATGTAATCCAAGTTATTGTCTACAGTGAAGACCACAGCTCTAATGTTAAAAGTCTTGGTAAAATACTCCAAATGGCAGCAGGTTTCAAACACAGTTATTTTTGTCTACTAGGCAGCTGCTTAAGTCTGATAGTAGCTGCAGCAGAGATTTAGCAGGAGTTACGCACTTTGGTAAGTGCAACGAGCTTTCTTCCTTTCTCCCAACTGTTTGGGAATTCAGCCTTATGCACATATGAACTTGTATTTATTTTCATAACACCATGCAACTGCCTTCTTGAAATATCTTTAAGTGTATCACAAAGAAAGACAAGAGTACAGTAAATTCACATAGTTGTTCATCTGAAGTACTTGGGGGACTTCATTTGCTTGTCAATACCTTCCAAAGCGCTTCACAAGTTTCCACCTCACAGAATTCATTCCAAAGTTCACAAACAACAGATTTAGAAAATAAATCTTCTAGTAAGTTAATGATTGCACTTCTACTGTATATGGCAAATTACAAAATTCACTTGCAAATAACACTTTTCGGTCTTACATTTGTCACAAAGTTATAACTTCTATAGCAGAGGGCACAAAGAGGTTTGTAGAGAGAAAAATATCTTACCTTTTCCCCTTTTATTGTCACATAAAGGAAAACATCAGATGTGGTATCTTCTACAGCACATACTTTGGCTGTCGTCTGGGTAGTAGCAAAACTGAGTGATGGTGTTTCAATGACACAGCTGCCTGTTCTTTCCTGCTCTTCTCCAGCCCAGTGTTTCCTCACTAACCCAGCATCTGGAAGAGCAAACAATGGGTGTTTTAAAAGTCTCCCTCTCACTGCAGTGGTGACAAGTTTCTGTTGATCTCCTGGGGACTTTACTTTGGGTTTGGTTTGACATTTTGGCCACCTGGACTTGAGAATTCTCCCTCCCTTTTCCACCCCCTTTTCACATTTGTTGCCTGGGATTCTCCCTTTACAGTTCTTGCTGGACATTTATCCAGACTCTTTGCTCTGCACTTGAAACAACCAGCAGATGATTTCTGATGGAACCTGATGCTCTCTGCACTGGCCTGATGCAAAGGCAATTTGCATCAAAACTCCTCCAAAATCCTTTTTTTTCTCTCAGAATTGCACCAAAACCTCATTTTATCCCTCACAACTCCCCCAAACCCCACTTGGTCCTTCAAAACTCACACAAAACCCCTTTTCTCCTCACATCTTCCCCAAAGTCCCTCTTTTCCCCTCAGAATTACTCCAAAACCTCACTTTTTCCATCCAAACTCCACCTAAACCCCACTTTTGCTCTCAGAAATTTAACAAAACCCTGCTTTTTCCCTCAAAACACCACCCAAATCCCACCTTTTTCCTCAGAAATGCCCCAAAACCTCATCTTTTCCCTCAAAGCTCCACCCAAATGCCACTTTTCTTTCTCAGAAATGTACCCAAACCCCACTTTACAGCCTCAAAACTCCTCCAAAATCCTTGTTTTTCTCTCAGAATTGCACCAAAACCTCATTTTATCCCTCACAACTCCCCCAAACCCCACTTTTTCCCCTCAAAACACTTCCAAAACTCCACTTTTTCCCTCAAGATGGCACTTTTTTACCCAGCAGTTCCCAAAAATCCCACTTTCTCCCTCAGAATAGCACCCAAGACCCACTTTTCCTCTGAAAAGGCCTCCAAAACCTCACTTTTCACTCCGAACTCCACCAAAACACCACTGTTTCCCTCAAAACTGCACCAAAACCCCGCTTCTTCCCCCAGAAGTTCCCCAAAACTGCACCTTTCCCCTCAAAACTCCATCAAAACCCCATTTTCCCCCTCAAAACACCACCCACACTCCACTTTTACCCTCAGAATTTCCCCAAAACCCCACCAAAACACTTGTTTTTTCAAAAATCCACACAAACCCCACTTTTTTCCCTTAAAAATTTACCAAAACCCCACTTTTTCCCTCAAAACTCCACCCAAATACCACCTTTTCCCCTCAGAATTGCACCAAAACCTCATTTTATCCCACAACTCCACTGCTTTTGGCCCTCACAAATCTACTCCATCCCCACTTTGCCTCTCAAAACTCTTCCAAACTACACTGTTCCCTGCAAAGCTGCACCAAAACCCACTTTTTCTCCTAAAACTCCAACAAAACCTCCCTTTTGCTCTCAGAAATTGTCCTGGTTTAGGCCCATCAGGGAACAAAGACCACGATTAGCCCCGAGTACCCAAGTGGCTGAGAATTGCTCAAGGGCAGGGAGAGCTTAATTGCTGCTGAAGGTTCAGGACAAAGCAGACCAGGCCACTCGGTTTGGGGAAGAAAACAGAGAAACAATTTAATGCAACGTCAACTAAAACATACCCCCAAAAACCCAAAACATAACCAAAATGAAACAACACAGAGCAATACATCAATGAAGAGTCCAACCAGCCTTTTGAAGAACACCTTCTTGCCACCCCTCCCCTCTTCCCGGGCTCAGAGCCCTGATCCCGGGGTTTTTACCTTGTCCCCCCCTGAACGGTTCGGGGGGGCAGGCAGTGGGGGTTTCAGTCAGTCTGTTCCCGAGAGCTTCTGCCGTTTGTCCCTCCTCAGGACGGGTGAACTCCACATCAGTCCTCCCTGCGAGTCCGTGGGGTAACTCACACGCATGGCAGCCCTGCACGGGCTGCTCCGATGCCCACTGACTCCAAAGGCTGCAGCTCGTCTCTGCCTCTCGTGTGGGGCTGCTCTGCGGCGTGCAGGCTCTCCAGCACGGCCTGGGCCATGGCCCCTCCCCACACAGTCCCTCTCCCGTCCGGGCTCACTCACACGGAGCTGCTGGGAACTCTCGCTCCTGCCATGGATCTCCATAGGCTGCAGGGGCACAGCCGCATTCTCGCCACGGCTTGCAGAGGAGTCTCTGCTCTGTTGCTTCTCCTTCCTTCCTCCTTCTCCGGCTGAAGGGTCCGCGTGGTCGCCTCCATCTCGTGTCACTCTTACACCTCCTGCCTCGCATTCCAAATTCCCGTCCCCTAAATAGCGCTGGCAGAGGCGCCAGATTGGCCCAGCCGGGCCGGAGGTGGGTGTGAACCCAGGAGCCAGGGGGAGAGTCCGCAAACTCTTTCTCGGGTCTTCACTGCAACCCGCTCCCCCTGTTACTAAGCCAAAAGCTGCTCCTTGCTAAACCAGAACACAAATAAACAAAAACTCTACTTTTTCCCTCAGAATTGCTCAAAAACACCGCTTTTCCTCTATAAAATTCCACCCAAATCGCTCAGAATTTCCACAAAACCCCAGTGTTTACACTCGTTGAGGCAAGGGACTGAGGATGGAAAGGACGAGCCCAGTGGTCCGTGAGGGCCGGGGCCGGCGGTGTCGGCGCGGTGTGTGTGGGGGGGCTCCGGAGACACCGACCGGGCGCGGGAAGCGGCTGCGCGGCGGCGGCTGCGGATGGAAGGGGCGGGGGGGGTCTGGCTCACTCCGTGCCGTCCCCGGCGGCGGCGGCGCAGCCGCTGTTACTCTCTCCCGTGTTTTATTTTTCTTCCCTCACATGCCCGATGGTGCCCAGTCTAACACGGGGTCGCGCTCCCCACTCTCCTCTGATCATCCTGCGCTGCACCCCGGCCCGACTCTGCCCGTTCGGCATTCCCCTGCGAGTCGTCCCAGGGGTAACTCGGCGGGTTGGGCTCGAATGGGAAGCAGCTCTCCCGCGGGGGCTCTGCTCCGAAGCCCCTTCGCCTCTCTGACTTTGTAAATACTCTTGTGTAGAGAAGAACCTTTTTCTTTTTTCTCGGTATCATCCGCCTCAGCGCCGCTCCCGGCGCTTCTCCCGGCACCTCTCCCGGCGCCTCTCCCGGCACCTCTCCCGGTGCTGCTCTCGGCACCTCTCCCGGCGCCTCTCCCGGCGCTTCTCCCGGCACCTCTCCCGGCGCTGCTCCCGGCGCTACTCTCGGCACCTCTCCCGGCACTACTGTCGGTGCCTCTGCCAGTTCACTCTCTGCCCCAGGGACAGGCTCACTAAGTGGGGGGGAAGGGGGGGGAGGCGGGGGCTCTTTAGGCCGGCACTCTTGTTCCTCGGGAGGGGCTGATGGCTCATATGGTTCTCGTACCCCGTCCGTGCCTCCAGGGTCATTTTCTACACGCGGGGGGGGGGGGGGGGGGGGGGGGGGAGCATTACTTTTGAGACGGTAGGAGCCAGCGGGGTGGATTGGAACCAGTCACGCTCATCGTTTTTGTTCTTACTCTGTGCTGCTCATGCGTGCTCAGCAGCCTTCTTTTCTGCCTCATGTTGCAACAACTCATTGTGCACTATCCGCCAAAGCTTCCCTAACTTTTCAGCTATCTCATCGTCCTCCAGGGTAGCTTCCCACAGCAAATGCCCAAATCTACGCCATTCGCTCAATTCATGCACTGTCTGTGGATTCTGAAACACTCCCTTAGCATACCCATAAGCTAACAACCCTGGTAGGTCTTTTTGCAGATCTATACCCTTTATCTGCCGCTTCTGCAAGAATGCAGTAAATAAATCATATGCCGCTTGCCTTTCCACACCTATAGCATTCAATTTAGCATTGTATGATTGACTGTACTTGACTAATAAATGGTAACATATGTAACTAACAATAATATAAAGGTAACTAAACGTAAGGTAAGCATAACCATAGTGTGAGAGAAAACTAACTGAAGGCCCAACAGATGGGGTGATATTTTAGACACAATAAGGCTGATGTTTTATGCACAATAAGGATGGTGTTTAAACACAGTGAGGTTGGTGTTTAAGTTGTTACCAAAATGAAACTTTGAGGCCTTATGCATAGTGCGTGATGCTTAGTATTAACTATTTGCCATGAATTGTGGCACGTACAAAGCATTTGAAAAGGTATAGAAGTGATGATGATGTGACAATAAATTGGAGCTGATGCACATCAGATTGGCGTCTGGTCACTCCCGTTTCGCGCAACAAAGAAGAACCCCTGCACAAAGAAAAAGAAACCCTGCAGAACAGGCTGCCCAGAGGGCTTGTGGAGTCTCCTTCCTTGGAGGATTTCAGCACAAGCCTGGACACGTTCTTGTGCGACCTGATCTAGGTGAACTGAATTCTGGGGGAGGGGGTTGCTCTAGATGATCTCTAATGGTCCCTTCCAACCCCTACCACTCTAGGATTCTATGATGTCACACAGTCTAGATGCAGTACCCAGATGTGCTGTGATGTCACGGAGCACTGTTGAGGCATCCAGAGGTGATGTGATGTTATAGAGAACTGTTGCCATGCCCACGTCTGCTGTGATGTCACAGAGTCTCATTTCAGTGCCCAGATATTGTGTGAAATCTCAGAGCACTGTGTGTCCAGTGTCCAGATGTGCTGTGATGTCACAGAGCACTATTGCAGTGCCCAGATGTGCTGTCATATCACACAGCCCTGCTGCAAAGCCCAGATGTGCTGTCGCGTTACATAGTCCTATTGCAGTGCACACATCTTATGATGTCACAGAGCACTGTTGCCTTTCCCAGATGTGCTGTGATGTCACAGAGCACTGTTGCACTGCCTAGTACTAGGACGTCGCAGAACCCCACGGCAGTGTCTGGATGTGATGTGATGTCAAACACTCTTGTTGCAGTGCCCAGATTTTCTGTGATGTCCTATAGCCAGGTTCCAGTGCCTAGATATGCTATGATGTCACGGAGCAGTGTAGCACTGCCCAGATGTGCTGTGATGCGACGCACACCGCACATCCTCTGCAATGCCCACATGTACTGCTGTGCCACACAGTCCTGTTGTAGTGCCTAGATGTTCTCTGATTTCACACACCCCCTTGTCATGCCCAGATGTGCTGTGATGTCACAGAGCACTGTTGCAGGGCCCAGATGTGCTATGATGTCACAGAGCACTGTTGCAGTGCCCAGATGTGCTGTGATGTCACAGAGTACCACTGCAGTTCCCACTTGTGCTGTGATCTCACAGGCACCCTAGCAATGTCCTCTTGTGATAGGATGTTTCAGAGCACTGTTGCAGTGCCCACGTCTGCTGTGATGACAGAGTCTCGTTTCAGTGCCCAGATACTATGTGAAGTCTCAGAGCAGTGTGTGTCCAGTGCCCAGACGTCCTGTGATGTCACAGAGCACTATTGGAGTGCCCAGATGTGCTGTAAGGTCACACAGCCCTGCTGCAAAGCCCAGATGTGCTGTTGTGTTACACAGTCCTGTTGCACTGTGCACATGTTCTGTGATGTCACAGAGCACTGCTGCCTTTCCCAGATGTGCTGTGATGTCACAGAGCACCGTGCCAGGGCCTAGTGATGCTGTTATATATCACAGCAGTGATT
The DNA here is from genome assembly GCF_028858725.1 of Colius striatus. NCBI lineage: Eukaryota > Metazoa > Chordata > Aves > Coliiformes > Coliidae > Colius > Colius striatus. The sequence goes on along the minus strand of NW_026908519.1, from coordinate 1,724,762 downwards.
GAGTGCTCAGATGTCTTGTAATGTCACAGAGCACTGTAGCAGTGTGCAGTTGAGGTAAGATGTTATGGAGCACTGTTGCAGTGCCCAGATGTGCTGTGATGTCAGAGAGTCCCGTTTCAGTGCCCAGATATGATGTGAAGCCTTAGAGCACTGCTACAGTGCCCAGACGTCCTGTGATGTCACACAGCACTGTTGCTGTGCCCAAAGGTGATGTGACGTCACAGAATACTGCCGCAGTGTCCGGATGTGATGTGATGTCACAGAGCCCCATTCCAGTGCCTAGATAAGCAATGATGTCACAGAGCAGTGTAGTGGTGCCCAGATGTGCTGTGATGCAATACACACAGCACAACCTCTGCAATGCCCACATCTCCTGCAATGTCACACAGCCGTGTTGCAGTACCTAGTTGTGCTGTGATGTCACAGAGCACTGTTGCAGTGACAACGTCTGCTGTGATGCCACAGAAACTCGTTTCAGTGCCCAGATATGATGTGAAGTCTTAGAGCACTGCTACAGTGCCCAAAAGTGCTGTCATGTCACACAGCGCCGCTGCAAAGGCCAGATGGGCTGTTGTATTACACACTCCTGTTGCAGTGCACACCTGTGCTGTGATGTCACAGAGCACTCTTGCAGTGTTCAGTTGTGCTGTGATGTCAAACGTCCGCGGAAGAGGAAGACGGAGCACTGGAACAGGTTGCCCACAGGGCTTGTGGAGTCTCCTTCCTTGGAGGACTTCAGCATAAGCCTGGACACGTTCCTGTGCGACCTGATCTAGGTGAACTTGATTGTGGGGGAGAGGGTTGGTCTAGATGATATCTAATGGTCCGTTCCAACCCCTACCATTCTAGGATTCTATGATGTCACACAGCCTGGATGCAGTACCCAGATGTGCTGTGATGTCACAGAGCACTGTCAGAGTGTCCAGAGGTGATGTGATGTTATAGAGCACTTTTGCCATGCCCACGTCTGCTGTGATGTCACAGAGTCTCTCTGCAATTGCCACATGTGCGGCAATGTCACTGAACCCCATTGCAGTGCCCACGTGTGCTGTGATATCCCCATGCAGTGTATCAGCCAGCACTGTGTCACATTTGCAGCTGCTTTCCTGAGGGAGCTATCTCCATTCCCACTCACTGGGACTCCTCAGCTCCCATTGAAAACATACATGGTATCGGTTAAGCTCTACCACTGCGTATGGGAGCTACAAGAAAGCAGGAAGGCAGACTCCACCTATAGTGGTAAGTAGGTCCCATTGTAGTCTATCATCTTGCACTGTGTCACATTTGCAGCTGCTTTCCTGTGGGACTTATCTCCAATCCCATGCACTTGAGCTGCTCAGTTCCCATTGAAAACATACAGGCTGCCAGTAGAAGTTATGCCACTGCGTGTGGACACTACAAGAAAGCAGGTACACAGACCCCAACTACAGTGGTAAGTAGGTGTGGTAGTTTGAGCCTGGCTGGATGCCAGGTGCCCACCACACCACTCTGTCCCCCACCTCCTCAGCAAGCCAGGGAAGGGGAGAAAATAAGATGGGAGTCTCGTGGGTTGAGATAAAAGCAGTTTAATAAAGAAGCAGCAAAGCCGCGCGCGGGAAGCAAAGCAGAAGCAGATAAAGCTGTTCCTCTCCACTTCCCATCAGCAGCGATGTCCGGCCACCTCCCGAGAAGCAGGGCTGCGGTACGCGTAGCGGTTGCTTTGGGAAGGCCAGAAATGCATCTCGCCTCCCCTTCCTGCTCCTCTCCCCCAGTTTATATTCCTGAGCTGATGTCTTAGGGTATGGAATATCTCCTTGGTCAGCCTGGGTCAGCTGTCCTGGCCATGGCCCGTGCCAAGATCATGCCCACCCACAGTTATTGGTGAAGGTCGGGAAAGGAGTGCTGGAGGGACAGCCCTGATGCTGTGCGAGCGGTAGTCATAATATTGATATCAACAGTAAGCACAGCACTGCAGGAGCTGCTGTGGAAAGTCACTACCGTCCCAGACCCACTACAGACAGTCACAGGAATGCAGACATATTACAAACACTATTGTTTCTGTGTTCAAACGAAACACACAGTCAGTAATATCAATCATGAAAACATCTCCTTAATTGTAGCATTCTTTTTTCATAAAGTGTATGCTCAAAAGACCTTGTCAACTCTTACAAGGGCTCCAAGTTTGCTGCATGTCCAATATGTTCATGTGGCTGCACAGCTTCTGAAGTTGTGTTCTATGTTCTGCATTGTCAGTTCCCAGACCTGTAGGCAAAACCTCAGATTGAATGTCGTATTTGTTAACTGACATCTTCAAGTCTGGAAGCCTGGTAACCCGGACCTTGGATGACAAAACACACCAAGTTGAAACCACAACTCATCAGTAGTCTCTCTCTAACTCTAAGCTACTCTAAGTGAAGCTTTAAACATGTACCCATTTATTGATACCTGTAAGTAATTGTTTTTCTCCCAATGTCCCAACAGGCACGTTCCCATGTTTAATTCTTCTCCAGATATTGCCATCTTTTTCATCATAATAATGTCGTAAGGAACTCGTAGTTAACTCCATGTAACACAACCAAGAGAGCAACCAAGTAAACAATCTGAGCCCTGATTACACAAGTTACAGCTGAAATACACATCACACAGAATAACTTCCTAGACCAAAATATAGAAGAAAACTGCTGGGGTGACACAGTTAGAAAAACTCTAAACAAAAGCATGGCAATCAGAAAAAGGCTGAGATGTGCCATATAGGAAAGGAAGCTGCTAAAGAGAATTACTTCCAGTAATTCCCCGTTTCCACTTTATTTTTCATCTGAAATTGACTGAATGGTCAGATGGAAAACAGCATCACACATTCCAAAACACTAACTAACTGTACTCTTGGACAGGACCAAGCAGCCACAAGAGGCACGTCACGATCCTGAGATGGAGGGGTGGCCTTTCTGATGAACTTGTCCAGACAATTAAAAAATAACCAACTCTTTAAGCAAAACTCATCTCTAAGTGAATCTCCTACCAACAAGGTTTTGGGAGAATAAGAGAATGCTGAGAGGAAACACTCACTGCACGGAGGGCTGTTACCTTCTAGTCAGTCTTACTGAGAAGACTATTTGCCAGTGCCCTTATTACAGGCCAGGGAACTGACAGAACAATACAAACATGGCACTGACTGTAATATTTTCTTTTCAGGAAAACCTGAAGAGTTGACTCTGAGAAAACCAATAATTAAAACAATTTTAATAAGATTATTGCCATGCCTGAGATTATTGCCATGAGAAGTTATCTCAGTTTACCACAGAATGGCTGTGGCTGGAATGGCCCTCTGGAGATAATTTCATCCAAACTCCCTGCTCAAGCAGGGACACCTAGAATCATGTGCCCAGGACCACATGCTGGTTGCTTCTGCTTATTTCCAAGGACAGAGACTCTACAGTCTCTGAGAAACCTGTTCCAGGGGTCAGACGCCACCACAGTAAAATATCCAACAGTATTACCTGAATACCGTGTGGAATCAAATTGAACTTGGAACGCACAGAAGCAAAGAAAAGAACAGGTGCTCTTGGTAAAGGAGTTTAGATACAAATATTTTGTAATGCTGCAATTCTATACCTCCCATTGGGTCAATCCCAGTTGTGTTTCCCAAGGTCAGTACTACTTTCGCTTTGTGTAGTTCTCCTTTAACTGTTTGATGAATAGAATTAGTTACCTAAGGAAAAACAAAGTCACTGCACTTGAGATGAATTCCAACATAACTTTACAATAACTGTAATGAAACAAATCTTCCAAGCTTAAACATGACACGAGTATTAAACAAATAAAACCAGATTTTGTTACTCATTAAGGAAGGAGCTTCCTGAATGGGACAGTACTCAAACACAGTTTCATTTACAGAGGCTACCCTTCCCCCGTTGAATCCCCACAGATGCAAAAGCAGCAATAACGTTTTCTGGAAGAAGATACTGAATTCAGAAGAATTGAAGAAAAAAAATCGCATAAATCTCACTTGATTTTGCAGGAAAACAAACCAAGAAAGCTGACTTCTCAGAATCTGGCCAATAGTAGATATTTCTTGTTAATACTAATGAGGAGTTAAATTTGAAAACTAAGTTTGCAGTCCATTACTGCTTTCTTACAGAAAATAACACACAAAGAGAAATAAAAGAACATACCATTGGAAATCTGATAAATATTACCTTTGGGTTCCACTCCAGTTCATTACCAATGGGTGTCACTCTACAAATTTCCCAGCCTGAGGTGGCAGACACTGAAACTTGGCAGGTGAGTGAAGCACCTGGTAACTTTGGACTTGACAAGTTCTGCCTTCATCTATATAGTTAATTTTGACACTACAGAACATATTTTCCTTCTCTTTTGGGGAAATATCTAGCACCTGAGCCCTTCAGAGTTGGAGAGGAATCAAAGAATTATTATAGTTGTAAAGTTTCTTCACTTCCTTGTGTCTAAAAAAGATTAAACTTTCACAGCACAATGTTCAGTGGTGTGTATGTGGAGCCATTCTGGCTTCCCTTCAGTACAGGCAGCATGGGAGAGCTTTTTAAAGAACAATTTGTACAGCAGAGATTTTTTTGCTAGTTTTCATGGTGGGTTAACTTTAACTTAGCAGTAAAAGTTCTAAACTACTTTGTATTAAAAAGTGCACATGAATAATTTAAACCAAAAAAAAATCCACATTTTTACCTGTGAACAACTGTTTTCTGACACAAACCATGAAATGCCAGCTTCTGCACATTTTTAACAGCAATCTTATTACCAGGTTCCTTAAAATACCCATTAATTCCTTCAGCAAGAATTGTATATTGGTTCTTCTGCTGATCTACTATTTGACCAAAGTAGTTTGTTGCATTTACAACGTGGAGAGGCAGAATCTGAAAGCATAAAATACGTTATAAAGACAACTGATGGTTTCTTAAGTTAATGAGACGTTTTCATGTTGAAGGTGACCTACCTCTTTCCAGCCTAAAGAGATGACAAATACTGCTGTACACATGCATTTCAGAAGATGATGACCTCTTATTACTCCAAAGATTAGGAATAATCCTGAATGAATGAATCCTTATGAATGGTAACTGTCCATAGCCCAGTCCAGACTGGACAGAGGTTTATAGAGCAAGATCTATTAGGTCTTGGTGGTATTCCACTTAAATGAACACTAGTGAACTACAGTATTACCTGTCAAGCTACTAACCACTAAGGCATTTCACATCATCCAAGCTTAATTTTAAGTGTTCTCCAACCTTACAATGAGATTTACAAGAACTGACTGGGGAAGCGTGACGCCTTCCCTCTTTTTGCACGGAAAATGCTTGACATAAGCTATCAAGAACACCAATTCACAAAATGCTGGCTGCATTTCATCCAAAGGCTCATGCTAGGCACAAGTACTGAGATACAGCTGAGTGTATGAGGCCAGACAGAAAAGAAGACCAGAAAGGTAATTTCCACTTACTAAAACCCTAAAACTCTCACAGTGCAACTAGAGATTCTTAAAGGAAAGCAACATGATACCGAGTTCTAAACAAAAGAGACAGTGAACACTTATCCAATTGACAATGGATTTGTAAGGCATATATCCAGGCTCTGCAGTCAGCAGAAGCAGAACTAGATGAGGAAAGAGGCCACAACTGCTGTCTTGAGTGCACAAAAGGGAAGTACAAGTTTATAACAGGAGTATTATGAAATCTGTCCAGGTTTCAAGCACTCAAACTGTATCTATAGGTTATCAACGAGTTTCAACTACCAGCTGCCAACAAAAGCTTATTTATTAGGCAGAAATGGAGTGACACCAAGGAATCCACCCAGTTTTTATTGTCTATTCTCACAACCTATGATTTTTGGGAATGGGGAACACCCATTGATTGCATGACTTGAGCACACCTGAATTCTAGCAAAAGACAGGACAGGAAGAAAGTGTAAGCAGTTCATCCAAAAAGGAAAGCACCCAGCAGTTCTCAGATCCAAGCACTAACCTTGAAAGGAAGCACCAGTGTCTACAATCCTGTCCTCAGCAATCATTATCCAAGGTGGAGATGAGACAGACTCTACAGTACTGCTGTACAGGAAGACTCTCTAGTAAAGTCGGGACTGAAAAGCCAAGTGAAGGGAGTTTTGACATACAAATTGTTACTGAGATGTGAAGAACCACTATAGCAAAGTCAAACCAGTAACCAGGAAGGTTTCATGACTATTTAACTACTAAAAATGGCAGTCTGAATGTAACAGGATTCTATCAAAACTGTTTTCAACACCACAATGACACCTTAGTAGGAAGCAACTGCTCCATCTAGAAGAGAGAATTTATATCCCATGTCTATGGACAGTGCAAATAGAGAAAATATTTGGTTCAATTGACAAGGCCAGAATATACTCATTTTTCAGGAAGTCTGCATCAACGTGGCAGAGAAGGAAAAATCCTCCCTTCAACTCTTGTTAAACAGGCATGATCTTCCACTGCAATGTTTCTTCACTCCAGAGGATTGTGTTTGCTCTACTACAAAAATAATGACATTTACAGGACCTTTAATCTTTGCCTATTTTGGTTTATGTTCTAAATTGACAGAGGAAAGGAATAAACACAACAAATGCCCTCTTCCCATAGAACATGAGGCTCCAATGCAGGAGAAAATCTAAGGTAAACTCAGAACCACCTACAAAACAATTTTAGGTCAAGCTGAAGATTAAGGGAAAATCTGACACACACCTAAGCAACGGAGAAACTAAAGAAGCTAAAAATCTCCCAAATACCCAAGAGATGTGGGATATGTACTACATTAACATGAAGGTAATTTGCTAAGGAGGTATTTAAGATGTGTTCCTGGTACACCAAAGCAAGGGAAAAAGCAATAACTGTAACTTACCATCAGATATCCAGGTGTTTGTGTCACTGTATCTGGGATATGCTGGGGCACGTCTATTTGTAAATTAACTTGATGACGATCCAGACACACTGTTCTGTTTCTACATATTTAAAAACTGGTTTTAGAACAAAGCCCTTTTACTTGTAAACTATTTTTGATGTGGCTTACAACATCTTTTAACACTAACATTTCATCAGCCCTCAGTATTCAATTTCTGTTTCAAGTAGCACCAATGACTGGAGATTAGACAGAAGTGGCCACAAAGCTCTTGTTGGAAAAGTTTATACAATAAAACCAAAAACCACCAGGAAACTAGTTTCAGAATAAAACAAATACTAACACTGAATTTTGTGTTACTTGCAACAAGGGTCATCCACACGAGAAGGAATATATGAGGGCTTCATCCAAGGCCCTGTTAGAATCCAGTTAGACACAGCTCAGACAAGTCATCTACTTACCTAATCTGGAGGGACAGAAGACAACAGAGGAGAGAGCAAAGCATAAGCCTTGGGCAATTTTGGGCTAGAATACTAATCAAAAAAGAGCCTGAAGTTCCCTCAAGAACACTTGGGCAGGAATGATAATGAATTATGATATCCTGTCAGGCTACATGAGATTGGTCTCCAGAAATGTTGGTATTTTGATTTTCGTAGCAGTATCTAAGAAGAGTGAAACTGATGCAAAAGTAACCACAAGAAAAAGAGTCATGAGCAAAAAATGGTTTCATGAAAGTATCCAACAGGAAAATTGAGCAAGAAAACAGAAGCAGCCATCATTGAGGCATATACCACCTTCCTACACCAGTATGGGTGGTAAGAAAGCTTGGCAATTCCTTACCTGCAAGCCCCAAATGTTTTAAGATGGGTACACAGTGGCTTTGACAATTTCTGGTATTCTTCATCTTTTAGCACCTTGGCAGTCAAACCAGGCGGTTCTGGGGGAACTTCAGCTTCTGCCTGCTGCAAATAGCGGAGGATCCCAAGTGCATCACACTCGTTGTTTTCTCTTAACAGAACGACTGACTGTGCCTTTGTGATCTCTTGGTCTACAGAAGAATCCTAAAACAAATACACACGTATTTTTAACAGCTTCTGTGTATCCACTACTTTGTGATCAAATGCACTATTAACCTGGTAACGGTTTGTCAAACCTTTATCGCATTACAGAAGTTGTCAGGCATGCTGTGTACACGATGAGCAAAGATTCTTGGAGAGGAAAACTGAAATGTGTCACACAAGTGGCATCTGTAGCTTCCAAAGACTGCATGCATTCAGCTGTTAAAGCTAAGCACACGGTTTATACACACTTGTAAGTGTACTACTCGAAGCATGTGAAGTGTGACATCACTTTAACAGTGGCTGTTTCCATCTCTCCATCCACTGATTTAAGCATTAAGAAAAAAGGTCCTTCCCAAACCACTTTGTCATGGTTTGCCATGACAGCCTTTTCTGGTGAGGGGGAAGGGGCTGTAAAGATGGCTCCTGGAAGAAGCTGCTCGCAGCTCTCCCCAGCTCTGAGCCAGACCCACTGCTGGGGCTGAGCCAATGAGACACCTCCACCATCACTTTGTAACAAGAAGCCTGAAGAGGAGGGTTCTTCCTCCATTCTTCTTTCTTCTGCTCTTTCTTCTTCTGGCTGGTGGTGGTGCAAGGAGTAGGAACAGTGAGAGAAACAACCATGCAGACTCCAAGGTCAGTGATGAAAGAGAGGAGGAGGTGTGCTGGAGCAGAGACCCCCCTGCATTCTATGGAGAGAACTGGGGAAGCTGAGGTTTGTTTGCATTTCTTTAAAGACCCTACAGCAGCGGTAGAGACTCATTTTGCTAAAGCTGGCCCCAGTCCAGGGGCAGCGATTCACTTCATTAATGGCCCCGAGCCAGGGGCAGTGATTTCCTTCTTTATCACTATGGCCAGAGCAGGCCGTGTCCCGAAGGAGGGACCCAATATCCACAGCTGTAACTGTGGGGAGGAACCATATTGGGATTTATCAAAATGAGACAGAACATAGTTCAAAATGTCATCATGAATGCATTCTGTGTCAGACATTCCTGTCAGCCTTTCTTCTAGCTGGCAGAAGGGCAGGGTTTGGGCTATTTTTAGCAGAAGTAGTTAAATTACAAATTCACAAACCTCCTTTATTCTTAGAAGTCAAGATATTTTAGTTTGTTATATCTTAATAATTAAAAACCCCACCTACCTGTGTAAAATGATGCTCACCCGATGAACCATTTCTGCCTCATCTCCTGAATTAGTGAATGTCAGCACCTTCTGAAGATTACTGTGGGTAAAAGCCAGTATTTTGAGTAACACAGCAGTTCTTTCACTGTCCATACAAGGCTGTACAACCTAAAGGTGGATACAAACCAGAGGGCTGGTAATTCATCTAATCTAGACATGCTTTACTGTGTATTAGGACAAAACTAAAAACCGCAAAACAGGCCTTTCAATGCTTCAAACAGAAGCTTTTAACACCACATCACCTCTTCAATGCAGATGGTACAGGCCCGAGGAACTGTGCACCAAGCTGGAGACAAATGGATGTGCAGCAACACACAGTGAAAGGTCCAAAAGTTTCATAGAAGCAGAAACATCTTGTCTTACTTGGAGCTGTGTGAGCCATTTTCAGTGGTCCCTTATAGCCTCAGTGAGTCTATGTTTCTGTGATCTAATGCAGTAGAAAATGAATTACAATGTTTTAAAAATTAAACCAGACATTTCCATTTCACTATGTAACAGCCCCTTAAAAATCAAGCTTCATCGAGTATCAAAGTGATATGACATTAACCACTTGTTAGATATTACTTGATAAATAAGTTACAGACTGCCACACTCATGCAGTCCATCTCTGTCAATGTCTAAGCAGATGGCCTAAATAACCTGGGAAGCATCATGAAGATACTCTAAGATTACATCAGATGCACCCATTCTCAACATGCACTACCTTTTGGATCATTCATTGACATTTGCACCTTAGAACACAAAACCTGCAGTACTCTAATATATACATCCTCCACTCCTGTTTCTCAAGGTTTGTAGCAACTGCTCAACTGCAAAAGTGTAAGAATTAGTGGAATATACAAGAAAGGATTATTTCCCTGACATGAGATGGCAACTACATCACATCCTTGAGCTATTGGTGGCCAACAGTAAGATTCAGTGGAGTTAGGGCCTAAAACTTTTTTCCAAGCAAGTTTCTACAGAAAGAGAAATAAAGAGTTCTACCTGAAAATCGTGTGCTTGAAACACCAACAAGGCAACACAAAGCAATGAGCAATTTAAAAGCCTTTGACCCACTGCATAATACATTTCCTTAACACACAATATGATAAGAGTTCTTCTGGGATGAGGAGTTAAATTCTTACATCTCATTCAAATGCCATCATTTGTAGCAGTGGTTGATAGATCAGATGAAACTGTACAATTCTACAGTCTCTCTGAAGCATAATTTACTCAACCGTATGAACAACCTCCTACACATTCCTCAATCAAAATTAGCTACTATAGTATTTAGTATCTGAAAGTTAAGGTATGATACTTATGAAAGCTATGAACCATATGAAATAGATGACAAAGGCAATACTTAGTAGATGGGTTTGAGCTTACATCCAACTTAAAAACTGTTTTTTTGGAGAAGAATTAGCCAAAGAAATGCTAAACACAAATGAAGTACAACTCACACACACGTCACACAGAACAGTGCTGAGACTCCTACTGTCCCCTGACTTGGCCATTGCCTCTGTTTCTTGCTTTTTTTCTTTTTGTCTCTTCCCCTGCATTTTTTTTTTTGCCCCTCCTGTTTTCACAGAGGCACCACCAACTTTGCTGGCTTGCTGACCTTTGGTCTGGTCTTGTTGCTGATGTGGCTGGATTCAGTCCCTGGTGTCCCTCCACAAAGACCACTCTTGTAGCCTCAACACTACCCTCACCTCCACATACATGACACACGTTTGCAGAGGTTAAATGGAAGTTATATCCTGGAATTACCTGTTGCTCATTTTCGGTTCTATGTGTGTTCAAAGGATCAGAATTTAAGCACTGCTGAAGCCTGAGAAATATACAAATATTAAATTCAATGGAAATGCAAAAGGAAAGTGTAATCGATAAATATCACCAATATTTCTAAAATGGCACGAAACAGTTCACCTACAAAATATCTCTGATGTATTACCTGTGCCAACAAAAATCCTCAAATATGAAAGAAAAAATCAAAAAGTACCATTTTGGATGTAAAATTTACTATTAGGTTTTAGGTATCTGAAAATAACCCGAAGTCTTTTTAACCAAGACAATTGGTGGGTTCCTCAACTTCAGAAGAAAATCAGATGGGACTGCAGGAAAAAGGTGTCTTAAAGTTGCAAAAACATGAAACAATGTATCTTTGCAACAGTTAAAACTTGAATTAAAAACACCCCTCAGGTTGTTTACATATGCAGCAAGTGATTTGCAGCATAATAAAAGCCTTGCACAAATCAACTCAGTCAGATTTCATTCAGCTTGAAAACTTTATCAATCACACTAAGAATAAAAGAAGGCAACTGAATATGCTGAGTGTGCAGAAACGTACTGCCTCATCACAGCCTTGTTTTCAAGCTACTGTTTAGAAAGAATTGCTATTTTTACTGTGGTCTGGATAAGTATCAGCAGCTTCTAATGGCCTCCTTCCCCAATACCATGTGCACACATCTTGTCTTACCCTCTGCCCTTTTAGCTGTCTAAGAAGAGTAACTGGAAACATACTACAGCTCCTAATTATCTGACTACACAATTGGTTCAAATATGTAACATACTGTACCATACCTGTCTGTGTGAACTGCTGGATTTTCCTTGAGGCAATCCTGGGATTGTTTGGACAATCTATCAAGAAAAGACAAACCCTTCTCTGGCAGTAAAATACTGTTTAAGAGCAACATTTTAGAAAAAAAAGATTACTGAGCTCAAGGTGGTTTTCTTACCTAACCGAATTTTCTTCATTAAGAATCAAGCATGCAACAAGAACATCAACCACACAGGAGAATCAGTTCATGTTCACTGCTCAAGCTATAGCTTCTGGCAGCTCTTTCTTTGAAGAATCCGCCCCTGTATTCCCCCAACAACTACCAAAAGCTGGCCACACAAAACCACTACACATCTTCACAGCACTAGAGCAAGTGAGCACAAAAGGAGACACAACCTGTTCAAAGTCCATCGTTGCAATCTAAAACACCAAAACCACCAGAACCACAAACTTGAAGGACAATGTTCTCTTTTAACTAGATCAAGAGTTAGTCCCAGATTTGTTACAGAAAAGGACGCGATAGCTGACTACAGTATTCCTAATCTGCCTTACAGATGCTTCACTTAATTCATTCTGACATTTGAATAGAAAATCTAACACTTACAGATGTGGTAGTTTCACTGTCATCTGTGTTGGAGCTTTGTCATGTCTTTTCAAGAACAGAACCAGATACAGCAAGATCTAGAAAGACAATTTTAAAAGATGCAGAAACACGTTTGTGATTATCTGAATCTATGAAAGGCCAGTGTTTTTACAGTTGATTGCAACTGACTTCTTTCTCTGCTTGTCTCATTTTCTAATGGCAAAAAGAACAACCAAAAGACAGTTGTATTTACATAAAGATATGCAAATGAACCGAGGGAACAAGGACAGAGGATATTTATAGTGATTCAAGTCTGTTTTAAACAAGACAACTCACGTAAAACATTCAAGTTACCTCTGTGTAGAGAAATCCCTCTAAACTCAAACAGTAAGGTATCACTGATCAATGCTACAAGTTATTTCAACAGTATCTAATGCTTTTCAGCATATCAACAAATGACCCTGCAACTGTCAGTGCACTGATTTACACCACACAGACACAGATAGCAGTCAAAACTCCTTGTCTTAAGTTCTAATTCTGCAAAAGCAACATCAATATTTCTTACACCCGGGGCACCATGGGAAGGGGATGTCCCCTCCCCCCCAAAAAACAATCCCCCCCCAAGCCACGAGGCAAAGGGCACAAACCCCCCCAAACGACCCAAGATGCCTCCAAATGAACCCCAACCCCTCCAAATGAGCCTAAAATCCCCCCAAATGATCCCAAACCGCCCCTAAATGAACCTGAAACCTCCTCAAAGGAACCAAAACCCCCCAAAATGGTCCCAAAAGCCCCCCACATGAGCCCAAAACCTCCCCAAATGACCCAAAAACCCCCAAATGACCCAAAACTACCCGAAAATTGCCCCAAAAGCCCCCCACATGAACCCAAAACCTCCCCAAATGACCCCAACTCCCTCAAAATGAGCCCCAAAACACCCCAAATGATCCCAAAACCCCTCAAAATGGCCCCAACTCCCTTCAAATGACTCAAAACTCCCCCAAATGAGCCCAAAAGACCCCCCAAATGAGCCCCCAACCCCCTAAATGAACCTGAAACCTCCTCAAATGACCCATCCCCCCCAAAATGGTCCCAAAAGTCCCCCACATGAGCCCAAAACCTCCCCAAATGACCCCAACTCCCGCCAAATGAGCACTGCCATTGTGCTCGGTGACATCACAGCACATCTGGGAACTGCAGTGGGAGTCTGTTACATCCAGCACATCTGGGCACTGCAAGAGTTCTCTGCGACATCACATCTGGGAACTGCAACATGGCTGTGTGATATTGCAGCACATGTTGGTACTGCACGGGGCTCTGTCATTGCAGCACATGTGGGAATTGCAGAGAGACTGTGTGACATCACAGCTCATCTGGGCACTGCTACAGTGCTCTATAACATCACATCACCTCTGGATGCTGCAACAGTGATCCATGACATCACAGCACATGTGGGTACTGCATCCAGGCTGTGTGACAACATAGAATCCTAGAATGGTAGGGGGTGGAAGGGACCATTAGATATCATCTAGACCAACCCCCTCCTCCAGAATCAAGTTCACCTAGGTCAGGTCACACAGGAACGTGTCCAGGCTTATGCTGAAGTCCTCCAAGGAAGGAGACTCCAAAAGCCCTGTGGGCAGCCTGTTCCAGTGCTCCGTCTTCCTCTTCTGCGGACGTTTGACATCACAGCACATCTGAACATTGCAACAGTGCCCTGTGACATCACAGCACATCTGAATACTGCAACGTGGCTCTGTGACATCACAGCACAGGTGCGCACTGCAACAGGAGTGTGTAATACAACAGCCCATCTGGCCTTTGCAGCGGGGCTGTGTGACATGACAGCACTTTTGGGCACTGTAGCAGTGCTCTAAGACTTCACATCATATCTGGGCACTGAAACGGGTTTCTGTGGCATCACAGCAGACGTTGTCACTGCAACAGTGCTCTGTGACATCACAGCACAACTAGGTACTGCAACATGGCTGTGTGACATTGCAGGAGATGTGGGCATTGCAGAGGTTGTGCTGTGTGTATTGTATCACAGCACATCTGGGCACCACTACGCTGCTCTGTGACATCATTGCTTATCTAGGCACTGGAATGGGGCTCTGTGACATCACATCACATCCGGACACTGCGGCAGTATTCTGTGACGTCACATCACTTTTGGGCACTGCAACAGTGCTGTGTGACATCACAGGACGTCTGGGCACTGTAGCACTGCTCTAAGGCTTCACATCATATCTGGGCACTGAAACAGTTTCAGTGCCCAGATATGATGTGAAGTCTTAGAGCACTGCTACAGAGCCCAAAAGTGCTGTCATGTCACACAGCCCCGCTGCAAAGCCCAGATGGGCTGTTGTATTACACACTCCTGTTGCAGCGCACAGACATCCTGTGATGTCACAGAGCACTATGGCAGTGCCCAGATGTGCTGTAAGGTCACAGAGCACTGTAGCAGTGCCCAGATGAGCTCTGATATCACAGAGCCTCTCTGCAATTCTCAAATGTGATTTAATGTCACATAGCCATGCTGCAGTTTCCAGATGTGATAACACTTATTGTTTTCTGTTAATGTTGCCCGTTCCCAGAGGAAAACACAAAACAACCGAGGTCGTTTTATGCGGTGCTTTATTGAGGGCCCTAGGGACCTGAGGACTAGTGTCCAAAGTCAGAGCCCCCATCTTAAAGAAATTTCACAGAGCTTATATACTTTCTTTTTATGATTACCTCATCACAAAGTCTTGCTTCACTAGGCCTACATACTGCTTGCCAGCTTTCTCAAAGATTTATAATTACATTGTGTTTCCACATACAATCTTCAGAACAATTTTCCATTTATCTACTATACAGTCATAAATTTTTCAGATAACAATTGATAATCAGTAACAATTTCCTAAGACATTCTTTGCTTGATTACACAGAATGTTCAACATGCCCCACTAATTCCTTTGATTCTCTAAGCAAGAATGTACATGGTCAGCATGTCCTACTAAGATTATTCACTTTAATATTTCCAACTAGGCCTTTATCCAGGCCTTAGCCTGACTACTTCTAACTACAACTTATAATGCTAACATTAACAGAATGACTGACTGTGCCTTTGTGTTCTCTTGATCTACAGAAGAATCCTAAAACAAATACACACGTATTTTTAACAGCTTCTGTGTATCCACTACTTTGTGATCAAATGCACTATTAACCTGGCAACGGTTTGTCAAACCTTTATCGCATAACAGAAGTTGTCAGGCATGCTGTGTACACCATGAGCAAAGATTCTTGGAGAGGAAAACTGAAATGTGTCACACAAGTGGCATCTGTAACTTCCAAAGACTGCATGCATTCATCTGTTAAAGCTAAGCACACGGTTTATACACACTTGTAAGTGTACTACTCGAAGCATGTGAAGTGTGACATCACTTTAACAGTGGCTGTTTCCATCTCTCCATCCACTGATTTAAGCATTAAGAAAAAAGGTCCTTCCCAAACCACTTTGTCATGGTTTGACATGACAGCCTTTTCTGGTGAGGGGGAAGGGGCTGTAAAGATGGCTCCTGGAAAAAGTTGCTCACAGCTCTCCCCAGCTCTGAGCCAGACCCACTGCTGGGGCTGAGCCAATGAGCCTCCATCATCACTTTTTAAGAGAAGCCTGAAGAGGAGGTTTCTTCCTCCATTCTTCTTTCTTCTGCCCTTTCTTCTTCTGGCTGGTGGTGGTGCAAGGAGTAGGAACGGTGAGAGAAACAACCATGCAGACTCCAAGGTCAGTGATGAAAGAGAGGAGGAGGTGTGCTGGAGCAGAGACCTCCCTGCATTCTATGGAGAGAACTGGGGAAGCTGAGGTTTATTTTCATTTCTTTAAAGACCCTACAGCAGCGGTAGAGACTCATTTTGCTAAAGCTGACCCTGGACCAGGGGCAGTGATTCACATCATTAATGGCCCAGAGCCAGGGGCAGTGATTTCCTTCTTTATCACTATGGCCAGAGCAGGCCGTGTCCCGAAGGAGGGACCCAATATCCACAGCTGTAACTGTGGGGAGGAACCATATTGGGATTTATCAAAATGAGACAGAACATAGTTCAAAATGTCATCATGAATGCATTCTGTGTCAGACATTCCTGTCAGCCTTTCTTCTAGCTGGCAGAAGGGCAGGGTTTGGGCTGTTTTTAGCACAAGTAGTTAAATTACAAATTCACAAACCTCCTTTATCCTTAGAAGT
The DNA here is from genome assembly GCF_028858725.1 of Colius striatus. Lineage (NCBI taxonomy): Eukaryota > Metazoa > Chordata > Aves > Coliiformes > Coliidae > Colius > Colius striatus. Next base: position 1,708,326 of record NW_026908519.1, on the reverse strand, counting down.
CAAGATATTTTAGTTTGTTATATCTTAATAATTAAAAACCCCACTTACCTGTGTAAAATGATGCTCACCTGATGAACCATTTCTGCCTCATCTCCTGAATTAGTGAATGTCGGCACCTTCTGAAGATTACTGTGGGTAAAAGCCAGTATTTTGAGTAACACAGCGGTTCTTTCACTGTCCATACAAGGCTGTACAACCTAAAGGTGGATACAAACCAGAGGGCTGGTAATTCATGTAATCTAGACATGCTTTACTGTGTGTTTCTTCTTTTAAGAAGCACGAAGCATTGTTATATGCCAAAGAACATTGGTAAATCCTAAATCTTCTGTTAAACTTATAATGTACAATATACAGCTCTCACAAAGGGTGTGAATTTTTGTGACAGCTTCCAGAAGCAAAATTAAAACCCATCACAATCAAAATCTCACATCAATATTTTCTTATACATGTGATTTTTGATGATTTGTCAGTGTTGAAGTTTCTCATTTAAGTTCCACTGAAGAAGTTTCACACTCCATAAGCACAGTGCACTACCTCAGATAGTCTTAAACAAAAGCCCCAAAACATGGACATTTACAGAACTATGAAGAGAGCCTCTGCACCTCCTCATCAGTGTGGGATGATGGCCTGACTGTCAGATCTGCCTCAAGAATTCAGTCATCCACTGTCCCGACCAGGGGAAAGGGAAGTCCCAGACGCAGGAGTACACCGCGAAATGAACTCTGGCTCTTTTTGCGTGGCCAAGGAGAGGATATGAGGAAGTGGGATGGTGAACCCACTTTTAAGCTGGAAGCGCGTGTACGTGAACTAAGGGGGAAGACAGCTGTTAGAAAAGGACCTCCCAAGAGGGCTGTCAGCAGAGTGGCTGCCAAAACAAAAGAGGACCATCAACAATCTCCCAGACATAGAAGAACTGCAACTACTTCCTTCGATGCCAATGAGGAGACTTCAGGTCTGCAATTGCAAGGATCAGACAGCGAATACTCTGATGAAGAACAGAAATAGAGGGTCCCTGCCTCCAGCCAGGAGGAGGAAAGGGATGACCGAATCTACTGGACTGTGTGGGTTCAATGGCCTGGCACATCAAACCCACAAAGGTATAAAGCCTTAGTAGACACAGGGGCACAGTGTACATTGATGCCATCAAGGTCTAGAGGCACAGATTCTGTCTGGATCTCTGGAGTGACAGGGGGATGTGAAGAATTATCTGTATTAGAGGCTGAAGTGAGCTTAACAGGGGACAAATGGAAAAAACACCCCATTGTGACTGGTCCAGAGGCCCCTTGTATTCTTGGCATAGATTACCTCAGGAGAGGGTACTTCAAAGACCCCAAGGGGTATCGATGGGCTTTTGGTATAGCCACTGTAGATACAGAGAAAATCAAACAACTCTCTAATTTACCTGGCCTCTCAGAAGACCCTTTTGTTGTGGGATTGCTGCAAGTTCAAGAGCAACAGGTACCAATTGCTACCAGGACAGTGCACCGGAGGCAATATCGCACGAACCGACATTCCCTGACTCCCATCCGTGAGTTGATTCATCAACTGGAGGCTTCTGTCGGGGTAGGGCGGAGGCCGGGGCCGGGAGGGAGGGCGAGCGAGTTGGCTGGTTGGCCGGCCGGTTTCTCTAGGGCTTGCTGGCTGGCCAGCAGTACCGGAGCCAGCTCCCGCCGAAGCCGCTGATAGTGCGCCTGATGCGGATCGCGGCAGACACCCCGACGGCGCCCGCCGAGGCGCGGCGGGTCAAGGCGGCGGCCACCCACTCCGCGAAGCAGGAGGAAGCCACGGCCGGGGATGGAACAGCGGCGACCACCTCGGAGCGGCTGCCAGACGAGGAGCCGGCAGTGCCGGAGGAAGCGGGTGGACGGGCGGGCTGGCACGGGGGTGCCGAAGGGGCGGCTTGCTGCACATCGGCGCAACCCGTCGCGGGCGCCCGCAGCCGCAGCCCGCTCGCCCGCAGCCGCAGCCCGCTCGCCCGCAGCCACCACACTTTATGACACTCCTAGTGCTGCCACTGGACAGCTGCGGCTCCGACGCCGACCTCGCTCCGCAACCTCAGCCGACGACCGCCTCAGCGTTGCCCTCGGATACACACACCGCTGCGGCCGCCGCGGTCGCGCCTCCGTCAGATCGTCGTTTCGGCTCTCAGCGCCGCCGGTGGCCGCTCTGCGCCGACGCGGAGATCTGGCCGCTGCTCACGCTGGGGCTGGAGAAGATCCTCCTGAGCAGAGCCCTGATGTCTCAGACGTTTTGGGCGCGATCGCAGAGCAGTCCCCTGCCGGTGAAGAACGCCCGCCATCTCTGGACCGGACCCTAGCAGTGGTGTCCAGCAGTGAAGCTGACAAAGATGGAAGCTCTTAAGACCATGTTGAGAGCACTGGGCAATGGGGCATGGAAGCAGTGGGATAAAAATTCAGCAGAAGCCACTTGGCTGGTCAATAGCAGAGGTTCAACTCACCGTCCTGGTCCTGCCCAAACAAAACCACTACATACTGTGGGAGGAGACAAGGTCCCCGTAGTGCACCCAGGGAAATGGCTGGGGAAGGCAGTATGGGTTGCACCTCCCATGGGAAAAGGCAAACCCATTTGTGGGATTGTCTTTGCTCAAGGGCCTGGCTGTACTTGGTGGGTGATGAGAAAGGATGGGGAAACTCGATGTGTACCTCAAGGAGACTTAACCTTGGGGGAAAAATAACCTGTTATGTGAGTTATCTGTTGTAGATGAACTTTGCAAGAAAAACCGGACAAGTGGACAAACCAAGCCGGTGCTGGTGCCCAACACTGAACATACTGTTTCCCCTGGCTTGGATATCCATCTTGATGGATGAGACAGAAGTTATGGCCTGCTCCAGTGAACATCTACAGAGGATGAAAGATATAAGAATGTTGTTTGTTTGTTGGATGCAAGATGCAAGAGGGAATACAAGAATGATGTTTGTCTGTTGAAGAGTGGGGGTACTGGTTAATGAGAGCATATAAGAATGTATATGGATTGTTAAGATGGTTTGTCTGACCATGACATAAATGGTATGGAATAAGGGGTGGAGACTGTAGTGGGTCTGGGACGGTAGTGATTTTCCACAGCAGCTCCTGCAGTGCTGTGCTTACTGTTGATATCAATATTATGACTACCGCTCGCACAGCATCAGGGCTGTCCCTCCAGCATTCCTTCCCCCACCTTCACCAATAGCTGTGAGTGGGCATGATCTTGGGAGGGACTATGGCCAGGACAGCTGACCCAGGCTGACCAAGGAGATATTCCATACCATATGATGTCAGCTCAGTATTATAAACTGGGGGAGAGGAGCAGGAAGGGGAGGCGAGATTCATTTCTGGCCTTCCCAAAGCAACCGCTACGCGTACCGCAGCCCTGCTTCTCGGGAGGTGGCCGGACATCGCTGCTGATGGGAAGTGGAGAGTAACAGCTTATCTGCTTCTGCTTTGCTTCCCGCGCGGGGCTTTGCTGCTTCTTTATTAAACTGCTTTTATCTCAACCCACGAGACTCCCATCTTATTTTCTCCCCTTCCCTGGCTTGCTGAGGAGGTGGGGGATAAAGCGGTGTGGTGGGCACCTGGCATCCAGCCAGGCTCAAACTACCACACCTCCTTTCTCCCAACTGTTTGGGAATTCAGCCTTATGCACATATGAACTTGTATTTATTTTCATAACACCATGCAACTGCCTTCTTGAAATATCTTTAAGTGTATCACAAAGAAGGACAAGAGTACAGTAAATTCACATAGTTGTTCATCTGAAGTACTTGGGGGACTTCATTTGCTTGTCAATACCTTCCAAAGCGCTTCACAAGTTTCCACCTCACAGAATTCATTCCAAAGTTCACAAACAACAGATTTAGAAAATAAATCCTCTAATAAGTTAATGATTGCACTTCTACTGTATATGGCAAATTACAAAATTCACTTGCAAATAACACTTTTCGGTCTTAAATTTGTTACAAAGTTATAACTTCTATAGCAAAGTGCACAGAGAGGTTTGTAGAGATAAAAATATCTTACCTTTTCACCTTTTATTGTCACATAAAGGAAAACATCAGATGTGGTATCTTCTACAGCACATACTTTGGCTGTCGTCTGGGTAGTAGCAACTGAGTGATGGTGTTTCAATGACGCAGCTGCCTGTTCTTTCCTGCTCTTCTCCAGCCCAGTGTTTCCTCACTAACCCAGCACCTGGAAGAGTAAACAACGGGTGTTTGAAAAGTCTCCCTCTCACTGCAGCGGTGACAAGTTTCTGTTGATCTCCTGGGGACTTTACTTTGGGTTTGGTTTGACATTTTGCCCACCTGGACTTGAGAATTCTCCCTCCCTTTTCCATCCCCCTTTTCACATCTGTTGCCTGGGATTCTCCCTTTACAGTTCTTGCTGGACATTTAGCCAGACTCTGTGCTCTGCACTTGAAACAACCAGCAGATGATTTCTGATGGAACCTGAGGCTCTCTGCACTGGCCCGATGCAAAGGCAATTTGCATTAAAACTCCTCCAAAATCCTTGTTTTTCTCTCAGAATTGCACCAAAACCTCATTTTATCCCTCAGAACTCCCCCAAACCCCACTTTTCCCCCTCAAAACGCTTCCAAAACTCCACTTTTTCCCCTCAAGATGGCACTTTTTTACCCAGCAGTTCCCAAAAATCCCACTTTTTCCCTCAGAATAGCACCCAAAACCCACTTTTCCTCTGAAAATACCTCCAAAACCTCACTTTTTCATTCAGAACTCCGCCAAAACACCACCTTTTCCCCTCAAAACACCACCAAAACTCTTGTTTTTCCACAAATCCACCTAAACCCCACTTTTCCCCTCAAAACTCCACCCAAATCCCACCTTTTCCCCTCAGAATTGCACCAAAGCCTCATTTTATCCCACAACTCCACTGCTTTTGGCCCTCAGAAATGTACTCCATCCCCACTTTTCCTCTCAAAACTCTTCCAAACTACACTTTTCCCTGAAAAGCTGCACCAAAACCCACTTTTTCTCCTAAAACTCCAACAAAACCTCACTTTTGCTCTCAGAAATAAACAAAAACTCTACTTTTTCCCTCAGAATTGCTCAAAAACACTGCTTTTCGTCTATCAAATTCCACCCAAATCCCAACTGTTTTCCTGGAAAATGCCACCCAAACCACACCTTTCCCCTCAGACATGCCCAAAAACCTCCTTTCATCCCTCACAACTCCACTGAAACCACACTTTCGCTCTCAGAATTGCGCCAAAACCTTATTTTATCCCTCAGAATCCCCCCAAACCCTACTTTTCTTCTCAAAACTCTACTAAAACCCCACTTTTTGCCACGTAAGTTCCCCAAAAACCCATTTTTCCACTCAAAACGCCACCCAAACCTCACTTGACTTCAGAATTGCCCCCAACCTCATTTTATCTCTCAGAACTCCCCTAAACCCTCACTTTTCCCCTCAAAACCCCAACAGAAAACAACTTGTTCCTTCAAACCTCCAGCCAAACCCCCACTTTGGACCTCAGATAGTTACCAAAACCTTCCTTTTTTTCTCACAACTCCACCCAGACCTCACACTTTCCCCTCAAGATTTCCCAAAACCCTCATTTTTTCTTTAAACACCCCAACAAAAACACATATTTTCTCCCAAAACTCCACACAAACCCCCACTTTGCCCCTGAGAATTGCTCCAAAACCCCACTTTTCCTCTCAAAACTACACCCAAATCCCAATTGCTTTCCCTCACAATTACCCCAAAACCTCTTTTCATCCCTCAGAACTCCTCCAAAACCCCACTTGGTCCTTCAAAACTCACACAAAACCCCTTTTCTCCTCACATCTTCCCCAAAGGCCCTCTTTTCCCCTCAGAATTACTCCAAAATCTCACTTTTTCCATCCAAACTCCACCTAAACCCCACTTTTGCTCTCAGAAATTTACCAAAACCCTGCTTTTTCCCTCAAAACACCACCCAAATCCCACCTTTTCCCTCAGAAATGCCCCAAAACCTCATCTTTTCCCTCAAAACTCCACCCAAATGTCACTTTTCTTTCTCAGAAATGTACTCAAACCCCACTTTACAGCCTCAAAACTCCTCCAAAATCCTAGTTTTTCTCCCAGAATTGCACCAAAACCTCATTTTATCCCTCAGAATTCCCCCAAACCCCACTTTTCCTGTCAAAACCCCACCAACTCCCCCCTTTTTTGCATTCAAAATCCACCCAAACCCCACTTTTTCCCCTCAAAACGCTTCCCAAACTCCACTTTTGCCCTCAAGATGGCACTTTTTTACCCAGCAGTTCCCAAAAATCACACTTTTTCCCTCAGAATAGCACCCAAAACCCACTTTTCCTCTGAAAAGACCTCCAAAACCTCGCTTTTTCACTCAGAACTCCACCAAAACACCACTGTTTCTCTCAAAACTGCACCAAAACCCCGCTTCTTCCCCCAGAAGTTCCCCAAAACTGCATCTTTCCCCTCAAAACTCCATCAAACCCCACTTTTTCCCCTCAAAACTCCACCAAAACCCCATTTTCCCCCTCAAAACACCACCAAACTCCACTTTTACCCTCAGAATTTCCACAAAACCCCACTTTTCCCCTCAAAACCCCACCAAAACACTTGTTTTTTTCAAAAAATCCACCCAAACCCCACTTTTTCCCCTTAAAAATTTACCAAAACCTCACTTTTTCCCTCAAAACTCCACCCAAATCCCACCTTTTCCCCTCAGAATTGCACCAAAACCTCATTTTATCTCACAACTCCACGGATTTTGGCCCTCAGAAATGTACTCCATCCCCACTTTTCCCCTCAAAACTCTTCCAAACTACACTTTTCCCTGCAAAACTGCACCAAAACCCACTTTTTCTCCTAAAACTCAAAAAAACCCTCACTTTTCTTCTCAGAAATTGTCCTGGTTTAGGCCCATCAGGGAACAAAGGCCACGAGTACCCAAGTGGCTGAGAATTGCTCAAGGGCAGGGAGAGCTTAATTGCCGCTTAAGGTTCAGGACAAAGCAGACCAGGCCACTCGGTTTGGGGAACAAAACAGAGAAACAGTGTAATGCAACATCAACTAAAACATACCCCCAAAAACCCAAAACATAACCAAAATGAAACAACACGGAGCAATACATCAATGAAGAGTCCAACCAGCCTTTTGAAGAACACCTTCTTGCCACCCCTCCCCTCTTCCCGGGCTCAGAGCCCTGATCCCGGGGCTTTTACCTTGTCCCCCCCTGAACGGTTCGGGAGGGCAGGCAGTGGGGGTCTCAGTTAGTCTGTTCCCGATAGCTTCTGCCGTTTATCCCTCCTCAGGACGGGTGAACTCCACACCAGTCCTCCCTGCGAGTCCGTGGGGTAACTCACACGCACGGCAGCCCTGCACAGGCTGCTCCGATGCCCACTGACTCCAAAGGCTGCAGCTCGTCTCTGCCTCTCGTGTGCGGCTGCTCTGCGGCGTGCAGGCTCTCCAGCACGGCCTGGGCCATGGCCCCTCCCCACACAGTCCCTCTCCCGTCCGGGCTCACTCACACGGAGCTGCTGGGAACTCTCGGTCCTGCCATGGATCTCCAGAGGCTGCAGGGGCACAGCTGCATTCTCGCCACGGCTTGCAGAGGAGTCTCTGGTCTGTTGCTTCTCCTTCCTTCCTTCCTCCTTCTCTGGCTGAAGGGTCCGCGTGGTCGCCTCCATCTCGTGTCACTCTTACACCTCCTGCCTCGCATTTCAAATTCCCGTCCCCTAAATAGTGCTGGCAGAGGCGCCAGATTGGCCCAGCCGGGCCGGAGGTGGGTGTGAACCCAGGAGCCGGGGGAGAGTCCGCAAACTCTTTCTCGGGTCTTCACTGCAACCCGCTCCCCCTGTTACTAAGCCAAAAGCTGCTCCTTGCTAAACCAGAACACAAATAAACAAAAACTCTACTTTTTCCCTCAGAATTGCTCAAAAACACCGCTTTTCCTCTATCAAATTCCACCTAAATCCCAACTGTTTTCCCTCAAAAGGCCACCCAAACCTCACTTTTCCCCTCAGATTTGCCCCCACACCTCATGTCATCCCTCACAACTCCCACAAACCCGCACTTTTCCCCTCTAAATCCCAACAGAAAACAACTTGTTCCTTCAAACCTCCAGCCAAACCCCCACTTTGGACCTCAGATAGTTACCAAAACCTTCCTTTTTTTCTCACAACTCCACCCAGACCTCAGACTTTCCCCTCAGGACTTCCCCAAAAGCTCGCTTTTCCTCTCAAAACTCTACCAAATCAAACACTTTTCCCCACAGAAATACCCTCAAAACCCCACTTTTGCCGCCTCAGAAAACCACCAAAACCCCCACTTTTCCCCTCAGGCATGCCCAAAAACCTCCTTTCATCCCTCAGAACTCCACTGAAACCACACTTTTTCTCTCACAATTGCGCCAAAACCTTATTTTATCCCTCAGAACCCCCCCCAAACCCTACTTTTCTTCTCAAAAACTCGACTTTTTGCCACCTAAGTTGCCCCAAAACCCATTTTCCCACTCAAAACGCCACCCAAACCTCACTTGACTTCAGAATTGCCCCCAACCTCATTTTAGCTCTCAGAACTCCCCTAAACCCTCACTTTTCCCCTCAAAACCCCAACAAAAACCCACTTTTTCCTTGCAAACTCCACACAAACCCACACTTTTGCTCTCAGAATTGAAACAAAACCCCCTTTTAGCCCACAACTCCACTGCTCTTTGCCCTCACAAATGTACTCAATCCCAGCTTTCCCCTGCAAAACTGCACCAAAGCCCCACTTTTTCTCCCAAAACTCCAACAGAACCCCACTTCTCCTTTCAGAAATAAACCAAAACACCACTTTGCCCCTCAGAATTGCTCCAAAACCCCACTTTTCCTCTCAAAACTACACCCAAATCCCAATTGTTTTCCCTCACAATTACCCCAAAACCTCTTTTGATCCTCCCTCAAAAAAACTCCCCCAAAACCCCACTTGGTCCTTCAAAACTCACACAAAACCCCTTTTCTCCTCACATCTTCCCCAAAGTCCCTCTTTTCCCCTCACAACTACTCCAAAACCTCACTTTTTCCATCCAAACTCCACCTAAACCCCACTTTTGCTCTCAGAAATTTACCAAAACCCTGCTTTTTCCCTCAAAACACCACCCAAATCCCACCTTTTCCCTCAGAAATGCCCCAAAACCTCATCTTTTCCCTCAAAGCTCCACCCAAATGCCACTTTTCTTTCTCAGAAATGTACTCACACCCCACTTTACATCCTCAAAACTCCTCCAAAATCCTTTTTTTTCTCTCATAACTGCACCAAAACCTCATTTTATCCCTCACAACTCCCCCAAACCCCACTTTTCCTGTCAAAACCCCACCAACTCCCCACTTTTTCACATTCAAAATCCACCCAAACCCCACTTTTTCCCCTCAAAACGCTTCCAAAACTCCACTTTTTCCCTCAAGATGGCACTTTTTTACCCAGCAGTTCCCAAAAATCCCACTTTTTCCCTCAGAATAGCACCAAAAACCCACTTTTCCTCTGAAAAGACCTCCAAAACCTCGCTTTTTCACTCAGAACTCCACCAAAACATCACTGTTTCCCTCAAAACTGCACCAAAACCCCGCTTCTTCCCCCAGAAGTTCCCCAAAACTGCACCTTTCCCCTCAAAACTCTACCAAACCCCAATTTTTCCCTTTAAAAACTCCACCAAAACCCCATTTTCCCCTTCAAAACACCACCCAAACTCCACTTTTACCCTCAGAATTTCCACAAAACCCCACTTTTCCCCTCAAAACCCCAGCAAAACATTTGTTTTTTTCAAAAATCCACCCAAACTCCACTTTTTCCCTTTAAAAATTTACCAAAACCTCACTTTTTCCCTCAAAACTCCACCAAAATCCCACCTTTTCCCACAGAAATACCCAAAAGTCTCATCTTTTCCCTCAAAACTCCACCCAAATCCCACCTTTTCCCTCAGAAATGCCACCCAAACCTCACTTTTCCTCTCAGATTTGCCCCCACACCTCATGTCATCCCTCACAACTCCCACAAACCCGCACTTTTCCCCTCTAAATCCCAACAGAAAACAACTTGTTCTGAAAGAATAAAATGAAATAAAATGGAGCCGGTGAGGCTCAGTCACAGCAAGGCCGACTAGGCCACGAGAAAGGATGATGAAACCAACCCTGGCCATTGCATCAGAAACCGCAGGGTCTGAGAAACATTTCTCAGAAAATTGGATCCATTGTCCCCACCTTGCCAGCAGGGCACCTGGGTTAAGGGGAAGTTGTGTGCGTGTGTTGGAATTTTCCGTCCCTCATCCCCAGCATATATAAACCCCTACCTGCAAAGCCTCGGGGCCGCCTCCTCTGTCTCCTGCGTGAGATACGAGACGGCCCGGAGCTCCGCAATAAAGCTCACCTCTTGCTTTTGCAACAAGCCGGTCTCTCGTCTTCCTTGGGGTGTTCGCCGTCCGGGCTTGGAGCGAAAGCCTGAAGCTTTCAACATCACGACCAACAGTTTTTACACTCGTTGAGGCAAGGGACTGAGGATGGAAAGGACGAGCCCAGCGGTCCGTGAGGGCCGGGGCCGGCGGTGTCGGCGCGGTGTGTGTGGGGGGCTCCGGAGACACCGACCGGGCGCGGGAAGCGGCTGCGCGGCGGCGGCTGCGGATGGAAGGGGCGGGGGGGGTCTGGCTCACTCCGTGCCGTCCCCGGCGCCGGCGGCGCAGCCGCTGTTACTCTCTCCCGTGTTTTCTTTGTCTCCCCTCACATGCCCGATGGTGTCGAGTGTAACACGGGGTCGCGCTCCCCCACTCTCCTCTGATCATCCTGCGCTGCATCCCCGCCTGACTCTGCCGGCTCGGCATTCCCCTGCGAGTCGCCCCAGGGGTAACGCGGCGGGCTGGGCTCGAATGGGAAGCAGCTCTCCCGCGGGGGCTCTGCTCTGAAGCCCCTTCGCCTCTCTGACTCTGTAAAACTCTTGTGTAGAGAAGAACCTTTTTCTTTTTTCTCGGTATCATCCGCTTCAGCGCCGCTCCCAACACTACTCTCGGTGCTGCTCCCGGCGTTTCTCCCGGCACCTCTCCCGGCGCCTCTCCCGGCACCTCTCCCGGCGCTGCTCTCGGCGCCTCTCCCGGCGCTGCTCTCGGCACCTCTCCCGGCACTACTGTCGGTGCCTCTGCCACTTCACTCTCTGCCCCAGGGACAGGCTCACTAAGTGGGGGGGCGGGGAGGCGGGGGCTCTTTAGGCCGGCACTCTTGTTCCTCGGGAGGGGCTGATGGCTCATATGGTTCTCGTACCCCGTCCGTGCCTCCAGGGTCATTTTCTACACGCGGGGTGGGGAGCACTACTTTTGAGAGGGTAGGAGCCAGCGAGGTGGATTGGAACCAGTCACGCTCATCGTTTTTGTTCTTACTCTGTGCTGCTGATGCGTGCTCAGCAGCCTTCTTTTCTGCCTGATGTTGCAACAACTCATTGTGCACTATCCGCCAAAACTTCCCTAACTTTTCAGCTATCTCATCGTCCTCCAGGGTAGCTTCCCACAGCAAATCCCCAAATCTACGCCATTCGCTCAATTCATGCACTGTCTGTGGATTCTGAAACACTCCCTTAGCATACCCATAAGCTAACAACCCTGGTAGGTCTTTTTGCAGATCTATACCCTTTATCTGCTGCTTCTGCAAGAATGCAGTAAATAAATCATATGCCGCTTGCCTTTCCACACCTATTTGTCAGCGCGCTGTTGCAGCCCTTCAAGGTCCGGCGGCACGTATCGGCCGGGCTCGGCTATACGGTCACCCAGGGCACGGCGTGTTCCCAATTTTCACGCTTATTGCCGTCCTTGCTGCATAGGACCCGAACCCCTTCGTCGCTCTGCCGTGGCGCCCAGTCGGTATATCACGTCCTTTGTGTATCACGTCGGGGTCACCATTTGCTGAAGATGACGGGAGACAAGCCCACCCTGCAGTGTAACAAGTCTCAACTTTATTTTGCAAAGATACAACTCTTTTATAGATACAATAATCAGGCTCATACATATTGCAAAAGCTCAGCTCATCATTGGTTCCCAGTTAGGTGCAAACCTCGCCCTTGTTTCAACATACTCCAGATACGTGTGGCTGCTTAACCCAAACTAAGCTCCTGCTTTCTCATCCTGTTCTCATACAGCTCTCTTGCTCTCACGGCCTTGAGCAGGAGTCCAATATCTTATCGCTTAATGCTTACTGCCTAACCAGCTGTATTCTATCATGTCCTCTTTCCTCTAGCCAAGTCTCCACAAAACTCCCCACATAGGTGGGATCTGCCTTCCTGCTTTCTTGTAGCTCCCATACGCAGTGCTGTAACTTAACAGACACATGTATTTTTTCAATGGGAGATGAGGAGACAAAGAGTGTGGTATTGAAGATAGCTCCCACAGGAAAGCAGCTGCAAATGTGATACCGTGCTGGCTGATAGAATGCATGGGGACCTTCTTACTACTGTAGCTGGGATCTGCCTTCCTGCTTTCTTGTAGCTCCCATACTCAGTGCTATAACTTAACCGACAACATGTATTTTTTCAATGGGAGCTGAGCAGTCCAAAGGAGTGGGACTGAAGATAGCTCCCACAGGAAAGCAGCTGCAAATGGGACACAGTGCTGGCTGATAGTCTATAATGGGACCTACGTACAACTGTAGCTGGGGTCTTCCTTCCTGCTTTCTAGTAGCTCTCATACGCAGTGGTATAACTTCTACCGACAGTTTGTATTTTTTCAATGGGAGTTGAGGTTAATTATGGACGGATAAAGTTGTGATGGACCGGCTTGCACCTCCTTGTCCACATCCATAGCAAGCTTGAGCAAGGGGAAAACCGAAACAGCAGATTGGAACAGAAACAAGGTCAAAGCAAGAAGATAGGACAGGACATTAAACCAAGCGTTGTTAGAGGACTGAATATAGCATTCAATTTAGCATTGTATGATTGACTGTACTTGACTAATAAATGGTAACATATGTAACTAACAATAATATAAAGGTAACTAAACGTAAGGTAAGCATAACCATAGTGTGAGAGAAAACTAACTGAAGGCCGAACAGATGGGGTGATATTTTAGACACAATAAGGCTGATGTTTTATGCACAATAAGAATGGTGTTTAAACACAGTGAGGTTGGTGTTTAAGTTCTTACCAAAATGAAACTTTGAGGCCTTATGCATAGTGCGTGATGCTTAGTATTAACTATTTGCCATGAATTGTGGCACGTACAAAGCATTTGGAAAAGGTATAGAAGTGGTGATGATGTGACAATAAATTGGAGCTGATGCACATCAGATTGGCGTCTGGTCACTCCCATTTCGCACAACAAAGAAGAACCCCTGCACAAAGAAAAAGAAACCCTGCAGAACAGGCTGCCCAGAGGGCTTGTGGAGTCTCCTTCCTTGGAGGATTTCAGCACAAGCCTGGACACTTTCTTGTGCGACCTGATCTAGGTGAACTGAATTCTGAGGGAGGGGGTTGCTCTAGATGATCTCTAATGGTCCCTTCCAACCCCTACCACTCTAGGATTCTATGATGTCACACAGTCTAGATGCAGTACCCAGATGTGCTGTGATGTCACGGAGCACTGTTGCAGCATCCAGAGGTGATGTGATGTTATAGAGAACTGTTGCCATGCCCACGTCTGCTGTGATGTCACAGAGTCTCGTTTCAGTGCCCAGATACTATGTGAAATCTCAGAGCACTGTGTGTCCAGTGTCCAGATGTGCTGTCATATCACACAGCCCTGCTGCAAAGCCCAGATGTGCTGTTGCGTTACATAGTCCTATTGCAGTGCACACGTCTTATGATGTCACAGAGTACTATTGCCTTTCCCAGATGTGCTGTGATGTCACAGAGCACTGTTGCACTGCCTAGTACTAGGACATCGCAGAACCCCATGGCAGTGTCTGGATGTGATGTGATGTCAAACACTCTTGTTGCAGTGCCCAGATTTTCTGTGATGTCCTACAGCCCCGTTCCAGTGCCTGGATATGCTATGATGTCACGGAGCAGTGTAGTACTGCCCAGATGTGCTGTGATGCGACGCACACCGCACATCCTCTGCAATGCCCACATGTACTGCTGTGCCACACAGTCCTGTTGTAGTGCCTAGATGTTCTCTGATTTCACACACCCCCTTGTCATGCCCAGATGTGCTGTGATGTCACACGGCCCTGTTGCAGGGCCCAGATGTGCTATGATGTCACAGAGCACTGTTGCAGTGCCCAGATGTGCTGTGATGTCACAGAGTACCACTGCAGTTCCCACTTGTGCTGTGATCTCACAGGCACTGTAGCAGTCCTCTTGTGATAGGATGTTTCAGAGCACTGTTGCAGTGCCCACGTCTGCTGTGATGACAGAGTCTCGTTTCAGTGCCCAGATACTATGTGAAGTCTCAGAGCAGTGTGTGTCCAGTGCCCAGACATCCTGTGATGTCACAGAGCACTATTGGAGTGCCCAGATGTGCTGTAAGGTCACACAGTCCTGCTGCAAAGCCCAGATGTGCTGTTGTGTTACACAGTCCTGTTGCACTGTGCACATGTTCTGTGATGTCACAGAGCACTGCTGCCTTTCCCAGATGTGCTGTGATGTCACAGAGCACCGTGCCAGTGCCTAGTGATGCTGTTATATATCACAGCAGTGATTGAGTGCTCAGATGTCTTGTAATGTCACAGAGCACTGTAGCAGTGTGCAGTTGAGATAAGATGTTATAGAGCACTGTTGCAGTGCCCAGATGTGCTGTGATGTCAGAGAGTCCTGTTTCAGTGCCCAGATATTATGTGAAGCCTTAGAGCATTGCTACAGTGCCCAGACGTCCTGTGATGTCACACAGCACTGTTGCTGTGCCCAAAGGTGATGTGACGTCACAGAATACTGCCGCAGTGTCTGGATGTGATGTGATGTCACAGAGCCCCATTCCAGTGCCTAGATAAGCAATGATGTCACAGAGCAGTGTAGTGGTGCCCAGATGTGCTGTGATGCAATACACACAGCACAACCTCTGCAATGCCCACATCTCCTGCAATGTCACACAGCCATGTTGCAGTACCTAGTTGTGCTGTGATGTCACAGAGCACTGTTGCAGTGACAACGTCTGCTGTGATGCCACAGAAACCCGTTTCAGTGCCCAGATATGATGTGAAGTCTTAGAGCACTGCTACAGTGCCCAAAAGTGCTGTCATGTCACACAGCGTCGCTGCAAAGCCCAGATGGGTTGTTGTATGACACACTCCTGTTGCAGTACCTATATGTGCTGTGATGTCACAGAGCACTGTTGCAGTGTTCAGATGTGCTGTGATGTCAAACATCCTCGGAAGAGGAAGATGGAGCACTGGAACAGGCTGCCCACACGGCTTGTGGAGTGTCCTTCCTTGGAGGACTTCAGCACAAGCCTGGACACGTTCCTGTGCGACCTGATCTAGGTGAACTTGATTGTGGGAGAGAGGGTTGGTCTAGATGATCTCTAATGGTCCATTCCAACCCCTACCATTCTAGGATTCAATGATGTCACACAGCCTGGATGCAGTACCCACATGTGCTGTGATGTCACAGAGCACTGTTAGAGTGTCCACAGGTGATGTGATGTTATAGAGCACTTTTGCCGTGCCCACGTCTGGTGTGATGTCACACAGTCTCTCTGCAATTGCCACATGTGTGGCAATGTCACTGAACCCCATTGCAGTGCCCACCTGTGCTGTGATGTCCCCATGCAGTCTATCAGCCAGCACTGTGTCACATTTGCAGCTGCTTTCCTGAGGGAGCTATCTCCATTCCCACTCACTGGGACTCCTCAGCTCCCATTGAAAAAATACATGGTATCGGTTAAGCTCTACCACTGCGTATGGGAGCTACAAGAAAGCAGGAAGGCAGACTCCACCTATAGTGGTAAGTAGGTCCCATTGTAATCTATCATCTTGCACTGTGTCACATTTGCAGCTGCTTTCCTGTGGGACTTATCTCCAATCCCCTGCACTTGGGCTGCTCAGTTCCCATTGAAAACACACAGGCTGCCAGTAGAAGTTATGCCACTGCGTGTGGACACTACAAGAAAGCAGGTACACAGACCCCAACTACAGTGGTAAGTAGGTGTGGTAGTTTGAGCCTGGCTGGATGCCAGGTGCCCACCACACCACTCTGTCCCCCACCTCCTCAGCAAGCCAGGAAAGGAGAGAAAAATAAGATGGGAGTCTCGTGGGTTGAGATAAAAGCAGTTTAATAAAGAAGCAGCAAAGCCGCGCGCGGGAAGCAAAGCAGAAGCAGATAAAGCTGTTCCTCTCTACTTCCCATCACCAGCGATGTCCGGCCACCTCCCGAGAAGCAGGGCTGCGGTACGCGTAGCGGTTGCTTTGGGAAGGCCAGAAATGCATCTCGCCTCCCCTTCCTGCTCCTCTCCCCCAGTTTATATTCCTGAGCTGATGTCATAGGGTATGGAATATCTCCTTGGTCAGCCTGGGTCAGCTGTCCTGGCCCTGGCCCGTGCCAAGATCATGCCCACCCACAGCTATTGGTGAAGGTGGGGGAAGGAGTGCTGGAGGGACAGCCCTGATGCTGTGCGAGTGGTAGTCATAATATTGATATCAACAGTAAGCACAGCACTGCAGGAGCTGCTGTGGAAAGTCACTACCATCCCAGACCCACTACAGACAGTCACAGGAATGCAGACATATTACAAACACTATTGTTTCTGTGTTCAAACGAAACACACAGTCAGTAATATCAATCATGAAAACATCTCCTTAATTGTAGCATTCTTTTTTTATAAAGTGTATGCTCAAAAGACCTTGTAAACTCTTACAAGGGCTCCAAGTTTGCTGCATGTCCAATATGTTCATGTGGCTGCACAGCTTCTGAAGTTGTGTTCTATGTTCTGCATTGTCAGTTCCCAGACCTGTAGGCAAAACCTCAGATTGAACGTCGTATTCGTTAACTGACATCTTCAAGTCTGGAAGCCTGGTAACCCGGACCTTGGATGACAAAACACATCAAGTTGAAACCATAACTCATCAGTAGTCTCTCTCTAACTCTAAGCTGCTCTAAGTGAAACTTTAAACATGTACCCGTTAATTGATACCTGTAAGTAATTGGTTTTCTCCCAATGTCCCAACAGGCACGTTCCCATGTTTAATTCTTCTCCAGATATTGCCATCTTTTTCATCATAATAGTCTCGTAAGGAACTCGTAGTTAACTCCATGGAACACAACCAAGAGAGCAACCAAGTAAACAATCTGAGCCCTGATTACACAAGTGACAGCTGAAATACACACCACACAGAATAACTTCCTAGACCAAAATAGAGGAAGAAAACTGCTGGGGGGACACAGTTAGAAAAACTCTAAACAAGAACAAAAGCATGGCAATCAGAAAAAGGCTGAGATGTGCCATATAGAAAAGGAAGCTGCTAAGGAGAATTACTTCCAGGAATTTCCCATTTCCACTTTATTTTTCATCTGAAATTCACTGAATGCTCAGATAGAAAACAGCATCACACATTCCAAAACACTAACTAACTGTACTCTTGGACAGGACCAAGCAGCCACAAGAGGCACGTCATGATCCTGAGATGGAGGGGTGGCCTTCTGATGAACTTGTCCAAACAATTAAAAAATAACCAACTCTTTAAGCAAAACTCATGTCTAAGTCAATCTCCTACCAACAAAGTTTGGGGAGAATAGGAGAATGTTCAGAGGAAACACTCACTGCATGGAGGGCTGTTACCTTCTAGTCAGTCTTACCCAGAAGAATATTTGCCAGTGCCTTTATTACAGGCCAGGGAACTGACAGATTAAACTTTCACAGCACAATGTTCAGTGGTGTGTATGTGGAGCCATTCTGGCTTCCCTTCAGCACAGGCAGCATGGGAGAGCTTTTTAAAGAACAATTTGTACAGCAGAGATTTTTTTGCTAGTTTTCATGGTGGGTTAACTTTAACTTAGCAGTAAAAGTTCTAAACTACTTTGTATTAAAAAGTGCACATGAATAATTTAAACCAAAACAAATCCACATTTTTACCTGAGAACAACTGTTTTCTGACATAAATCATGAAATGCCAGCTTCTCCACATTTTTAACAGCAATCTTATTACCAGGTTCCTTAAAATACCCAATAATTCCTTCAGCAAGAATTGTATATTGGTCCTTCTGCTGATCTACTCTTCGACCAAAGTAGTTTGTTGCATTTACAACGTGGAGAGGCAGAATCTGAAAGCATAAAATACGTTATAAAAAAGACAACTGATGGTTTCTTAAGTTAATGAGACGTTTTCGTATTGAAGGTGACCTACCTCTTTCCAGCCTAAAGAGATGACAAATACTGCTGTACACATGCATTTCAGAAGATGATGACCTCTTATTACTCCAAAGATTAGGAATAATCCTGAATGAATGAATCCTTATGAATGGTAACTGTCCATAGCCCAGTCCAGACTGGACACAAGTTTATAGAGCAAGATCAATAGGTCTTGGTGGTATTCCACTTAAATGAACACTAGTGAACTACAGTATTACCTGTCAAGCTACTAACCACTAAGGCATTTCACATCATCCAAGCTTAATTGTAAGTGGTCTCCAACCTTACAATGAGATTTAGAAGAACTGACTGGGGAAGCGTGACGCCTTCCCTCTTTTTGCACGGAAAATGCTTGACATAAGCTATCAAGAACACCAATTCACACAATGCTGGGTGCATTTCATCCAAAGGCTCATGCTAGGCACAAGTACTGAGATACAGCTGAGTGTATGAGGCCAGACAGAAAAGAAGACCAGAAAGGTAATTTCCACTTACTAAAACCCTAAAACTCTCACAATGCAACTAGAGATTCTTAAAGGAAAGCAACACGATACCGAGTTCTAAACAAAAGAGACAGTGAACACTTATCCAATTGACAATGGATTTGTAAGGCATATATCCAGGCTCTGCAGTCAGCAGAAGCAGAACTAGATGAGGAAAGAGGCCACAACTGCTGTCTTGAGTGCACAAAAGGGAAGTACAAGTTTATAACAGGAGTATTACGAAATCTGTCCATGTTTCAAGCACTCAAACTGTATCTATAGGTTATCAACGAGTTTCAACTACCAGCTGCCAACAAAAGCTTCTTTATTAGGCAGAAATGGAGTGACACCAAGGAATCCACCCAGTTTTTTTTCTCTATTCTCACTACCTATGATTTTTGGGAATGGGGAACACCCATTGATTGCATGACTTGAGCGCACCTGAATTCTAGCAAAAGACAGGACAGGAAGAAAGTGTAAGCAGCTCATCCAAAAAGGAAAGCACCAGCAGTTCTCAGATCCAAGTACTAACCTTGAAAGAAAGCACCAGTGTCTACACATCTGCCCTCAGCAATCATTATCCAAGGTGGAGATGAGACAGACTCTACAGTACTGCTGTACAGGAAGGCTCTCTAGTGAAGTAGGGACTGAAAAGCCAAGTGAAGGGAGTTTTGACATACAAATTGTTACTGAGATGTGAAGAGCCACTATAGCAAAGTCAAACCAGTAACCAGGAAGGTTTCATGACTATTTAACTACTAAAAATGGCAGTCTGAATGTAACAGGATTCTATCAAAACTGTTTTCAAAACCACAATGACACCTTAGTAGGAAGCAACTGCTCCATCTAGAAGAGAGAATTTATATCCCATGTCTATGGACAGTGCAAATAGAGAAAATATTTGGTTCAATTGACAAGGCCAGAATATACTCATTTTTCAGGAAGTCTGCATCAACATGACAGAGAAGGAAAAATCCTCCCTTCAACTCTTGTTAAACAGGCATGATCTTCCACTGCAATGTTTCTTCACTCCAGAGGATTGTGTTTGCTCTACTACAAAAATAATGACATTTACAGGACCTTTAATCTTTGCCTATTTTGGTTTATGTTCTAAATAGATAGAGGAAAGGAATAAACAGAACAAATGCCCTCTTCCCATAGAACACGAGGCTCCAATGCAGGAGAAAACCTAAGGTAAACTCAGAACCACCTACAAAACAATTTTAGGTCAAGCTAAAGATTAAGGGAAAATCTGACACACACTTAAGCAACAGAGAAACTAAAAAAGCTAAAAATCTCCCAAATACCCAAGAGATGTGGGATATGTACTACATTAACATGAAGGTAATATGCTAAGGAGGTATTTAAGATGTGTTCCTGGTACACCAAACCAAGGGAAAAAGCAATAACTGTAACTTACCATCAGATATCCAGGTGTTTGTGTCACTGTATCTGGGATATGCTGGGGCACGTCTGTTTGTAAATTAACTTGATGACGATCCAGACACACTGTTCTGTTTCTACATATTTAAAAACTGGTTTTAGAACAAAGCCCTTTTAGTTGTAAACTATTTTTGATGTGGCTTACAACATCTTTTCACACTAACATTTCATCAGCCCTCAGTATTCAATTTCTGTTCCAAGTAGCACCAATGACTGGAGATTAGACAGAAGTGGCCAAAAAGCTCTTGTTGGACAAGTTTATACAACAAAACGAGTTTCAGGACTAGTTTTCTGAAACTAGGAAACTAGTTTCAGAATAAAACAAAGACTAACACTGAATTTTGTGTTACTTGCAACAAGGGTCATCCACACGAGAAGGAATATATGAGGGCTTCATCCAAGGCCCTGTTAGAATCCAGTTAGACACAGCTCAGACAAGTCATCTACTTACCTAATCTGGAGGGACAGAAGACAACAGAGGAGAGAGCAAAGCATAAACCTTGGGCAATTATGGGCTAGAATACTAATCAAAAAAGAGCCTGAAGTTCCCTCAAGAACACTGGGCAGGAATGACAATGAATTATGATATCCTGTCAGGCTACATGAGATTGGTCTCCAGAAAATGTTGGTATTTTGATTTTCATAGCAGTATCTAAGAAGAGTGAAACTGATGCAAAAGTAACCACAAGAAAAAGAGTCATGAGCAAAAAATGGTTTCATGAAAGTATCCAACAGGAAAATTGAGCAAGAAAACAGAAGCAGCCATCATTGAGGCATATACCACCTTCCTACACCAGTATGGGTGGTAAGAAAGCTTGGCAATTCCTTACCTGCAAGCCCCAAATGTTTTAAGATGGGTACACAGTGGCTTTGACAATTTCTGGTATTCTTCATCTTTTAGCACCTTGGCAGTCAAACCAGGCAGTTCTGGGGGAACTTCAGCTTCTGCCTGCTGCAAATAGCGGAGGATCCCAAGTGCATCACACTCGTTGTTTTCTGTTAACAGAACAACTGACTGTGCCTTTGTGATCTCTTGGTCTACAGAAGAATCCTAAAACAAATACACACGTATTTTTAACAGCTTCTGTGTATCCACTACTTTGTGATCAAATGCAGTATTAACCTGGTAACGCTTTGTCAAACCTTTATCGCATTACAGAAGTTGTCAGGCATGCTGTGTACACGATGAGCAAAGATTCTTGGAGAGGAAAACTGAAATGTGTCACACAAGTGGCATCTGTAGCTTCCAAAGACTGCATGCATTCATCTGTTAAAGCTAAGCACACGGTTTATACACACTTGTAAGTGTACTACTCGAAGCATGTGAAGTGTGACATCACTTTAACAGTGGCTGTTTCCATCTCTCCATCCACTGATTTAAGCATTAAGAAAAAAGGTCCTTCCAAAACCACTTTGTCATGGTTTGCCATGACAGCCTTTTCTGGTGAGGGGGAAGGGGCTGTAAAGATGGCTCCTGGAAGAAGCTGCTCCCAGCTCTCCCCAGCTCTGAGCCAGACCCACTGCTGGGGCTGAGCCAATGAGCCTCCATCATCACTTCTTAAGAGAAGCCTGAAGAGGAGGTTTCTTCCTCCTTTCTTCTTTCTTCTGCCCTTTCTTCTTCTGGCTGGTGGTGGTGCAAGGAGTAGGAACAGTGAGAGAAACAACCATGCAGACTCCAAGGTCAGCGATGAAAGAGAGGAGGAGGTGTGCTGGAGCAGAGACTTCCCTGCATTCTATGGAGAGACCTGGTGAAGCTGAGGTTTGTTTGCATTTCTTTAAAGACCCTACAGCAGCGGTAGAGACTCATTTTGCTAAAGCTGGCCCCAGTCCAGGGGCAGTGACTCACTTCATTAATGGCCCCGAGCCAGGGGCAGTGATTTCCTTCTTTATCACTATGGCCGGAGCAGGCCGTGTCCCGAAGGAGGGACCCAATATCCACAGCTGTAACTGTGGGGAGGAACCATATTGGGATTTATCAAAATGAGACAGAACATAGTTAAAAATGTCATCATGAATGCATTCTGTGTCAGACATTCCTGTCAGCCTTTCTTCAGGCTGGCAGAAGGGCAGGGATTGGGCTATTTTTAGCAGAAGTAGTTAAATTACAAATTCACAAACCTCCTTTATTCTTAGAAGTCAAGATATTTTAGTTTGTTATATCTTAATAATTAAAAGCCCCACTTACCTGTGTAAAATGATGCTCACCCGATGAACCATTTCTGCCTCATCTCCTGAATTAGTGAATGTCAGCACCTTCTGAAGATTACTGTGGGTAAAAGCCAGTATTTTGAGTAACACAGCGGTTCTTTCACTGTCCATACAAGGCTGTACAACCTAAAGGTGGATACAAACCAGAGGGCTGGTAATTCATGTAATCTAGACATGCTTTACTGTGTATTTCTTCTTTTAAGAAGCACGAAGCATTGTTATATACCAAAGAACATCGGTACATTTTAAATCTCCTGTTGAACTTATAACGTACAATATACAACTCTCACAAAGGGTGTGAATTTCTGACAGCTTCCGGAAGCAAAATTAAAACCCATCACAATCAAAATCTCTCATCGGTATTTTCTTATACGTGTGATTTTTGATGATTTGTCAGTGTTGAAGTTTCTCACTGAAGTACCACTGAAGAAGTTTCACACTCCATAAGCACAGTGCACTACCTCAGATAGTCTTAAAAAAAGCCCCAAAACATGGACATTTGCAGTGCTGCCAAATCACTAGATTTTTCACAACGAGAGATGATTTTCCAGTTTCATGTCATGCTCAGAATGTCTGGTCTTAGAGACTTCCCAACATTTTCAATCCCCAAATGATTATGTTTTGAGTCATTGAAGAATTCAGATCATACTTGTAACATTTTATACAATTCTTCAGCTCTATACCACACTGACTGGAAGTTCCATGAGAAGACACCTCAGGATATACAGTAGCTTTCTCAAAATATTAGGTCAAATTAATTTCTGCACTGTGTGGCACAGAGCAGTCAAACAAGCATTTTACTAGCTCTGTCTTTGGAAAACTTACTTGTAGTTCTGCCACTCAATCAACAACCACAAAAACATTCGGAACATTCTGGTCACAAACAACTAAGACAGCCTACATTGCATTCAAGTGTCATTCAGACGACAGAAGTATTCTTACTTCCTCAGATTTTCACACTTTTAGCTGCTTCTTTGTTCTGCCCAAGTATTAACAACATTGGATGAAGCTGTCTGGAGCATCTCTGGTATGTTTTCAGTAGCTCAAAAACAAGTTGTGCCTCCTTCCACCCAGGACACAAGATAAGTGCTAGTGGCTAGGTGTGGATGTACAAAAGAGTTACAGTAGAGCATGAGACAACTGTTTAGAATCTTAGTCATTGTACTATTTCAGAATTTAGGGCAAAACTAAAATCCGCAAAACAGGCCTTTCAATGCTTCAAACAGAAGCTTTTAACACCACATCACCTCTTCAATGCAGATGGTACAGGCCCGAGGAACCATGCACCAAGCTGGAGACAAATGGATGTGCAGCAACACACGGTGAAAGGTCCAAAAGTTTCATAGAAGCAGAAACATCTTGTCTTACTTGGAGCTGTGTGAGCCATTTTCAGTGGTCCCTTACAGCCTCAGTAAGTCTATGTTTCTGTGATCTAATGCATTAGAAAATGAATGACGATGTTTTAAAAATCAAACCAAAAAGCATAATTTACTCAACCGTATGAACAACCTCCTACACATTCCTCAATCAAAATTAGCTACTGTCATATATAGTATCTGAAAGTTAAGGTATGATAATAGCCTGATACAACTCACACACACGTCACACAGAACAGAGCTGAGACTCCTACTGTCCCCTGACTTGGCCATTGCCTCTGTTTCTTGCTTTTTTTCTTTTTGTCTCTTCCCCTGCATTTTTTTTTTGCCCTTCATATTTTCACAGAGGCACCATCAACTTTGCTGGCTTGCTGACCTTTGGTCTGGTCTTGTTGCTGATGATGTGGCTGGATTCAGTCCCTGATGTCCCTCCACAGAGTCCCTCCACAATGACTACTCTTGTAGCCTCAACAGGACCCACACCTTCCACATATATGACACACGTTTGCAGAGGTTTAAATGGAAGTTATATCCTGGAATTACCTGTTGCTCATTTTCAGTTCTATGTGTCTTCAAAGGATCAGAATTTAAGCACTGCTGAAGCCTGAGAAATATACAAATATTAAATTCAATGGAAATGCAAAAGGAAAGTGTAATCGATAAATATCACCAATATTTCTAAAATGGCACGAAACAGTTCACCTACAAAATATCTCTGATGTATTACCTGTGCCAACAAAAACCCTCAAATATGACCGAAGAAATCAAAAAGTACCATTTTGGATGTAAAATTTACTATTAGGTTTTAGGTATCTGAAAATAACCCAAAGGTTTTTTTAACCAAGACAACTGGTGGGTTCCTCAACTTCAGAAGAAAATCAGATGGGACTGCAGGAATAAGGTTTCTTAAAGTTGCAAAACCATGAAACAATGTATCTTTGCAACAGTTAAAACTTGAATTAAAAACACCCCTCAGCTTGTTTACATATGCAGCAAGTGATTTGCAGCATAACAAAAGCCTTGCACAAGTCAACTCAGTCAGATTTCATTCAGCTTGAAAACTTTATAAATCACACTAAGAATAAAAGAAGGCAACTGAATATGCTGAGTGTTCAGAAACATACTGCCTCATCACAGCCTTGTTTTCAAGCTACTGTTTAGAAAGAATTGCTATTTTTACTGTGGTCTGGATAAGTATCAGCAGCTTCTAATGGTCTCCTTCCCCAATACCATGTGCACACATCTTGTCTTACCCTCTGTCCTTTTAGCTGTCTAAGAAGAGTAACTGGAAACATACTACAGCTCCTAATTATCTGGCTACACAATTGTTTCAAATATGTAACATACTGTACCATACCTGTCTGTGTGAACTGCTGGATTTTCCTTGAAAGGCAATCCTGGGATTGTTTTGACAATCTATCAAGAAAAGACAAACCCTTTTCTGGCAGTAAAATACTGTTTAAGAGCAACATTTTAGAAAAACAAGATTACTGAGCTCAAGGTGGTTTTCTTATCTAACCGAATTTTCTTCATTAAGAATCAAGCATGCAACAAGAACATCAACCACACAGGAGAATCAGTTCATGTTCACAGCTCAAGCTATAGCTTCTGGCAGCTCTTTCTTTGAAGAATCTGCCCCTGTATTCCCCCAACAATTACCAAAAGCTGGCCACACAAAACCACTACACATCTTCACAGCACTAGAGCAAGTGAGTACAAAAGGAGACACAACCTGTTCAAAGTCCATCGTTGCAATCTAAAAAACCCAAAACCACCAGAACCACAAACTTGAAGGACAACGTTCTCTTTTAACTAGATCAAGAGTTAGTCCCAGATCTGTTACATAAAAGGACGTGATAGCTGACTACAGCATTCCTAATCTGCCTTACAGATGCTTAACTTAATTCATTCTGACATTTGAATAGAAAATCTAACACTTACAGATGTGGTAGTTTCACTGTCATCTGTGTTGGAGCTTTGTCGTGTCTTTTCAAGAACAGAACCAGATACAGCAAGATCTAGAAAGACAATTTTAAAAGATGCAGAAACACGTTTGTGATTATCTGAATCTATGAAAGGCCAGTCTTTTTACAGTTGGTTGCAACTGACTTCTTTCTCTGCTTGTCTCATTTTCTAATGGCAAAAAGAACAACCAAAAGACAGTTGTATTTACATAAAGATATGCAAACGAACCGAGTGAACAAGGACAGAGGATATTTATAGTGATTCAAGTCTGTTTTAAACAAGAC
Organism: Colius striatus; assembly: GCF_028858725.1. NCBI lineage: Eukaryota > Metazoa > Chordata > Aves > Coliiformes > Coliidae > Colius > Colius striatus. The sequence continues at coordinate 1,682,312 of NW_026908519.1, read as the reverse complement.
AACTCACAGAAAACATTCAAGTTACCTCTGTGTAGAGAAATCCCTCTAAACTCAAATCAAACAGTAAGGTATCACTGATCAATGCTACAAGTTATTTCAACAGCATCTAATGCTTTTCAGCATATCAACAAATGACCCTGCAACTCACCCTTTGTCTTATCAAGTACAAAATGCTTTAGAATATTCCTGCATCTGCTGATTTGATTGCTCTTTGTAAACTCTGATACATAGGCAGTGTTTGTTAGGATACCTTTTGTTCCACTTGTTGGATTCCAACTGATACAGTAGTTCAATATATCCAGGTAAAGACAAATGATGCACTGCATGAATGATCGCTGCCAACACACACGGTTCCCACTTGTTTCAGGATCTGTTGATACCTTCTGCTGGAGCAGCACTGTCCTCAAATCAAGTGCAGGATTAACAACTTTCATTGGAAGAGAGTCAAGATTTAATGATGTTTGGGTCTCCTGATAATCTGCTGAACTCACTGCATTCTCTTCAGCTTGCTCAAAATGATTCTGAACAGAGAAGGTATTCAAATTAAGATGTAATCCAAGTTATTGTCTACAGTGAAGACCACAGCTCTAATGTTAAAAGTCTTGGTAAAATACTCCAAATGGCAGCAGTTTTCAAACACATTTCTTTTTGTCTACTACGCAGCTGCTTAAATCTGACAGTAGCTGCAGCAGAGATTTAGCAGGAGTTACGCACTTTGGTAAGTGCAACGAGCTTTCTTCCTTTCTCCCAACTGTTTGGGAATTCAGCCTTATGCACATATGAACTTGTATTTATTTTCATAACACCATGCAACTGCCTTCTTGAAATATCTTTAAGTGTATCACAAAGAAAGACAAGAGTACAGTAAATTCACATAGTTGTTCATCTGAAGTACTTGGGGGACTTCATTTGCTTGTCAATACCTTCCAAAGCGCTTCACAAGTTTCCACCTCACAGAATTCATTCCAAAGTTCACAAACAACAGATTTAGAAAATAAATCTTCTAATAAGTTAATGATTGCACTTCTACTGTATATGGCAAATTACAAAATTCACTTGCAAATAACACTTTTCGGTCTTAAATTTGTCACAAAGTTATAACATCTATAGTAGAGTGCACAAAGAGGTTTGTAGAGATAAAAATATCTTACCTTTTCACCTTTTATTGTCACATAAAGGAAAACATCAGATGTGGTATCTTTTACAGCACATACTTTGGCTGTTGTCTGGGTAGTAGCAAAACTGAGTGATGGTGTTTCAATGACGCAGCTGCCTGTTCTTTCCTGCTCTTCTCCAGCCCAGTGTTTCCTCACTAACCCAGCATCTGGAAGAGCAAACAACGGGTGTTTTAAAAGTCTCCCTCTCACTGCAGCGGTGACAAGTTTCTGTTGATCTCCTGGGGACTTGACTTTGGGTTTGGTTTGACATTTTGCACACCTGGACTTGAGAATTCTCCCTCCCTTTTCCACCCCCCTTTTCACATCTGTTGCCTGGGATTCTCCCTTTACAGTTCTTGCTGGACATTTAGCCAGACTCTGTGCTCTGCACTTGAAACAACCAGCAGATGATTTCTGATGGAACCTGAGGCTCTCTGCACTGGCCTGATGCAAAGGCAATTTGCATTAAAACTCCTCCAAAATCCTTGTTTTTCTCTCTCAGAATTGCACCAAAACCTCATTTGATCCCTCACAACTCCCCCAAACCCCACTTTTTCCCCCTCCAAATGCTTCCAAAACTCCACTTTTTCCCTCAAGATGGCACTTTTTTACCCAGCAGTTCCCAAAAATCCCACTTTTTCCCTCAGAATAGCACCCAAAACCCACTTTTCCTCTGAAAATACCTCCAAAACCTCACTTTTTCATTCAGAACTCCACCAAAACACCACCTTTTCCCCTCAAAACACCACCAAAACACTTGTTTTTCCACAAATCCACCCAAACCCCACTTTTCCCCTCAAAACTCCACCCAAATCCCACCTTTTCCCCTCAGAATTGCACCAAAGCCTCATTTTATCCCACAACTCCACTGCTTTTGGCCCTCAGAAATGTACTCCATCCCTACTTTTCCTCTCAAAACTCTTCCAAACTACACTTTTCCCTGCAAAGCTGCACCAAAACCCACTTTTTCTCCTAAAACTCCAACGAAACCTCCCTTTTGCTCTCAGAAATAAACAAAAACTCTACTTTTTCCCTCAGAATTGCTCAAAAACACTGCTTTTCCTCTATCAAATTCCACCCAAATCCCAACTGTTTTCCTGTAAAATGCCAACCAAACCTCACTTTTCCCTTCAGATTTGCCCCCACACCTCATGTCATCCCTCACAACTCCCACAAACCCTCACTTTTCCCCTCTAAATCCCAACAGAAAACAACTTGTTCCTTCAAACCTCCAGCCAAACCCCCACTTTGGACCTCAGATATTGACCAAAACCTTCCTTTTTTTCTCACAACTCCACCCAGACCTCACACTTTCCCCTCAGGATTTCCCCAAAAGCTCACTTTTCCCCTCAAAACTCTACCAAATGAAACACTTTTCCCCACAGAAATACCCTCAAAACCCCACTTTTGCTGCCTCAGAAAACCACCAAAACCCCCACTTTTCCCCTCAGACATGCCCAAAAACCTCCTTTTATCCCTCACAACTCCACTGAAACCACACTTTTGCTCTCAGAATTGCGCCAAAACCTTATTTTATCCCTCAGAACCCCCCCAAACCCTACTTTTCTTCTCAAAACTCTACTAAAACCCCACTTTTTGCCACCTAAGTTCCCCAAAAACCCATTTTCCCACTCAAAACGCCACCCAAACCTCACTTGACTTCACAATTGCCCCCAACCTCATTTTATCTCTCAGAACTCCCCTAAACCCTCACTTTTCCCCTCAAAACCCCAACAAAAACACACTTTTTCCTTGCAAACTCCACACAAACCCACACTTTTGCTCTCAGAATTGAAACAAAACCCCCTTTTAGCCCACAACTCCACCGCTCTTTGCCCTCGCAAATGTACTCAATCCCAGCTTTCGCCTGCAAAACTGCACCAAAGCCCCACTTTTCCCCTCAAAACCCCACCAAAACACTTGTTTTTTTCAAAAATCCACACAAACCGCAATTTTTCCCTTTAAAAATTTACCAAAACCTCACTTTTTCCCTCAAAACTCCACCCAAATGCCACTTTTCTTTCTCAGAAATGTACTCAAACCCCACTTTACAGCCTCAAAACTCCTCCAAAATCCTAGTTTTTCTCTCACAATTGCACCAAAACCTCACTTTATCCCTCAGAATTCCCCCAAACCCCACTTTTTCCCCTCAAAACGCTTCCCAAACTCCACTTTTGCCCTCAAGATGGCACTTTTTTACCCAGCAGTTCCCAAAAATCCTACTTTTTCCCTCAGAATAGCACCCAAAACCAACTTTTCCTCGAAAATACCTCCAAAACCTCACTTTTCCACTCAGTGGTGTTTTGGTGGAGTTCTGTTTCCCTCAAAACTGCACCAAAACCCCGCTTCTTCCCCCAGAAGTTCCCCAAAACTGCACCTTTCCCCTCAAAACTCCACCAAAACCCCATTTTCCCCCTCAAAGCACCACCAAACTCCACTTTTACCCTCAGAATTTCCACAAAACCCCATTTTTCCCCTCAAAACCCCACCAAAACACTTGTTTTTTTCAAAAATCCACACAAACCGCAATTTTTCCCTTTAAAAATTTACCAAAACCTCACTTTTTCCCTCAAAACTCCACCCAAATCCCACCTTTTCCCCTCAGAATTGCACCATAACCTCATTTTATCCCACAACTCCACTGCTTTTGGCCCTCAGAAATGTACTCCATCCCCACTTTTCCTCTCAAAACTCTTCCAAACTACACTTTTCCCTGAAAAATTGCACCAAAACCCACTTTTTCTCCTAAAACTCCAACAAAACCTCACTTTGCTCTCAGAAATAAACAAAAACTCTACTTTTTCCCTCAGAATTGCTCAAAAACACCACTTTTCCTCTATAAAATTCCACCCAAATCCCAACTGTTTTCCTGGAAAATGCCACCCAAACCACACTTTTCCCCTCAGACATGCCCAAAAACCTCCTTTCATCCCTCACAACTCCACTGAAACCACACTTTCGCTCTCAGAATTGCGCCAAAACCTTATTTTATCCCTCAGAATCCCCCCCAAGCCCTACTTTTCTTCTCAAAACTCTACTAAAACCCCACTTTTTGCCACGTGAGTTCCCCAAAAACCCATTTTTCCACTCAAAACGCCACCCAAACCTCACTTGACTTCACAATTGCCCCCAACCTCATTTTATCTCTCAGAACTCCCCTAAACCCTCACTTTTCCCCTCAAAACCCCAACAGAAAACAACTTGTTCCTTCAAACCTCCAGCCAAACCCCCACTTTGGACCTCAGATAGTTACCAAAACCTTCCTTTTTTTCTCACAACTCCACCCAGACCTCACACTTTCCCCTCAAGATTTCCCAAAACCCTCATTTTTTCTTTAAACACCCCAACAAAAACACATATTTTCTCCCAAAACTCCACACAAACCCCCACTTTGCCCCTGAGAATTGCTCCAAAACCCCACTTTTCCTCTCAAAACTACACCCAAATCCCAATTGCTTTCCCTCACAATTACCCCAAAACCTCTTTTCATCCCTCAGAACTCCTCCAAAACCCCACTTGGTCCTTCAAAACTCACACAAAACCCCTTTTCTCCTCACATCTTCCCCAAAGGCCCTCTTTTCCCCTCAGAATTACTCCAAATCTCACTTTTTCCATCCAAACTCCACCTAAACCCCACTTTTGCTCTCAGAAATTTACCAAAACCCTGCTTTTTCCCTCAAAACACCACCCAAATCCCACCTTTTCCCTCAGAAATGCCCCAAAACCTCATATTTTCCCTCAAAACTCCACCCAAATGCCACTTTTCTTTCTCAGAAATGTACTCAAACCCCACTTTACAGCCTCAAAACTCCTCCAAAATCCTAGTTTTTCTCTCAGAATTGCACCAAAACCTCATTTTATCCCTCAGAATTCCTCCAAACCCCACTTTTCCTGTCAAAACCCCACCAACTCCCCCCTTTTTTGCATTCAAAATCCACCCAAACCCCACTTTTTCCCCTCAAAACGCTTCCCAAACTCCACTTTTGCCCTCAAGATGGCACTTTTTTACCCAGCAGTTCCCAAAAATCACACTTTTTCCCTCAGAATAGCACCCAAAAACAACTTTTCCTCTGAAAAGACCTCCAAAACCTCGCTTTTTCACTCAGAACTCCACCAAAACACCACTGTTTCTCTCAAAACTGCACCAAAACCCCGCTTCTTCCCCCAGAAGTTCCCCAAAACTGCATCTTTCCCCTCAAAACTCCATCAAACCCCACTTTTTCCCCTCAAAACTCCACCAAAACCCCATTTTCCCCCTCAAAACACCACCAAACTGCACTTTTACCCTCAGAATTTCCACAAAACCCCACTTTTCCCCTCAAAACCCCACCAAAACACTTGTTTTTTTCAAAAAATCCACCCAAACACCACTTTTTCCCCCTTAAAAATTTACCAAAACCTCACTTTTTCCCTCAAAACTCCACCCAAATCCCACCTTTTCCCCTCAGAATTGCACCAAAACCTCATTTTATCCCACAACTCCACGGATTTTGGCCCTCAGAAATGTACTCCATCCCCACTTTTCCCCTCAAAACTCTTCCAAACTACACTTTTCCCTGCAAAACTGCACCAAAACCCACTTTTTCTCCTAAAACTCCAACAAAACCTCCCTTTTGCTCTCAGAAATTGTCCTGGTTTAGGCCCATCAGGGAACAAAGGCCACGATTAGCCCCGAGTACCCAAGTGGCTGAGAATTGCTCAAGGGCAGGGAGAGCTTAATTGCCGCTTAAGGTTCAGGACAAAGCAGACCAGGCCACTCGGTTTGGGGAAGAAAACAGAGAAACAGTGTAATGCAACATCAACTAAAACATACCCCCAAAAACCCAAAACATAACCAAAATGAAACAACACGGAGCAATACATCAATGAAGAGTCCAACCAGCCTTTTGAAGAACACCTTCTTGCCACCCCTCCCCTCTTCCCGGGCTCAGAGCCCTGATCCCGGGGCTTTTACCTTGTCCCCCCCTGAACGGTTCGGGGGGGCAGGCAGTGGAGATCTCAGTCAGTCTGTTCTCCATAGCTTCTGCCGTTTGCCCCTCCTCCGGACGGGTGAACTCCACACCAGTCCTCCCTGCGAGTCCGTGGGGTAACTCACACGCATGGCAGCCCTGCACGGGCTGCTCCGATGCCCACTGACTCCAAAGGCTGCAGCTCGTCTCTGCCTCTCGTGTGGGGCTGCTCTGCGGCGTGCAGGCTCTCCAGCACGGCCTGGGCCATGGCCCCTCCCCACACAGTCCCTCTCCCGTCCGGGCTCACTCACACGGAGCTGCTGGGAACTCTCGCTCCTGCCACGGATCTCCAGAGGCTGCAGGGGCACAGCTGCATTCTCGCCACGGCTTGCAGAGGAGTCTCTGCTCTGTTGCTTCTCCTTCCTTCCTCCTTCTCTGGCTGAAGGGTCCGCGTGGTCGCCACCATCTCGTGTCACTCTTACACCTCCTGCTTCGCATTTCACATTCCCGTCCCCTAAATAGCGCTGGCAGAGGCGCCAGATTGGCCCAGCCGGGCCGGAGGTGGGTGTGAACCCAGGAGCCGGGGGGAGAGTCCGCAAACTCTTTCTCGGGTCTTCACTGCAACCCGCTCCCCCTGTTACTAAGCCAAAAGCTGCTCCTTGCTAAACCAGAACACAAATAAACAAAAACTCTACTTTTTCCCTCAGAATTGCTCAAAAACACCGCTTTTCCTCTATAAAATTCCACCCAAATCCCTCAGAATTTCCACAAAACCCCAGTGTTTACACTCGTTGAGGCAAGGGACTGAGGATGGAAAGGACGAGCCCAGCGGTCCGTGAGGGCCGGGGCCGGTGGTGTCGGCGCGGTGTGTGTGGGGGGGCTCCGGAGACACCGACCGGGCGCGGGAAGCGGCTGCGCGGCGGCGGCTGCGGATGGAAGGGGCGGGGGGGGTCTGGCTCACTCCGTGCCGTCCCCGGCGCCGGCGGCGCAGCCGCTGTTACTCTCTCCCGTGTTTTATTTTTCTTCCCTCACATGCCCGATGGTGCCCAGTCTAACACGGGGTCGCGCTCCCCCACTCTCCTCTGATCATCCTGCGCCGCACCCCGGCCCGACTCTGCCCGCTCGGCATTCCCCTGCGAGTCGTCCCAGGGGTAACTCGGCGGGTTGGGCTCGAATGGGAAGCAGCTCTCCCGCGGGGGCTCTGCTCCGAAGCCCCTTCGCCTCTCTGACTTTGTAAATACTCTTGTGTAGAGAAGAACCTTTTTCTTTTTTCTCGGTATCATTCGCCTCAGCGCCGCTCCCGGCGCTTCTCCCGGCACCTCTCCCGGCGCTTCTCCCGGCACCTCTCCCGGCGCTGCTCTCGGCACCTCTCCCGGCACCTCTCCCGACACCTCTCCCGGCGCTGCTCTCGGCACCTCTCCCGGCACCTCTCCCGGCACCTCTCCCGGCGCTTCTCCCGGGGCTACTCTCGGCACCTCTCCCGGCACCTCTCCCGGCACCTCTCCCGGCGCTGCTCTCGGCACCTCTCCCGGCACCTCTCCCGGCACCTCTCCCGACACCTCTCCCGGCGCTGCTCTCGGCACCTCTCCCGGCACCTCTCCCGGCACCTCTCCCGGCGCTACTCTCGGCACCTCTCCCGGCACCTCTCCCGGCACCTCTCCCGGCGCTGCTCTCGGCACCTCTCCCGGCACCTCTCCCGGCACCTCTCCCGGCGGTTCTCCCAGCGCTACTCCCGGCACCTCTCCCGGCGCTGCTCCCGGCGCTACTCTCGGCACCTCTCCCGGCACTACTGTCCGTGCCTCTGCCAGTTCACTCTCTGCCCCAGGGACAGGCTCACTAAGTGGGGGGGAAGGGGGGGGAGGCGGGGGCTCTTTAGGCCGGCACTCTTGTTCCTCGGGAGGGGCTGATGGCTCATATGGTTCTCGTACCCCGTCCGTGCCTCCAGGGTCATTTTCTACACGCGGGGGGGGGGGGGGGGGGGGGGGGAGCATTACTTTTGAGACGATAGGAGCCAGCGAGGTGGGTTGGAACCAGTCACGCTCATCGTTTTTGTTCTTACTCTGTGCTGCTGATGCGTGCTCAGCAGCCTTCTTTTCTGCCTGATGTTGCAACAACTCATTGTGCACTATCCGCCAAAACTTCCCTAACTTTTCAGCTATCTCATCGTCCTCCAGGGTAGCTTCCCACAGCAAATGCCCAAATCTACGCCATTCGCTCAATTCATGCACTGTCTGTGGATTCTGAAACACTCCCTTAGCATACCCATAAGCTAACAACCCTGGTAGGTCTTTTTGCAGATCTATACCCTTTATCTGCCGCTTCTGCAAGAATGCAGTAAATAAATCATATGCCGCTTGCCTTTCCACACCTATAGCATTCAGTTTAGCATTGTATGATTGACTGTACTTGACTAATAAATGGTAACATATGTAACTAACAATAATATAAAGGTAACTAAACGTAAGGTAAGCATAACCATAGTGTGAGAGAAAACTAACTGAAGGCCGAACAGATGGGGTGATATTTTAGACACAATAAGGCTGATGTTTTAAGCACAATAAGGATGGTGTTTAAACACAGTGAGGTTGGTGTTTAAGTTGTTACCAAAATGAAACTTTGAGGCCTTATGCATAGTGCGTGATGCTTAGTATTAACTATTTGCCATGAATTGTGGCACGTACAAAGCATTTGAAAAGGTATAGAAGTGATGATGATGTGACAATAAATTGGAGCTGATGCACATCAGATTGGTGTCTGGTCACTCCCGTTTCGTGCAACAAAGAAGAACCCCTGCACAAAGAAAAAGAAACCCTGCAGAACAGGCTGCCCAGAGGGCTTGTGGAGTCTCCTTCCTTGGAGGATTTCAGCACAAGCCTGGACACGTTCTTGTGCGACCTGATCTAGGTGAACTGAATTCTGGGGGAGGGGGTTGCTCTAGATGATCTCTAATGGTCCCTTCCAACCCCTACCACTCTAGGATTCTATGATGTCACACAGTCTAGATGCAGTACCCAGATGTGCTGTGATGTCACAGAGCACTGTTGAGGCATCCAGAGGTGATGTGATGTTATAGAGAACTGTTGCCATGCCCACGTCTGCTGTGATGTCACAGAGTCTCATTTCAGTGCCCAGATATTGTGTGAAATCTCAGAGCACTGTGTGTCCAGTGTCCAGATGTGCTGTGATGTCACAGAGCACTATTGCAGTGCCCAGATGTGCTGTCATATCACACAGCCCTGCTGCAAAGCCCAGATGTGCTGTCGCGTTACATAGTCCTATTGCAGTGCACACGTCTTATGATGTCACAGAGTACTGTTGCCTTTCCCAGATGTGCTGTGATGTCACAGAGCACTGTTGCACTGCCTAGTACTAGGACGTCGCAGAACCCCACGGCAGTGTCTGGATGTGATGTGATGTCAAACACTCTTGTTGCAGTGCCCAGATTTTCTGTGATGTCCTACAGCCCCGTTCCAGTGCCTAGATATGCTATGATGTCACGGAGCAGTGTAGCACTGCCCAGATGTGCTGTGATGCGACACACACCACACATCCTCTGCAATGCCCACATGTACTGCTGTGCCACACAGTCCTGTTGTAGTGCCTAGATGTTCTCTGATTTCACACACCCCCTTGTCATGCCCAGATGTGCTGTGATGTCACAGAGCACTGTTGCAGGGCCCAGATGTGCTATGATGTCACAGAGCACTGTTGCAGTGCCCAGATGTGCTGTGATGTCACAGAGTACCACTGCAGTTCCCACTTGTGCTGTGATCTCACAGGCACCCTAGCAATGTCCTCTTGTGATAGGATGTTTCAGAGCACTGTTGCAGTGCCCACGTCTGCTGTGATGACAGAGTCTCGTTTCAGTGCCCAGATACTATGTGAAGTCTCAGAGCAGTGTGTGTCCAGTGCCCAGACGTCCTGTGACGTCACAGAGCACTATTGGAGTGCCCAGATGTGCTGTAAGGTCACACAGCCCTGCTGCAAAGCCCAGATGTGCTGTTGTGTTACACAGTCCTGTTGCACTGTGCACATGTTCTGTGATGTCACAGAGCACTGCTGCCTTTCCCAGATGTGCTGTGATGTCACAGAGCACCGTGCCAGGGCCTAGTGATGCTGTTATATATCACAGCAGTGATTGAGTGCTCAGATGTCTTGTAATGTCACAGAGCACTGTAGCAGTGTGCAGTTGAGGTAAGATGTTATAGAGCACTGTTGCAGTGCCCAGATGTGCTGTGATGTCAGAGAGTCCCGTTTCAGTGCCCAGATATGATGTGAAGCCTTAGAGCACTGCTACAGTGCCCAGACGTCCTGTGATGTCACACAGCACTGTTGCTGTGCCCAAAGGTGATGTGACGTCACAGAATACTGCCGCAGTGTCCGGATGTGATGTGATGTCACAGAGCCCCATTCCAGTGCCTAGATAAGCAATGATGTCACAGAGCAGTGTAGTGGTGCCCAGATGTGCTGTGATGCAATACACACAGCACAACCTCTGCAATGCCCACATCTCCTGCAATGTCACACAGCCGTGTTGCAGTACCTAGTTGTGCTGTGATGTCACAGAGCACTGTTGCAGTGACAACGTCTGCTGTGATGCCACAGAAACCCGTTTCAGTGCCCAGATATGATGTTGAAAGGCGAAGCTTTCCTCTACCCAGGCAGACGCGCACCTCAGAGGAAAACGAGAAGCCGACTTGATGCAAACACACGAGGTGAGGTTTATTTCGGAGCTCCGGGTCGTCTCGTAACTCACGCAGGAGTCAGAGGAGGCGACCCTGGTGCTCAGTAGAAAAGGGTTTTTATAGGGTTTACACGCCACACAACAGATATAGGGTTCAAACAATAGTTACAAGCTCTTGACCCTTGGTCTGGACCCTCCTGATAACCACAGGCCGCAGCCTTTTTTAGGAAATGTTTTTAACTTCTGCTTCTAGGAAATGAAGCGGTCTCAATGAGACTGCACTTTCGCTGAGGCGGTTGTTGTTCTCATGGTGTGCAGGCCGTACTCCATTTTGTTTGTTTTGCTTCTCCTCAGTTTGTTTTGCTTCTCCTCAGTTTCGCCTCTTCTCATTCCCCTCTTTTTCTTTTGTACATTTCTAATCTTAGAATTTCTGGAGAGGCCAGGCCAGTGGTCAGGACTAACACTTACTAACATTATATTTCTATTCTATGCTTATAACATTATGGATGTCATTTTGGAGTCTTCTTCCACCCCTTTAGGCACAGTCCTAAAACACACTTATAAGAAATAAAGATTATACCAATAAGAATAATAGTAATTATCACAGTTTGGATTAATGAAGATAACCACTCAGCAATATGTATTCCTAGGGAATTGAATACTTCCCCTACCCAATTTCTTCGGGCTTCCTCTTCAATTCCTTTTGTTTTCTCCTCTATCTGATGTAATTTGTTAATATCGTTTTCCACAGCTTCCGTAACATTTGGGATATGTATACAACAGTCGCTTATTTTATTTTTTAGATACCCACAAACCCCATGTTCCTTTAATAGTAACATATCAAGGGCCATCCGATTTTGCAGAGCCATTTTGCTAGTTGCCTGGAGTTGGAAATTCATATCTTTAAATCCCTTTCTAGTAACAGCCGCTCGTCGTGCGGTTTGTGCCAACAATTTATCAAGCATCTCCCTATTTCTATATGATGCGATTTGGGGAAATATGGATTCAATTGCCCACCCTATTTTTACCGCAGTTTTTGGTTCCTGCCATTCATCACTGGGGGCTTCCTCGCCTTCTTTACTTACATCCCTCCTCTTTCGAGGCATAAGTTCTTTTTCTCCAGACTTTTTCCAGTAGGGACACAGTGTGGGCACCCCTAGGGTAACTTGATTAATAGGCCCATCAATGGAAATATGTGTGGTCCATTTTCGTTCGTTAGTGACCCATACTAAATTTCCAGAACTCTGGACTGTAGTATATTTGCAGTCAAGCATTTCCCCATCTGACCCACCTTTAGTATGTGGTGGCAGGGTATGTTTGTATCCTCGACATTCACATCCCCACTTAAGCAGATAACGGACGGGGAAAATCCCTATTTCCTTCTCCGGGGTGTCACAGTTGAGGACTTTGGTACAGTTCCACCCATGTGTGTGTTCCACAATCGTTTTTTTAGAAGTCATCTCATGAAAAGTGTGTGTATAGCGTTGATCCTGCTTTCCTTGAAACTGCACACACCAGTTTACTGGTCCTATGTAGCTAAAAGTTTCTGCAATAGCGGGTCCCCAGATAGATTGCCAGACCTTGGGGTCTAATTGTGTGATATTCTGACATACCACTTCAGAGTAAGTTTCAGTGGTAGTTACTGTAACTTGTTTTTCCTCATCAAAATAACACGTCCCCACAGAATGGATCCCTCCCTTTTTATATTCAGAATTAAGTTTTCGTTTGCAGTCTTCCTTCCTGATTTTCCACTGTGATTTTCGTGTCCTGATAAATCACCGACCTACCCCAGTCCTAGTTCGAGGCACACTCTTACAAAATTGGGATACATTATTTTTATATTTTGGTAGTGGTCCCGCCGGGATTATACCCCACGGAATAGGCTCCCCAGCTGCTTGTGGTAATGGTAAACAAGCAGTGATACTGGTCGCATTTTGGGCCTTCCCGAAATCTCGGATTAGTCCCACCAACAGATTTTCCCTAGGTGTTTCGGTTTGGTTTCCGAAACACACGAAGCTTAAGAGGATTATCAGTCTTTTCCACCACCCAATCATCCTTTTGTATATCTCTAGGTGCCCTTTTTACATGCGCTGAATGTACCCACGCAGTAATCCCATCGACTTTTACAGCGGTGGGAGTTGTTAACAATACCACATATGGTCCCTTCCACCGAGGTTCGAGCGTCTCTGATCGGTGTCGTCTAATCAGAACTTTGTCTCCGACCTGGAACGAATGGGGCATCGACACCTCGCCCGGATCGTAGAGGTTCTTCAACTGTTCCCAAACTTCTTTTCTAACTACTTCCAACGCTTTTAGGCGTGCTGCAAGAGTAAGAGAGGGCACAACAGGTTCATCAGTCCCCACTATTTCTGTCAGAGGAGGGGGACTCCCATACAAGATTTCATAAGGGGTGAGCCCCGTAGGTCCTGGGGTGTTTCGAACCCTAAACAGAGCGAGGGAGAGAAAGACTGTCCAATCCCTCCCGCCGGTCTCCGCTACTAATTTAGTTAAAGTTTCTTTCAAGGTCCTATTCATCCTTTCTACCTGTCCTGAACTTTGAGGGTGGTATGCACAATGGAGCTTCCAGTTAATCCCCAATTGTCTGGCTACTCCCTGACTTACCTGGGCGACAAAGGCAGGTCCATTGTCTGACCCGATTACCTTGGGAATACCAAACCGGGGAAAAATCTCTTCCAGGATCTTTTTTGCGACTACTAGTGCTGTTTCGTTCCTTGTAGGGTATGCTTCGACCCATCCAGAGAAGGTATCTACAAACACTAACAAATATTTGTTACCGTACCGGGCAGGTTTTACTTCCGTAAAGTCTACTTCCCAATATGCTCCTGGTCGATCTCCTCTCAGTCTCTTTCCTTGGATTCCTTTAGTATGTCCTGCATTTGTAAAGGCACATGCCTCGCAATTTTGTACGATGCGTTCCACGGTTTTCCGTAGGTCCGGGACCTTGTAGCGTGATTTTTTTGCTAGTGTGATAAGTTTTTCAGTCCCCAAATGCGTAAGTCGGTGCATTTTATCGATGTAAGCTTTCCCTTCCTCAGCGGATAGGTTTGTTTCTTCCTTTCCTTCCACTGCCTGTTTGTCGTCAAGTTTTACTGAGAGTATCATGGCCTCTAGTGCGGCCTCTTTGGCAGTTGTGTCTGCCATTCGATTCCCTCTTGCAACCCAGTCATCTCCTTTTTGATGCCCTGGGCAATGTATGATGGCCACCTTTTTGGGGAGATGTACGGCTTCTAGGAGATTTAAAATTTCCTCTTTGTTCTTAATTTCCTTCCCCGCCGATGTCAAGAGCCCCCTCTGTCTGTATATTGCCCCATGGACGTGGGCTGTTGCGAAGGCGTATCTGCTATCGGTAAATATGTTAATCACTTTTCCTTCAGCCAACCTCAGGGCCTGTACGAGGGCTACTAGTTCGGCTTTTTGGGCAGAGGTCCCCTCTGGCAACGAGCTAGCCCACACGACCCGTTTCCCGTCCACTACGGCTGCGCCAGCCTTTCGCTTTCCTTCCAACAGGTAGCTGCTCCCATCGGTGAACCACGAGGGGGTTCCTTCCATAGGCTGGTCAGTTAGGTCTGCGCGAATGCCCACTTCTTCGGCTAGAACCTCTTGGCATTCATGGAGAGGCTGGTCACTCTCTCTTGCTTCAGGCATCAGTGTGGCTGGGTTCAGGATGGCTGGAGGGGCAAACTTAATACGTTCAGTTAGTAACAGACTCTGATAGTAAGTCATCCTGGCATTTGTTAACCACCGGTCAGGAGGTTGTCGAATAATGCTTTCCAGGGAGTGGGCTGCAATGATTGTAATTGGTTGTCCAAAAGTAAGTTTATCAGAGTCTTTTACCAAGACTGCGGTGGCAGCCACTATTTTAAGGCAGGCAGGCCATCCACTGGCCACGGGGTCTAATTTTTTTGACAAGTATGCCACTGGCCGTTTCCAGGGTCCGAGTTTCTGTGTTAACACACCCCGGGCCACTCCCTTTCGCTCATCCACGAACAGAGTAAATGGTTTGGTGAGGTCAGGTAACGCCAGAGCAGGGGAACTTAACAGCGCCTTCTTTATGTTGGTGAAGGCCTCCTCCTGCTCTTTGCCCCATACGAATTCTCCTTTGTTTTTGGTGAGTGGATATAGTGGTTCAGCCAAGCTAGCAAACCCAAGTATCCAAAGGCGACAGAACCCCGCCGTTCCCAGGAACTCACGCACCTGTCGAGAGGTTGACGGGGTGGGGATCTGCAAGATGGCCTTCTTTCGGGCTTCCGTCAGCCACCTTTTTCCATCCTTTAGAGCATATCCCAGATAGGTTACCTCTTTCTGGCAGATTTGTGCCTTCTTTGCTGAGACACGGTACCCCAACCTTCCAAGTTCAACCAGTAGTCTGCGAGTTCCCATCAGGCAGCTTTCTTTGGTGGACGCCGCGAGTAGGAGGTCATCTACATATTGGAGTAAAGTTACCTGTGGGTTCTGTGCCCGGAAAGTTGCCAGGTCCCTGTGGAGGGCTTCATCAAACAAGGTAGGAGAATTCTTAAATCCTTGTGGTAATCTTGTCCACGTGAGTTGACCCACTCTCCCACTTTCAGGATCTCTCCACTCGAAAGCGAAAATCAACTGGCTCACTGGATGCAGTCGCAAGCAGAAAAATGCATCCTTTAGGTCAAGGACTGTATACCAGGCACGATCTGGGGGAAGAGAGCTTAAGAGATTATATGGGTTGGGTACCGTAGGATGTAAGGTAAGCACTCTTGTTGACTTCCCGCAAGTCCTGTACTGGCCGATAATCCCCAGTCCCAGGTTTCTTTACCGGCAAGAGTGGTGTGTTCCAGGGAGATTTACAAGGCACAAGAATCCCTTGTTGTACAAGCTTGTCGATGTGAGGTCGTATCCCTGCTACTGCCTCTTTTGACAATGGGTATTGTTTTACGCTTATTGGGGTGGCACTTGATTGCAGCTTGATCACTATGGGAGGGATGTTCACCGCTTCCCCCATGCCCCCAGTTTCGGCCCATGCTTTCGGATACTGCTTGAGCCACTTTTCAAGGTTATCCAGGTTCTCCTTGGGGTTTTGGTATAGTCTATATTCCTCCCCCAAGTGCAGAGACAATACGCATGTTTTTGGCTTTCTGCCTGCAAGGGCGATCTCAGGGCCAGCAGAAGTAAAGCTTATCTGAGCCTTCATTTTTGTTAACAGGTCTCGTCCGAGGAGGGGGGTAGGGCACTCGGGTATTAACAAAAAAGAATGGGATACCTGGTTAGTTCCCAAGTCAATAGTTCGATTAGTTGTCCAGGGGTATTCTTTTCGACCTGTTGCTCCAATTACCATGGTCTGTTTGTTAGTTACAGTCCCTAATGAGGTTTTCAGTACGGAATATTCTGCCCCAGTATCAATCAAAAAATTTACTGGGGTCCCCTCCACATTTAACGTTATCCTAGGCTCGGGGAGGGGTTCCGGGCCCTGACCCCATTAATCTTCATCTTCCTCCAGGGTTAGTACTCTCTTTCCCTTTTTCTTAGGGCATTCACGGGCCCAATGCCCATGTTCCTTGCAGAACGCACATTGATCTTTTCCCAGTCTTCTGGGTCCCTTATTCCTGTCATTGTCGCCCAGGTCCCTTCCTCCTTTCGCCTGTCTTTCCCCTTGGCGTTTCCCCTCGGCCATTACTGTAGTAAGTATTCTTGTTAAATTCTTATCCTGTCTCTTTTGTCTCCGTATTTCTTCCTTCTCTCTCTCATTCTTTTCCCTCTCCCACTTTTCTTCCTCGGTTTCCCTTTTATGGAACACTTTCTCAGCCTCTTTAACAATATCTTGCAGGGTGTAATCCTGCAATCCCTTGATATGCTGCAGTTTTCGTTTTATATCTGGTGCAGCTTGTCCAATGAAGGACATGATAACGGAGGCCCGTTGTCCCCTAGATTCGGGATCAAACGGGGTATAAATACGATAGGCCTCCATGATACGTTCTAGGAACACCGAGGGTGGTTCATTAGGCCCCTGCATAATTTCTCTCACCTTTGCCAGATTGGTAGGTTTCCTGGCTGCCCCTCTTAGTCCTGCTACCAGAGCCCGGCGGTATATGGACAGTCGTTCCCTACCTGCTGCTGTATTATAGTCCCATTGCGGTCGCGCTACTGGGAACAACGCCTCCACTTCCATTCCTGTTCGAGGGGGTTGGCCTGGTTGGCCTTCCTGTAGGGTTTTTCGTGCCTCCGAGAAGATTCGTTCTCGCTCCTCTGTGGTGAAAAGTGTTTGAAGTAACTGCTGGCAGTCGTCCCATGTGGGCTGATGGGAGTACATCAGGGATTCGACTAGTCCTATGAGGGCAGCAGAGTTCTCAGAAAAAGAAGGGTTATTTGCTTTCCAGTTGTACAAATCGGAGGACGAAAAGGGCCAGTACTGTAATGGTTGTAACTCATCTGGCTCTGTGGGGGCTGGCCCCACCGCCCGGAGTGGTAAGGCTACAGTGGAGTCTGGTCCCTCAGGCATTATCCCCCGTTTACTCCTGGTACCGGTATAGGGTCCTTCTTCCCAACCCCCCGGGTTATATGGCACAGGTACTCCCTCGTCTGGGGACCGGGGTCCAGTTGGGGGGGCGGTGGGTATAGATGTGGATACAGGTGGAGTCCATTCAGGGGGTCCTTCGACCTCTGGATATACCTTGGTCTTAGGGCTTGGTTCTTTCAATTTTTCATAATCTCCTCCATTATTGGTCACCCCTTCTTCTACTCCTGTGAGAGCCAGAGTCCTGGTTGTCACAGGTACGCCCCGTCTAAAGTATGAGTAGGATGGGGCTAGGACTCTTATTTTATCATTTGGAAGAAATGACCCAGTCCGGCGGATACATCACCAAATCTTCCCATACTGTGATATATGGTTCTTGGTCAGGATGGCCTCCTATTGAGGCGAAAATAGTCATTCGGACTGCCCGTATGGTATGGATGTCAAAGGTACCTGACCGCGGCCATCCTACTTTAAAGGTTGGCCATTCACTTTCGCAATAATTTTGCCAATCCCCCTTCTTGATAATAAGAGACAGGTTTTGCCCTCGTGCTTTTACTTTTGCCCAATGTGCCAATGTTAATGACAGAGGGGTGGATCGGGACCGCCCCATGGTTATCAATAATACAAAAAAGATTATAATAAAACACACACACACAGAAACGATTTCTCGCTCTCCACGACTCTTACACCACGGAAGAGATCTTATCAAAATTTCAGAAGGGCGGAGACCTCGTCCCCTCATTCACTCCACAAGGACCAGCTAGGTTTCACCTATAGGCAAAGGTTGCCTATTTTCACCCGTGAGGCGTCCCCCAGGGCCGTAGCCTGTGGTGCCGGACACGTCTGTCCCCCACACGTGCTACTCAGAAACCTCTTTAAAGTCTGTCAGACCTTTACTGACCCAGCAGCTTCAGTTTTCCCGTGACCCTTACTTTCAAAACAACATAACACAACCCTGACAATTATGACTCCTATCCTTACACAGGTAGAACATAAAAAATCAATACAATTAATCAGGCACATTAAAATTTTTGCACAAAGGGGTTCCTGTCCCGTACCTATCCCCGTAATGTTGAGTGTGACTCTCAGGTGAAAACCAACAAATACACTTATGGACACAGAGGCGGCACAAAAAGCATTCCCTGAACTTACAAGGGTACCAAGGTATGTTCTCACCCAACCACCCACAAAAGTAACATTCACTTGGTCTCTGATGCTTAAGATATCTGTGCAACAGCGAGCTCCCAATCTCACACACTTAAAACATTTTCAGAGGTTAATGGAGAGAGAGAGAAAAAGAGAGTGAGAGAATGAGAACCTTATCCGTGTATCCCTAAGTGTCTTTCTTACTGAAGTTGGGGATTATGGACTGTTGGGTCACGAGGTTCAGGAAAGAATCCTTAGTCCCAGACCTGGTCAACAGTAGGTTTATTTAAGGAGACCCTGCCGTTGAGTCACGAGGTTCAGTCTGGACCCCCTTGCTTTCTAAGGCATCCTAAAAAGGGGCTTAGGTGCGGCTAGATCCAGACCTAGTCTCAGACTTGGTCAACGGTATGCAGCCTATGACATAGAGGGATGGGCACTAATTTAAATTTCGAGAGACACAAAAGAAACAGAGATAAAGGAAAGAAATAACGTTAAAAACAATGTTATCCCAACAAAGCCTGTTCAGTTACACAAACTCTTAATCTCAATCTACACAAGCTCACAAGCTCTCATGTGACGCCACAAACATTCACACAAAAAGCTCACCTCCAAGGGGTCATCGTTTCCTGAGGTGTTCGTCGTTGCTCCCGGACAAGCCCCCAAATGAAAGGCGAAGCTTTCCTCTACCCAGGCAGACGCGCACCTCAGAGGAAAACGAGGAGTCGACTTGATGCAAACGCACGAGGTGAGGTTTATTTCGGAGCTCCGGGTCGTCTCGTAACTCACGCAGGAGTCAGAGGAGGCGACCCTGGTGCTCAGTAGGAAAGGGTTTTTATAGGGTTTACACGCCACACAAAAGATATAGGGTTCAAACAATAGTTACAAGCTCTTGACCCTCGGTCTGGCCTCTCCTGATAGCCACAGGCCGCAGCCTTTTTTTAGGAAATGTTTTTAACTTCTGCTTCTTGGAAATGAAGCGATCTCAATGAGACTGCACTTTTGCTGAGGCGGTTGTTGTTCTCATGGTGTGCAGGCCGTACTCCATTTTGTTTGTTTCGTCTCTTCTCAGTTTGGCCTCTTCTCAGGAGAAGTGGAGTTCTGTTGGAGTTTTGGGAGAAAAAGTGGGGCTTTGGTGCAGTTTTGCAGGGGAAAGCTGGGATTGAGTACATTTGCGAGGGCAAAGAGCGGTGGAGTTGTGGGCTAAAACGGGGTTTTGTTTCAATTCTGAGAGCAAAAGTGTGGGTTTGTGTGGAGTTTGCAAGGAAAAAGTGGGTTTTTGTTGGGGCTTTGAGGGGAAAAGTGAGGGTTTAGGGGAGTTCTGAAAGATAAAATGAGGTTGGGGGCAATTTTGAAGTCAAGTGAGGTTTGGGTGGCGTTTTGAGTGGAAAAATGGGTTTTTGGGGAACTTAGGTGGCAAAAAGTGGGGTTTTGGTAGAGTTTTGAGAAGAAAAGTAGGGTTTGGGGGGGTTCTGAGGGATAAAATAAGGTTTTGGCGCAATTGTGAGAGAAAAAGTGTGATTTCAGTGGAGTTGTGAGGGATGAAAGGAGGTTTTTGGGCATGCCTGAGGGGAAAAGTGGGGGTTTTGGTGGTTTTCTGAGGCGGCAAAAGTGGGGTTTTGAGGGTATTTCTGTGGGGAAAAGTGTTTGATTTGGTAGAGTTTTGAGAGGAAAAGCGAGCTTTTGGGGAAATCCTGAGGGGAAAGTGTGAGGTCTGGGTGGAGTTGTGAGAAAAAAAGGAAGGTTTTGGTAACTATCTGAGGTCCAAAGTGGGGGTTTGGGTGGAGGTTTGAAGGAACAAGTTGTTTTCTGTTGGGATTTAGAGGGGAAAAGTGAGGGTTTGTGGGAGTTGTGAGGGATAACATGAGGTGTGGGGGCAAATCTGAGGGGAAAAGTGAGGTTTGGGTGGCATTTTCCAGGAAAACAGTTGGGATTTGAGTGGAATTTGATAGAGGAAAAGCGGTGTTTTTGAGCAATTCTGAGGGAAAAAGTAGAGATTTTGTTTATTTCTGAGAGCAAAAGTGAGGTTTTGTTGGAGTTTTAGGAGAAAAAGTGGGTTTTGGTGCAGCTTTGCAGGGAAAAGTGTAGTTTGGAAGAGTTTTGAGAGGAAAAGTGGGGATGGAGTACATTTCTGAGGGCCAAAAGCAGTGGAGTTGTGGGATAAAATGAGGCTTTGGTGCAATTCTGAGGGGAAAAGGTGGGATTTGGGTGGAGTTTTGAGGGGAAAAGTGGGGTTTGGGTGGATTTTTGAAAAAAAACTAGTGTTTTGGTGGAGTTTTGAGGGGAAAAGTGGGGTTTGGGGGAAATTCTGAGGGTAAAAGTGGAGTTTGGGTGGAGTTTTGAGGGGGAAAATGGGGTTTTGGTGGAGTTTTGAGGGGAAAAAGTGGGGTTTGGTAGAGTCTTGAGGGGAAAGGTGCAGTTTTGGGGAACTTCTGGGGGAAGAAGCAGGGTTTTGGTGCAGTTTTGAGGGAAACAGTGGTGTTTTGGAGGAGTTCTGAGGCTGTAAAGTGGGGTTTGAGTACATTTCTGAGAAAGAAAAGTGGCATTTGGGTGGAGTTTTGAGGGAAAAGATGAGGTTTTGGGGCATTTCTGAGGGAAAAGGTGGGATTTGGGTGGTGTTTTGAGGGAAAAAGCAGGGTTTTGGTAAATTTCTGAGAGCAAAAGTGGGGTTTAGGTGGAGTTTGGATGGAAAAAGTGAGGTTTTGGAGTAATTCTGAGGGGAAAAGAGGGACTTTGGGGAAGATGTGAGGAGAAAAGGGGTTTTGTGTGATTTTTTTTGAAGGACCAAGTGGGGTTTTGGGGGAGTTCTGAGGGATGAAAAGAGGTTTTGGGGTAATTGTGAGGGAAAGCAATTGGGATTTGGGTGTCGTTTTGAGAGGAAAAGTAGGGTTTTGGAGCAATTCTGAGGGGCAAAGTGGTGTTTTGGTTTATTTCTGAAAGGAGAAGTGGGGTTTTGTTGGAGTTTTGGGAGAAAAAGTGGGGCTTTGGTGCAGTTTTGCAGGGGAAAGCTGGGACTGAGTACATTTCTGAGGGCCAAAAGCAGTGGAGTTCTGGGATAAAATGAGGCTTTGGTGCAATTCTGAGGGGAAAAGGTGGGATTTGGGTGAAGTTTTGAGGGGAAAAGTGGGATTTGGGTGGATTTGTGGAAAAACAAGTGTTTTGGTGGTGTTTTGAGGGGAAAAAGTGGTGTTTTGGTGGAGTTCTGAATGAAAAATTGAGGTTTTGGAGGTATTTTCAGAGGAAAAGTGGGTTTTGGGTGCTATTCTGAGGGGAAAAGTGGGATTTTTGGGAACTGCTGGGTAAAAAAGTGCCATCTTGAGGGAAAAAGTGGAGTTTTGGAAGCGTTTTGAGGGGAAGAAGTGGGGTTTGGGGGAGTTGTGAGGGATCAAATGAGGTTTTGGTGCAATTCTGAGAGAGAAAAAAAAGGATTTTGGAGGAGTTTTGATGTAAATTGCCTTTGCATCAGGCCAGTGCAGAGAGCCTCAGGTTCCATCAGAAATCATCTGGTGGTTGTTTCAAGTGCAGAGCACAGAGTCTGGATAAATGTCCAGCAAGAACTGTAAAGGGAGAATCCCAGGCAAAAAATCTCTACTGCAGCTACTGTCAGACTTAAGCAGCTGCCTAGTAGATAAAAATAAATGTGTTTGAAAACTGCTGCCATTTGGAGTATTTTACCAAGACTTTTAACATTAGAGCTGTGGTCTTCACTGTAGACAATAACTTGGATTACATCTTAATTTGAATACCTTCTCTGTTCAGAATCACAGTTGGCAAGTGTCACTTCTCTCTGAGCCAGTAAGAACTTTGAAGTTGACTATTGTTTTTTCCTGCCAGGTTTGGATGCACTCTGAATCAAAGGGACATGAAACTGTTAAGATAGTTTTTCTAAAAATGTTTAAAGCTGATAGAAAACTGAGCACAGAATTTTAGGCAAAAGCATGAAACTGGTAAGTAACACCTGTTTGGAGAACATAGAGGAAGATATGACCAACTTTCCTGCCCTGGAATGAGTACTCTTCAGAAAGCATTTGTACATACTGCATATGTCTTCCTGTTGTCTCCAGCTTCAAGTAAATTCTAAAGCAGTATGTGATGGTGACTTGCTTGTTGATTCTGGTCAGTCAAATACTTGGGTTTTTTAGGTATGCATTAATGATGATCTCGTCTTAAGCAGCTTTGCTCATTTTGAGCAAGCTGAAGAGAATGCAGTGAGTTCAGCAGATTATCAGGAGACCCAAACATCATTAAATCTTGACTCTCTTCCAATGAAAGTTGTTAATCCTGCACTTGATTTGAGGACAGTGCTGCTCCAGCAGAAGGTATCAACAGATCCTGAAACAAGTGGGAACCGTGTGTGTTGGCAGCAATCATTCATGCAGTGCATCATTTGTCTTTAACTGATTATATTGAACTACTGTATCAGTTGGAATCCAACAAGTGGAACAAATGGTATCCTAACAAACACTGCCTATGTATCAGAGTTTACAAAGAGCAATCAAATCAGCAGATGCAGGAATATTCTAAAGCATTTTGTCCTTGATAAGACAAAGGTGAGTTGCAGGGTCATTTGTTGATATGCTGAAAAGCATTAGATACTGTTGAAATAACTTGTAACATTGATCAGTGATACCTTACTGTTTGATTTGAGTTTAGAGGGATTTCTCTACACAGAGGTAACTTGAATGTTTTCTGTGAGTTGTCTTGTTTAAAACAGACTGGAATCACTATAAATATCCTCTGTCCTTGTTCACTCGGTTCATTTGCATATCTTTATGTAAATACAACTGTCTTTTGGTTGTTCTTTTTGCCAGTAGAAAATGAGACAAGCAGAGAAAGAAGTCAGTTGCAACCAACGGTAAAAACACTGGCCTTTCATAGATTCAGATAATCACAAACGTGTTTCTGCATCTTTTAAAATTGTCTTTCTAGATCTTGCTGTATGGGAACAGACTGATGGAGATGGGGATGTTCAGCCTAGAGAAGAGGAGGCTGAGAGGAGACATGAGCACTCTGTACAACTGCCTGAAGGGGAGCGGTAGTGAGGCAGGAGTTGG
Organism: Colius striatus; assembly: GCF_028858725.1. Taxonomy (NCBI): domain Eukaryota; kingdom Metazoa; phylum Chordata; class Aves; order Coliiformes; family Coliidae; genus Colius; species Colius striatus. The sequence goes on along the minus strand of NW_026908519.1, from coordinate 1,658,820 downwards.
TCTCTTCTCTCTAGGAATAAATGACAGGCCATGAGGAAATAGCTTCAAAATTCTTCCAGGGTAAGTTTAGATTGGCCATAAGGAAGAACTTTTTTCCCTGAGAGGGTTATTAAGCATTGGAACGGGCTGCCCATGGAGCTGGTGGAGCCCCATCCCTGGAGACGTTCAAAAGACACACAGAGGAGGTGCTGAGGGACAGGGGGTAGTTTAGTGATGAGCCTGGCAGTGTGAGGTGAGGGGTGTGACTCAATCATCTTCAAGGTCTTTTCTAAGCACAACAATTCTCTGGTTCTCTGATTCTAAATGAAAGCACATCAAAACCTGTGCAAACATACCTGTTACACACAGAGGTAGAACACAGCACCAAGCTCAGCTTGTAGACCTGAAACCTACATGACCTCCAAACCATCACAGGTCACCTGTCCAGGTGCTACAGGCCATGTCCTGGCATGTTCCTAGGAAATACAGAGCATCACTAGGCACAGACACCAAGGGTCACATCAGAGCCGTGCAAGTGATGGCAGCACACAGTTTGTACTGCTCCCAATCACACACACTGTGTTTACAACATGTACAAGGTTTTACTGGAAGATAGGTTAAGTCAATGTTTGGAAGATTAATGCAAGGCTGCAGTGTTCAGAACTAACTGCAGTGTGTACAAAAACAGTGGGAGATTGTGTCTTTACTTACAGCTTTTGATGTACCATTCACTGGCTCAGTTGGACCTCTAGAAGAAGAAACAAAAGTCCTCTCCCTTTCAGGCAGCAATTCCATACCAGGAGAGGGGCTCCTGACCAGGGACTGCTGGAAAGCACTGCCACAGCTGCTGGAGTCATGTGCCCAAAGTTTACAGGCAGAGACACGTCAATTCAGGGGTTTTGCTTGCAGATGGCTACCAGAATGCTGTTGGTCTGAGACACACTCTGACTCCTCAGTCTATGGATTGAGAACAAACATTAGAAAGACACAGCAGAACCACAAGCCAAGGACATCTACTAATTGTGGAGGAGACACACCTCTTTAAAGGGGCTGGAAAACATGACCATGCCAACAATGCTCATGTGGCTGAGACAGAACTGGATTGTACAAATACATCCATGGCAGCAACACCCCTGTAGCCAGGAGTGCAGTGGAATAGCTGTCACTGTAACCAAGACACCTGATTCTCTCCCCTCCATAAAGCTCAGGGATACAGAATTCAACCTGGAGCACAGAGTCAGCTTAGGAGAAAAACAGACTTGGAAAGAGAACTCATTGCATTTGCTGATGTGATCAACTGCTTCCAGAGCTTCAAGTTGGGGAAGGATTAACTATTCCTACATCCCACTCCACACCACAGGCAATGCCCTGCAGGGTATTGCTCTTTTTCTCCACCCTGGAATGGACATTGTCTTTAGGAAAAGAAGAGCAGTTGCTTACAAATGAAGTTGTTGTTGGCATGTTTTTGCTCTTTCCTCTATCACTTGGACACAAAACCCCCAGTTGGAGGTTTCAGAATGCAAGAAATAGTCAAACATGGAGAATCAGACTCTTCTGAGATGGGAACAAATCAGGTGTTTACGCTACACTGGGTGTTTGTCTTTGCTCTAAAAGCAGAAACAGCAAACACAGAGAATAAGGAACCTCTCAGCGTAGAGGAAACAGCATCTGCAACTTGGGGCTCAGAAAAACAACCCCAAGAGCCAAGCCCAAGACAAGCATCTTAAAAGTTGCCATTGTTGCAGCTGGAACCCCATGTCCCAGCAGGCCTAAAAGCAAGTCTGCTTTGGGACAGGTACATTAACATCTGCCCCATGCCGACACAAATGCACAGCAGCTTTGACAGGAAAGATACAGCCTGAAAGCCCTGTAAGCTCATAGAACAGGCGACCACCCTGAACCCTCCACAAGGAGCACAATGCTGTAATGACACTTCCTTCTGTGATGCTCGTGGCTTTCACTCCTCCCACAGGGATTCTTCTCCCAGCCCCGAGGAGTTGGTGGGTCCCAGCCGGCAGCCGGCGCCGGGGCCCGTCAGGGTGCAGCAGCCGCAGAAACGCTCCTGAGCCTCGGGGCTGGCACCAGCTGGGGCTTGGCTGGGGACACCAGGCAGGGGTGGCCCTGACACCCTGCCCATGTACCTGGCCGTGGCACCTGGGAACCTGCTCCTCTGCCCAGCCCACTCATGGGATCGCAAAAGCAGCTCCATCAGCCCTGGCATGGTCCTGAGACATCTCTTGATGGGTGAGTCTGGAACCATCAGGCCTGGAAAGAGGAGAGCTTGCCCAGAACTCTGCTGCTCTCAGTTTTTGGCAGGCAGGGTGGGTTTTTGAGCTGCCTGGTGCTGCCACTGCTGGGAGCACCCAGGAATCAGCCTGTAGCTGCTGTGGAGTGAGGGCAGCAGGAGTGAGCGGGGCTGTGTGCAGCTATTGAACAGGTTCAGCCTTTAAAGGTGTCCCACCTGGGAAGCCTGCTTCCTTCTTCCTTGCAGCTGGTATTTAGAACATAGACAGTTGCTTTTTGAAAGCAAAACCATCACACAAAAGCAAAGCTTGGCTGGGTGATTTCCCTTCCCCAGGGCTGGCCACTGGACAAGGTGCTGGTCGGCAGCACTCTCAGGGCGCAGGGCTGGGCCCAGGACAGGCCTTTTGCAGGCACCACACTTCTGGAGGCTCCTGCTAATGCAGCTCCTGGGCACTGCTCAGGGAATGAGGGCACTTGTCCATAATTGCTAGCTTTGGTCTCTCCCCATCACTCAGTCTGGCTCCCTGCCCTCATCTTTCACCTCCTCCCTCTCTGTCTTTACCCCACCACTGTTTTTTCTTTCTCTTTCTCTGTAGGACTCCTTGTCTGTATTTTCTAACCCCTCCTTGTCTGTCCTACATCCTGTTGCTATTTTTTCTCCTCTCCTGCTCCCTGTCCTTTGCCTTTTTCTATCACCATGTTGTGATTCCTGGCCTTATTTTCCCTCTCTCCCACGGCCTGTCCCCACTTTCCTGCTCATCTCTCTTGCTCAGCTGGCTGGAGCTTCTCTCTTCTCTCCAGGCCTCCATCCTGCTCCCCATCCCCTTTTAGCTCTTCCTCTGACTCTCTCAGCCCATTGCTGTTCTGCCCTCCTGTGCCTCCTTCTGCTGATCCACATCCCTCTGTTCCTCGCTCTCTCCGGATCCTTTCCTTTCCTTCTTTTCTCTGTCCCTGTCTTCTGGCCCTGTCTCTCCCTTTCTCTCTCCTTTCCCTTGTCTCTCTGTCCTAACCCCTGTCCCATTTCTCTGTCACTCCACTGTCCTGCTGCCTTTTCTGTCTCTCTGCCGCCCATCCCACTCCCTCTCTCTGCCTGTGTCTGTGTATCCCCCTCATCCTCCTTTCTGCCCTTCCAATCCTCTCTCTGTCCCTCTCTGCTGCTGCTTGTTGGTCTTTTTCCTCCTGCACTCCGTGTCTCCTTAAGCTCCATCCCTTTCCTGCTCTGTCCCTCTGCCCTGCTCCTCCCCCGTATTTTCCTCCTCCTCCTCCTTTGGCTCCTCCTGGGGCTGGGCCTGTGCAGCCCTGGGGAGGCGGCCATGGGGCTGCAGGGTCAGGGGGGCCTGGCCAGGGGCTGGTGTCCCTGCAGGGTCAGGCAGCAGGAAGGAAGCCCCGGGGCGTGTGGGAGCTGTAGGCCTGGGGCACTGGCTGTTGGCTCCTGGGCCATGTGGGAGCTGTAGCCCTGGGCTGGCAGCCGTCCCTGTTCATTGCTGGGCCAGCCAAGGGCACTGAGGGCTCCTTTCCCCGCCCAGCAGCACTGTCTGTGCCTCAGTGTGTCTGTGCTCTCTGTGGGGCACTGACACAGCACAGAGATCCCAGCCAGAGCTGCTGTGGCCTGAGCCAGAGGCTCCCTCAGCGCCCAGCCCCGGGGCAGCCAATGGCAGCGCAGCAGGCGGGCACAGCCCTGATTGACGTGTGAGCGGCGGCCAATCAGAGGCGGCGGCTCCTCAGAGAGGGCGGGACCAGGCAGGGCAGTGACAGCCCCGCAGCCAATCAGAGGTGGCGGCACCTCAGGGAGGGCGGGACCAGGCAGGGCAGTGACAGCCCCCCAGCCAATCAGAGGTGGCGGCACCTCAGGGAGGGCGGGACCAGGCAGGGCAGCGACAGCCCCGCAGCCAATCAGAGGTGGCGGCGCCTCAGGGCGGGCTCTGGCCCCTCCCGCCCTGTGCTGCAAAGCCCCTGAGCCACAGGCAGAGGCAGAGGCAGGGCCAGAGAGACGGGAGCTGCTGGACACAGGCCCCGAGGGGCCGAGTGCTGAGGGGCCGGCACATGGCTGTGGGCAGCAGAGGCTGCGGCCCTGCAGAGGAGAAGGCTGAGCTCAGGGGCCCTTCTCAGCGCTGAGGGCTCCCTGCAGGGCGGGAGGCGAGAGGCTGGGGCCGGTGTGTGCTGTGTGGTGGGCAGGGACGGGACGCGGGGTGCCGGGCACACGCTGACACAGGGGCGGCCACCCAAGGCCCTCCCTGGGTACCCCCAGGCACTGCCCATGCGCAGCCTGGGGTGTGAGGGGACGTGGCACGCAGCGGCCGCACGGGCACAGAGACACACAAGGGCAGCATCTGCCCAGCTCCTGCTTGTGCCCTCCAAGGGGAGGCCTTGGCAGCTCAAAAGGAGGGGGTTTACCCAACAAGGTGTGTTAGAAAGCTAAAACGAGGCTTTGGATGCTGATAACTGAGGTTGAGACCTGAGAATGAGGGATTGAAAGCTGAAAAGGAACAGGTTAAAGCTAAAAAGAAGAACCTGGGCCACAAAGTGAGACTTTGGAGTAAAAAACTGGAGGACTGTGTCCAAGCAATAAGGTTGAAAATGGCAAAAACGAGGCTTTGCAAGCTAAACATGAGCATCTGGGCCACAAAACGAGCCTTTTGAGGTTAAAATTGAGTGTTTGGAAGGAAAGAAATGAGGGTTTGAGCACAAAAATGAGACTTTGAAAAGAAAGGTGATGGTTTGGACCTAGAAGAGGATGATTTGAAATCTAATCCCAAGGTTTGGAAGGTGAAAACTGGGCTTTGGGAGAAAATTAGGGTTTGGGTCACCAAGTGAGGTTTGAAAGATTTACATGGCGGCTTAGGCCTCAAAATAAGGCATTGGAAGCTAAAAGGGAGGGTTTGTTGCCCCAGAGGAGGGTTTGGAAGCAAAAACTCTCGCTTTGGTGAAAATGAGGCTTTGTTCCCAAAAGTACCACTTTGGAAGCTAAAAATGAGGGTTTGGATGCAAACCAGGAGGTCTTGGCTCCAGAGCGAGGACTGAGGCAGCCAAGTTGTACCTTCCCAGCCCTTTAGGTGTGGGAGCTGCCCTCAGTCGTGTGCAGTTCGTCTGCTCAGCCCAGATGAACAAATGCAGGGTGCAGGCCAGAGAGATGGGGTGGGCACTGAGGCACACAAGGAAGAACCCAGCCGCAGCTTTCCTACCTCTGTCGTAGAACCATGGAATTGTTGTGGTTGGAAAAGACCTCTCAGATGGTGGAGTCCAAGCCCTCACCTCACACTGCCAGGCCCATCGCTGAACCACATCCCTCAGCGCTTCATCTATGTGACTTGTGAATATCTCCAGGGGTGGGGACTGCACCAGCTCCCTGGGCAGCCCGTGCCAGTGCTTCACAACCCTGTGAGTGACAAACTTCTTCCTGATGTCCAACCTGAACCTGCCCTGGCGCAGCTTAAACCCGTTTCCTCGTGTTCTGTTATTGGGTACTGGAGAGAAGAGCTCGACCCCCAGCTCACTACAACCCCCTTCAGGCAGCTGTAGAGAGTGATCCTGTCTCCTCTCAGCCTCCTTTCCTCTAGGCTCATCAGACCTGTTCTCATGACCCTTCCCCAGCTTCGCTGGGACTCTGACACCCAGCTGAACCCACGGTGCAGTTGATGGCAGCAACAGGTTCCCCAAGTGCTGGTGGGCTGCTGGGGATGGACACAGCGTCTGCCAAAGCATGTGCAGATGTTGAGACTGGGAATAGTGCAGCAGGAGATGAGAGAAGTAACTGTGGAGAGGGATTTCTGAGCTTCCCCAGCCAGTCCTCGGCACAACCAGCTCTGAGCAAGAGGCATCCCTGTAGGGGCAGAGAGGTGCAGCCGTCGGAACTTGTTCCCTTGTGGCAGTACAAGCTTCAGGACGTCTCTGATCTTGGAGAGTCACAAGAAGCCGTCACTGCAGCACATCTCACTTCTGTTGTTATCTGGCAAGAACAGAACTTATCTTGGGCAAATCAGAGTGAGAGAAGTGAATCAGAAACTGCTCAAGTCTGTCCTGTGGTTTGGCCAAACAAAGGTGAAAAACACACTGTGAGGAAGACTCAGATCTTCATCCTCAATGGCCCCCAAGGCCCAGCGAAGGAGGCGTGAGGGAGCTGTGGCCTGGGCGGGCTGAGGCAGGACAATGGGGGGAACTCATGAAGAAGTGCAGTGAGCATGCAGATCTAGTCTGGGACATGTGGAAAGTTTTGCTCTAAGCAGGGCACACACTTGGTGGAGCCATCCCCTGTGTGCCCAGCGCTGCCAGAAAGAATCCCTGCTTGATAGTCACATTGGCTACCGAGTCCTGATTGGTACTTTCCTGGCATCACAAACATACAGCTTGTGAGTTCCACAGTACCCTGCAGCTCCCCTCTTCTGCAAGAGCTCACAGGACTTGCCCACGCAGTCTCTGCTCTGTCCCAGCCTCCGTGCTACTGTCCCAGGGAGCCACTGTGGAGCGGATTTCTTGCTCCCCAGCTGCCTCCTCCCTGCAGCCCTGCTCAGTGTCAGACTTTTGCTGACAGTATGAACAGTGCTGTGCCTTTAGTAGAAGTTGAAGTTCTAAATTATTGCCAGGAATGATTCCAGAGGCCATCCCAGGGGAGAGGCAGCGCTGTGGCCGTCACCAAGGGAGAGGGAGAACCTTGTGCACTGCTGATGTCACACAGGGGTTGTTGACAGCCAGAGCCAGTTGGGCTGAGCTGCCCTCGGGAGGACTCAGCTCGTCCTTTGGCTACTTGCCTTCCTGATTGCTTCTACCTATTTCTCATTTGCTGTCCACTTCTCAACTTCCATCCTCTTCCAAAGGTAAGGATGACCCAAACTCTCAGGACAGGGAAGAGGATGTAGACAGGGCTGACAGGAGAGGCTGCTCTGCACCTCCCAGTCCATTTCCATGCTGAGCTCTTCCACCTCCAGAGCCTGGCCAAGGCTATGGGTAGTGTTGCTGTCTGGTGATTCTTCGGTTGACCTCAAGATGAGGCTTTGGAAGCTAAAAGCAATGCTTTGGGCCCAAACATGAGGGTTGAGAGCACAGAGCTGGTAGAGCAGAGCTGTGAATGGAAGGAGCAGCTGGAAACCTGCTCCTAGCAATAGCTCAAGCAATTCCTGTTCCCTTGCCTGGGACTACAGCTTGGCTGCAGCTTGTGGTTTTGGTGTGGTGCTTTAGCCCTGGCCAGGTGCCAGGTGCCCACTAAGTCACTCTATCCCTCCCCCTCCTCAGCTGGACAGGGGAGAAAATAAAACAAGAGGTTTGTGAGGCAAGGTAAGGACAGGGAGATCCCTCAGCAATTGTGTCTGGGCCAAAACAGACTCAGCTTGGGGAGAAAAGGTTTGATTTATTAATGAACCATTCAAAGTGATCAGGGAGAGGAGATCTCCTCCTCTGGAGGTCTTCAAAACCCACCTGAACATGTTCATAGAATCATAGAATCACAGAATGGTGGGGGCTGGAAGGGACCTTTAGAGATCATCCAGTGCAACCCCACTGCTTTGACAGCCAGTGTGTGTCTGTGGGAAATGTTCCACAACCAGTGTGTGAGTGTGTGTGCAAAGGTTTTATCCTTGACCCTTTAATGATTCCAGAGGCCATCCCAGGGGCGGGGCAGCGCTGGGGCCATCACCAAGGGAGACAGAGAACATTGGGCGCTGCTGATGTCACACAGGGGCTGTTCCAGTCCCCACCCGGCGTTTGTGACCTCACCTGGCCAGGGACTATAAAGCCTCCCAGCGGGACAGCCAGAGCCAGTTGGGCTGAGCTGTCCTCGAGAGGACTCAGCTCCTCCTTTGGCTACTTGCCTTCTTGCTTGCTTACAGCAATTTCTCATTTGCTTCCCACTTCTCCTCAATTTCCATCCTTTTCCAAAGGTAAGGATGACCCAAACTCTCAGGACAGGGAAGAGGATGTAGACAGGGCTGACAGGAGAGGCTGCTCTGCACCTCCCAGTCCATTTCAATGCTGGGCTCTTCTACCTCCAGAGCCTGGCCAAGGCTAAGGGTAGTGTTGCTGTCTGGTGATTCTTCTGTGGGCCTCAAGATGAGGCTTTGGAAGCTAAAAGCAATGCTTTGGGCCAAAACATGAGGGTTGAGAGCACAGAGCAATAGCTCAAGCTCTTGCTGTTCCCTTCCCTGGGAGTACTTGACCATGCTGTCTGTTTCTCCTGCTAGATCCTGCTGAGCTCTGTGCAATGACTCTTCGCTTCGCCAGCGTGATCCCCTACGCCGTGCCTGGAGCACTGGCACTGCTGGGCTGCTGGTGGCTCTACTCCTACTGCAAAGAGCAGGCCAGAGATGGTGCTGAAGAGGCAGCAGCGGCTGAGGAAGTGCAGCAGAGAGGAGGGACAGAGGAAGAGTCCTGGCCCCAAAGGGAAGCCTGTGTCCCTCAGGAGCTGCCTTTGTCAGCAGCAGAGGAATGCCCAGAGACTGACCTTCAGGATGTGTCAGCAGCAACAGCTGACCCCAGCACTTATGATGGTCACATATCAAGACCAGAAACAAGAGGATCTGCAGAGGAAAGCAATGTCCCTGCTGCTGTTTCTGTCCCCGTGCAGAGCACAGAGTGTCCCGGCAGCGCTGCAGCCAGCCCCGCACAGGGCTCAGGCTCAGGCACCAACACAGAGCAGCGGCCGGCAGCAGCGCCGGCAGCGCCAGGAGCCGGGCAGGAGCTAAGCAGTGCCCAGATAGCTGCTGCGCTGCCGCCATCCCCGCAGGCAGAGCCCCGGGCTGAGGAAGTGCTGCCCCGTGCCGCGCGGGATGTGCCCGCTGGGCTCTGCCCGGCTGCAGCCGCCCCAGCTGATGACCCTCCGCAGGCGGCCGGCGCTGCTGCCCCTGAGCGGGGGCTGGCGGAGGCGGCGGCAGCGGCTGAGGAAGCGCAGCAGAGAGGAGGGACAGATGAAGAGTCCTGGCCCCAAAGAGAAGCCTGTTTCCCTCAGGAGCTGCCTTTGTCATCAGCAGAGGAATGCCCAGGGACCGAACTTCAGGATGTGTCAGGAGCAACAGCTGAGCCCAGCACTGCTGAGGGTGACACGACAGGAGCAGAGACAGGAGGATGTGCAGAGGAGAGCGGCGTCCCTGCTGCTGTTTCTGTCCCTTTGCTTCCTACGAGCACGGAGTGTCCCGGCAGCACTGCAGCCAGCCCCGCACAGGGCTCAGGCTCAGGCACCGACGCAGAGCAGCGGCCGGCAGCAGCGCCGGCAGCGCCAGGAGCCGGGCAGAAGCCGAGCTATGCCCAGATAGCTGCTGCGCTGCCGCCATCCCCGCAGGCAGAGCCCCGGGCTGAGGCAGCGCTGCCGGGTGCCGCGCGGGATGTGCCCGCTGGGCTCTGCCCGGCTGCAGCCGCCCCAGCTGATGCCCCTCCGCAGGCGGCCGGCGCTGCTGCCCCTGAGCGGGGGCTGGCGGAGGCGGCGGCAGCGGCTGAGCACACGGCTGCCAGCAGGGATGCTGCGGGGCTGCTGGCGGCGGGCAGCCATGCGCGTGGCGCGGCAGGTAAGGGCTGTGCCGGGCTGCTGGGCACCTGGCTGGGCTGGGGCACTGACACAAACGGCTGCTGCTCCACTTGGGGCAGCGTTTGCTCAGCACTTCTTGGACTATCTTGCCTCTGCTGCTGGGGAAAGGGTCACTGGGTTTGAGGGGCTGCTGCTGAACTCGGGCCTCCTCCTGTTGCATTCCCAGAGGTGGGCTGGTTACTCCCCAGGCATCAAGGGTGTGTGATGGGACTTGACCGTTCATGACATCCTGGGGAACCTGATGGAGGAGCATCCCCATGGAATGCGTAGCAAGTGCTCAGTGTCACCTCTCTAGGAAAGGATCTCATTGCCTGGCCTGCTGTGTGGCAGTTGCACTGTGTGGGCTGTCTGAATGCTGACCTGTGTGCCTGTCTTGCAGGTGTAAATGGCTCTGACAAGCACTCGGAGGACACAGACGGTCCCAAGTGGCAGACAGTGACCCAAAAGAAGCGTGGCCAAAGGGGAAAATCCAAGGTGGTTGTCTGGGCAATAGAGGTGCCAAAGGTAAGCAGCCACTGTCCTGCTCGTGCCTCCTGCCCTGCCCTACAGAGACACTTTCAGCTGCCGTGGGGACCCAACAGGAATGAAGAAGAGGTGCAGAGATGGAAAGAAGAGGCATGTTAGGGAGACACCCAGGGCTGGTGATTGGAGTCCTTCTCCAACACCTTCCACCCTGATCTGTCAGGGTGATGCTCTGAAAGCCCTCAGAAGGCTTTGAGGGTTCACAGTCCCTGAGAGCAGGGGATGAATTGTGGTGCTTTCCACTGTGCACGAGGGTCACGCTTCCGCTGCCTGTCCAAACCCACCCTGCAAATGAGCTGCAGGAACCAGGAAGATGGGCAAAAGAAGCCCCAGGGCACAGTGGGGTTTGATGTACATTTCCGTCCTTGACTCTTGCTTTCTTGTCTTTCATCAAGGATACAGTCAGATACTTGATTGGCAAGCAAGGACAGTTTATTAACAGCTTGAGGAGAGAGTCTGGGGCCACAATTTCTCTCTCAGCACTCCCTGATGTCGAAGACTACGAAGTCTGTCACATCAAAGGTAAGAGGAATGCCTCTTTGTTCAGAGTCTAGAAAGTGGCTTGGGGGCTTTAATTAGACTAGAAATGGATTCAGTGGCTTGGCAAGGCCACGGCGTTTACCCAAGTGTTCTGCTCAGGGCTGTTCCAGCAGAGGGATGTGGCAAGTGGCCTGGGCCTGGGCACGTGCAGCCTCTGTTGTAGGGCTGGGAATGCATTTGAGCAGCTTTGGCTGCTGGAGCTGAAGCAGCCCCTTTTGCAGGATCCCTTTGTGCTTGAAGCAGCAGATAGGGGATGCTTCTCAGCATCTTGTCTGGGAACGATGTTGGAGCAATTCGGGCTGAAAAGTGTCTGTCAGTGAGTTGGGTCCCTGCTGGAGGCCAAAGCCATTCCAAGTGGGGCCTGGGGCTCTGAGCTGCTCACGTTGGTTGGATATCACGGTCTGTGTCCAATCTGTTCCAACTGAACTTGTCAGTGCAGCTCAGGAGGCTTCTGGCAGCTGGGTTGCTTCCCATGGCAGGGCTGGAGGTGTCCTCAGCCTACCTGTGCTGCTGACCTTGGGTGGGATTCTTGTCTTCCAGGCCTCTCCCATGAAGTTGAAGGAGCGCTGAGCCTGATTGGCAGGAGGTTCAAACACCTGTATCTCGACAACATCTACCATCTGCATCCCCCTGCACCGGTGACACGTCCTTCTGTCCCTAGGACTGCAAAGTCCCAGACGCCTCAAGCGCTTGCAGCAGAGAAAAAGAAGAGGAAATAGTAGTAAATTGTAGTAAATAGTAGTAATTGTAGTAAAAACACTACAAAATAAAGTCTAATATTGCCAAAGAAAAACACGGGAAACAAAGGAAACTTGACAGAAAGTGAAGTACAGAAACTTGAGGGAAAGCCAGAGCCCCAGGCAGCTGCTGCCACCTGGACACAGGCTCTGCTGCCCGGGGTGCCCCTAGTGCAGGGCTTGGCAGATGGCCAGGGAGCGGCCGTGGCACATGATGGGGAGAAGATAACGCTGTCCTGAAATGAAAAGGAGAGTCCTCAATGTGTGGGCAGCACATCCCAAGTAGGAGATGTCCCAATTGTCCCAGTAAGAATTGGCCATGGCTTTGGGGACAGTGGTGAAGGTGTCCCCAGAAGGGCAGCCAGCCAAATGCCAGCCCATCTGAGTGGGAACCACAAGTCGTCAGGTTCTCTGTTGGGGGCAACTGGTGAGAGCAGTGGGGGGAGTGTTTGTGTTTTGGGCAAAACAGACTCCAAGTGCTTGACTGAGAGAGGAAAGGAGGAAAGTTTATTTTACAAGAAATAGGAAGGTGGGAGCTCTCGTCATTTTTGTGCAGACAGTCTTCTCAGCCCAGACTCAAATAAAGGCTGCCCTGGGACCTTTCTACAGCAGTAGGATGGGCATCTTGTGACTGGGTTTGTGGTGCCAGCTTTGACGTGAACAAACCATTCTTCAAAGCTGGCCATGGTCAGGGAATCACGGAATCACAGAATGGTGGGGTTGGAAGGGAGCTTTAGAGATCATCTAGTCCAACCCCCCTGCTAAAGCAGGTCCATCTCTGTCAGGTCACACAGGAATGTGTCCATGTAGGTTCTGAGAGCTCCAAGGAAGGAGCCTCCACACCCTCCCTGGGGAGCCTGTGCCAGGGCTCCCTCACCCTTCCTCTAAAGCAGCTTTTCCTTCACTGAAACTACTTCTGTTCCTGCCATTGTCCATGACCCCTGGTGCTCTCACTGGGCACTACCATCCCACCCCATCCCCTTGCCATGCAACTGTCAAAGTGCCAAAGTGCCGAGCTGCTGGCTTCAATCTTCTTCCTACGGCGTGTCCCCCCTGGCCAAGCCCCAGTGCCAGGGACACCCAGCCCAGGGCTGCGTCATGGGCTCGTCTTTATTGCAGGAGCCGTGGCGGCGCCGCTGTGGCGGCATCCTACAGGGACCAAAGGGAAACCCCCTGAAACAGGAACAGAAAGGATTGTGCAGGGCACCCGTGGTTTTTTTCTAATCTGCTCAGGAGAGACTGAAAAAGCCCAGATGCAGCCAAGAGAGATTCAGGGGACAGGGTGGACACTGAGGGACACCCAAAAGCCCCCAGCCCCAGGTTTCTCACACTTTTCAGAGGTTCCATGGCAGCCTGTCTGCCAACAAACGTCTGCCTTCATACTACTCGTGGTGTAGGAGCTCTCCTCATTCGTGTGCATTCAGTCTGCTCAGCCTAGACTGAAAAAAGGCTGCCCTGGGACCAACATCTTCATCAACCACCTGGATAAGGGGACAGAGGGACCCTCAGCAAGTTCCCTGCTGGCACCAAACTGGGAGCACTGGCTGACTCCCCAGAGGCTGTGCTGCCATTCAGCGGGATTTCGACCAGCTGGAGAGTTGGGCAGAGAGGAACCTGCTGAGGTTCAACAAGGACAAGTGCAGAGTCCTGCATCTGGGAAGGAACAACCCCCTGCACCAGGACAGGCTGGGGGTTGAACTGCTGAAGAGCAGCTCCAGGAGAAGTACCTGGGAGTGCTGCCTGAAAATAAAGTGAACATGAGCCAGCAACGTGCCCTCGTGAGCAAGAAGCCAATGGCATTCTTGGGGCATGAGGAAGAGTGTGGGCAGCAGGATGAGGGAGGTTCTTCTCCCCCTCTGCTCTGCCCTGGTGAGGCCTCATCTGGAGTCCTGTGTCCAGTTCTGGGCTCCCCAGCTGGAGGGACAGAGAACTGCCAGAGAGACGCCAGTGCAGGGCCACAGAGACTGGAGCATGTTTCAGATGAGGAAAGGCTGATGGACCTGGGCCTGTTTAGTCTGGAGAAGACTGAGGGGAGACCTTATTAACATTTACAAATATCTAAAGGGTGGGTGTCAGGGGGTTGGGACATCCCTTTTCTCTGTTGTAGCTAGCAACAGGACAAGGGGTGATGGGATGAAGCTGCAACACAAAAAGTTCCATTGAAACACAAGAAAAAACTCTTTTACTGTGAGGTGAGGGAGCCCTGGCCCAGGCTGCCCAGGGAGGCTGTGGAGGCTCCTTCCTTGGAGGGCTTCAAGGCCCACCTGGACACATTCCTGTGTGACCTGATCTAGGTGGGAGCTGCTTCTGCAGGGGGTTGGACTGGATGATCTCTAACGGTCCCTTCCAACCCCACCATTCTCTGATTCTATTCTATGATTCTATGAAATCTCTCAAGTCTGGTACCTGGTTCAGGCATTAAAGGTGTCCCACCTGGGAAGCCTGCTTCCCTTTTCCTTGCAGCTGGTATTTAGTGTTTAAATAGTTGCTTTTTGAAAGCAAAACCATCACAGAAAGCCCAAAGAAACAGCTGGGTCATTTCCCTTCCCCAGGGCTGGCCACTGGACAAGGTGCTGGTCGGCAGCACTCTCAGGGTGCAGGGCTGGGCCCAGGACAGGCCTTTTGCAGGCACCACACTTCTGGAGGCTCCTGCTAATGCAGTTCCTGGCCAGTGCTCAGGGAATGAGGGCACTTGTCCATAATTGCTAGCTTTGGGCTCTCCCCATCACTCAGTCTGGCTCCCTGCCCTCATCTTTCACCTCCTCCCTCTCGGTCTTTACCCCACCACTGGTTTTTCTTTCTCTTTCTCTGTAGGACTCCTTGTCTTTATTTTCTAACCCCTCCTTGTCTGTCCTACATCCTGTTGCTATTTTTTCTCCTCTCCTGCTCCCTGTCCTTTGCCTTTTTCTATCACCATGTTGTGATTCCTGGCCTTATTTTCCCTCTCTCCCCCACAGCCTGTCCCCACTTTCCTGCCCGTCTCTCTTGCTCAGCTGGCTGGAGCTTCTCTCTTCTCTCCAGGCCTCCATCCTGCTCCCCATCCCCTTTTAGCTCTTCCTCTGACTCTCTCAGGCCATCGCTGTTCCACCCTCCTGTGCCTCCTTCTGCTGATCCACATCCCTCTGTTCCTCGCTCTCTCCAGATGCTTTCCCGTCCTTCTCTTCTCTGTCCCTGCCTTGTGTTCCTCTCTCTCCCTTTCTCTCTCCTTTCCCTTGTCTCTCTGTCCTAACCCCTGTCCCATTTCTCTGTCACTCCACTGTCCTGCTGCCTTTTCTGTCTCTCTGCCCCCGTCCCACTCACTGCCTGTGTCTGTGTATCCCCCTCATCCTCCTTTCTGCCCTTCCAATCCTCTCTCTGTCCCTCTCTGCTTCTGCTTGTTGGTCTTTTTCCTCCTGCACTCCCTGTCTCCTTAAGCTCCATCCCTTTCCTGCTCTGTCCCTCTGCCCTGCTCCTCCCCCGTATTTTCCTCCTCCTCCTCCTTTGGCTCCTCCTGGGGCTGGGCCTGTGCAGCCCTGGGGAGGCGGCCATGGGGCTGCAGGGTCAGGGGGGCCTGGCCAGGGGCTGGTGTCCCTGAGGGCTCCTTTCCCCGCCCAGCAGCACTGTCTGTGCCTCAGTGTGTCTGTGCTCTCTGTGGGGCACTGACACAGCACAGAGATCCCAGCCAGAGCTGCTGTGGCCTGAGCCAGAGGCTCCCTCAGCGCCCAGCCCCGGGGCAGCCAATGGCAGCGCAGCAGGCGGGCACAGCCCTGATTGACGTGTGAGCGGCGGCCAATCAGAGGCGGCGGCGCCTCAGGGAGGGCGGGACCAGGCAGGGCAGTGACAGCCCTGCAGCCAATCAGAGGCGGCATCACCTCAGGGAGGGCGGGACCAGGCAGGGCAGTGACAGCCCCGCAGCCAATCAGAGGTGGCGGCGCCTCAGGGCGGGCTCTGGCCCCTCCCGCCCTGTGCTGCAAAGCCCCTGAGCCACAGGCAGAGGCAGCGGCAGGGCGAGAGAGGGGAGCTGCTGGACACAGGCCCCGAGGGGCCGAGTGCTGAGGGGCCGGCACATGGCTGTGGGCAGCAGAGGCTGCGGCCCTGCAGAGGAGAAGGCTGAGCTCAGGGGCCCTTCTCAGCGCTGAGGGCTCCCTGCAGGGCGGGGGGCGAGAGGCTGGGGCCGGTGTGTGCTGTGTGGTGGGCAGGGACGGGACGCGGGGTGCCGGGCACACGCTGACACAGGGGCGGCCACCCAAGGCCCTCCCTGGGTACCCCCAGGCACTGCCCATGCGCAGCCTGGGGTGTGAGGGGACGCGGCACGCAGCGGCTGCACGGGCACAGAGACACACAAGGGCAGCATCTGCCCAGCTCCTGCTTGTGCTCTCCAAGGGGAGGCCTTGACAGCTCAAAAGGAGGGGGTTTACCCAACAAGGTGTGTTAGAAAGCTAAAACGAGGCTTTGGATGCTGATAACTGAGGTTGAGACCTGAGAATGAGGGATTGAAAGCTGAAAAGGAACAGGTTAAAGCTAAAAAGAAGAACCTGGGCCACAAAGTGAGACTTTGGAGTAAAAACCTGGAGGACTGTGCTCCAAGCAATAAGGTTAAAAAAGGCAAAAAGGAGACTTTGGAAGCTCAAAATGAGCATCTGGGCCACAAAACGAGCCTTTTGAGGTTAAAATTGAGTGTTTGGAAGCAAAGAAATGTGGGTTTGAGCACAAAAATGAGACTTTGAAAAGAAAGGTGATGGTTTGGACCTAGAAGAGGATGATTTGAAATCTAATCCCAAGGTTTGGAAGGTGAAAACTGGGCTTTGGGAGAAAATTAGGGTTTGGGTCACCAAGTGAGGTTCGAAAGATTTACATGGCGGCTTAGGCCTCAAAACAAGGCATTGGAAGCTAAAAGGGAGGGTTTGTTGCCCCAGAGGAGGGTTTTGAAGCAAAGCCTCTTGCTTTGGATGGTGAAAATGAGGCTTTGTTCCCAAAAGTACCACTTTGGAAGCTAAAAATGAGGGTTTGGATGCAAACCAGGAGGTCTTGGGCCCCAGACCGAGGACTGAGGCAGCCAAGTTGTACCTTCCCAGCCCTTTAGGTGTGGGAGCTGCCCTCAGTCGTGTGCAGTTCGTCTGCTCAGCCCAGATGAACAAATGCAGGGTGCAGGCCAGAGAGATGGGGTGGGCACTGAGGCACGCAAGGAAGAACCCAGCCGCAGCTTTCCTACCTCTGTCATAGAACCATGGAATTGTTGTGGTTGGAAAAGACCTCTCAGATGATGGAGTCCAAGCCCTCACCTCACACTGCCAGGCCTATCGCTGAACCACATCCCTCAGCGCTTCATCTATGTGACTTGTGAATATTTCCAGGGGTGGGGACTGCACCAGCTCCCTGGGCAGCCCGTGCCAGTGCTTCACAACCCTGTGAGTGACAAACTTCTCCCTGATGTCCAATCTGAACCTGCCCTGGCGCAGCTTAAACCTGTTTCCTCGTGTTCTGTTATTCAGTACTGGAGAGAAGAGCTCGACCCCCAGCTCACTACAACCCCCTTCAGGCAGCTGTAGAGAGTGATCCTGTCTCCTCTCAGCCTCCTCTGGGCTCAACATCCCCAGCTCCCTGAGCCTCTCCTCATTAGACCTGTTCTCATGACCCTTCCCCAGCTTCGCTGGGACTCTGACACCCAGCTGAAGCCACGGTGCAGTTGATGGCAGCAACAGGTTCCCCAGGTGCTGGTGGGCTGCTGGGGATGGACACAGCGTCTGCCAAAGCTCATGCAGATGTTGAGGCTGCGAATAGTGCAGCAGGAGATGAGAGAAGCGACTGTGCAGAGGATTTCTGAGCTTCCCCAACCAGCCCTCGGCACAACCAGCTCTGAGCCAGAGGCGTCCCTGTGGGGGCAGAGAGGTGCAGCCGTCGGCTGCTCCCAGGAGTCAGAGGCAGCCTGAGATGGAACCTTCCCTGACGGATTCACGATGGTGTCTTCCCCAACAGCCCCTTTCTTAAGCCATTTTTACAATCTCTTTCCCTTCCAGATGGGGCTGGAGTGACTCTGGTCACACAGACCTTTATCAGGACTGCTGGGAAATGCTCTCGCTTTGCTTTTAAAGGTGTGGGGTGAGGAGAATGCAGAGCACACGCTCAGTGAGGGCTGGTGGCACCTTGGGGCTGTGTGGGCTTTGGGATGGAGCTGTGTTTCGGTGCTATAATCAGAGTCTAATGAGCAAAGTTCACCCAAAACCCAGTGTTTTTTCAGACAATGACAGGCTGTTGGCCCAGGTGTCAAATGAATTGCAGATGTTACAGAAACCTCAGAGCACAGAAGCGTCATTCAGCCAGAAATCTGCAAGAACACATTTGTAAGTGTTTGGTGTCTGAAATATTGCCATTAGGAACTTGTTCCCTTGTGGCAGTACAAGCTTCAGGACATTGCTGATCTTATAGAGCCACAAGAAGCCGTCACTGCAGCACATCTCACTCCTGTTGTTATCTGGCAAGAGCAGAACTTATCTTGGACCAATCACAGTGAGAGAAGTGAAGAAGCAACTGCTCAAGCCTGTCCTGATGTCTGGACAAACACCAGGAAGCCAAAGGTGAAGAATAACTGTGAGGAAGACTCAGACCTTCATCCTCAATGGCCCCTGAGGCCCAGCGAAGGAGGCGTGAGGGAGCTGTGGCCTGGGCAGACTGAGGCAGGACAATGGGGGGAACTCATGAAGAAGTGCAATGAACATGCAGATCTAGTCTGGGACACGTGGAAAGTTTTGCTCTAAGCAGGGCACACACTTGGTGGAGCCATCCCCTGTGTGCCCAGCGCTGCCAAAAAGAATCCCTGCTTGACAGTCACATTGGCTACTGAGTCCTGGTTGGCACTTTCCTGGCATCACAAACATCAGAGAGGATTTCTTGCTCCCCAGCTGCCTCCTCCCTGCAGCCCTGCTCAGTGTCAGACTTTCCCTGACAGTGTGAGCAATGCTGTGCCTTTAGTAGAAGTTGAAGTTCTAAAGTATTGCCAGGAATTATTCCAGAGGCCATCCCAGGGCAGGGGCAGCGCTGGGGCCGTCACCAAGGGAGACAGAGAATGTTGGGCACTGCTGATGTCACACAGGGGCTGTTCCAGACCCCAGCCGGCGTTTGTGACCTCACCTGCCCAGAGTCTATAAAGCCTCCCAGCGGGACAGCCAGAGCCAGTTGGGCTGAGCTGCCCTCGGGACAACTCGGCTCCTTCCCTTGCTCCTTGCCTTCGTGCTTTCCTCCAAACATTTCCCCGTTGCTGCCCAGTTCTCAACTCCCGTTTTCTTCCAAAGGTAAGAATGACCCAAACTCTCAGGACAGGGAAGAGGATGGAGACAGGGATGACAGGAGAGGCTGCTCTGCACCTCCCAGTCCATTTCCATGCTGAGCTCTTCCACCTCCAGAGCCTGGCCAAGGCTATGGGTAGTGCTGCTGTCTGGTGATTCTTCTGTTGACCACAAGATGAGGCTTTGGAAGCTAAAAGCAATGCTTTGGGCCCAAACATGAGGGTTTAGAGCACAGAGCTGGTAGAGCAGAGCTGTGAATGGAAGGAGCAGCCGGAAACCTTCTCCTAGCAATAGCTCAAGCAATTCCTGTTCCCTTGCCTGGGACTACAGCTTGGCTGCAGCTTGTGGTTTTGGTGTGGTGCTTTAGCCCTGTCTGGGTGCCAGGTGCCCACCAAGTCGCTCTATCCCTCCCCCTCCTCAGCTGGACAGGGGAGAGAGAAATAAAACAAGAGGTTTGTGAGGCAAGGTAAGGACAGGGAGATCCCTCAGCAATTAGTGTCTGGGGAGAACAGACTCAGCGTGGGGAGAAAAGGTTTGATTTATTAATGAACCATTCAAAGTGATCAGGGAGAGGAGATCTCCTCTGGAGGTCTTCAAAACCCACCTGGACATGTTCATAGAATCATAGAATCACAGAATGGTGGGGGCTGGAAGGGACCTTTAGAGATCAACCAGTGCAACCCCACTGCTTTGACAGCCAGTGTGTGTCTGTGGGAAATGTTCCACAACCAGTGTGTGAGTGTGTGTGCAAAGGTTTGATCCTTTTTAGCCCTGCTCAGTGTCAGACTTTTCCTGACAGTGTGAACAATGCTGTGCCTCTAGCAGAAGTTCTAAATTATGGCCAGTAGTGATTCCAGAGGCCATCCCAGGGGAGGGGCAGCGCTGTGGCAGTCACCAAGGGAGAGGGAGACCTTTGGGCAGTGCTGATGTCACACAGGGGCTGTTCCAGACCCCACCCGGCCTTGTGACCTCACCTGGCCAGGGGCTGTAGAGCCTCAGAGCGGGACAGCCAGAGCCAGTTGGGCTGAGCTGCCCTCGGGAGGACTCAACTCCATCTGTAGCTACTTGCCTTTGTGCTTTCTTCAACGACTGCTTGTTTGCTGCCCACTTCTCCTCAACTTCCATCCACTTCCAAAGGTAAGGATGAACCAAATCTGCACCTCCAGTTCGATCTCTAGGCTGAGCTCTTGCCCCTGCCTAGGCTGGCCACAGCTGTGGGAAGTGTTGCTCTGTTCTAGTTTAGATTGTGATCCAAAAAGGAGGCTACAGAGGAGGGTTTGTGCCCAAACAGGAGGGTTTGGAAGCTCGAGATGGTAGAGCAGAGCTGTGAGTTTCAGGAGCAGCTGGAAAACTGCTCCCGCAAATACCTCAAGGCGTTTGTGACACTTTTGCCTTCCTGTTTCTTTCCCTGTGTCTATTTGAACGTGCTGTCTGTGTCTCCTGCTAGATCCTGCTGAGGCTGTGTGCAATGTCTCTGCGCTTCTGCAGCGTGATCCCATACGTCGTGCCCGGAGCGCTGGCACTGCTGGGCTGCTGGTGGCTCTATTCCTCCCGAAAAGCGCAGGCCAGAGACCGTGAGGAACCGGCCACGGCTGCTGAGGAAGCGCTGGAGGAAGGAGGCAAAGAGAAGGAATCGTGGCCCCAGATAGAAGCCTGTGTCCCTCAGGGACTCTCTTCCTCATTGGAAGAGGAATGCCCAGAGACTGAGCTTCCAGAAGTGTCAACACCACCAGTTGTGCCGAGCACCCAGGAGGATGACAAAGACAGAGACGAGCCAGCAGGATGTGCAGGGGAAAGCAGCGTCCCTGCTGCTGTTTCTGTCCCCGTGCAGAGCACAGAGTGTCCCGGCAGCGCTGCAGCCAGCCCCGCACAGGGCTCAGGCTCAGGCGCCGACGCAGAGCAGCGGCCGGCAGCAGCGCCGGCAGCGCCAGGAGCCGGGCAGAAGCCGAGCTATGCCCAGATAGCTGCTGCGCTGCCGCCATCCCCGCAGGCAGAGCCCCGGGCTGAGGCAGCGCTGCCGGGTGCCGCGCGGGATGTGCCCGCTGGGCTCTGCCCGGCTGCAGCCGCCCCAGCTGATGCCCCTCCGCAGGCGGCCGGCGCTGCTGCCCCTGAGCGGGGGCTGGCGGAGGCGGCGGCAGCGGCTGAGCACACGGCTGCCAGCAGGGATGCTGCGGGGCTGCTGGCGGCGGGCAGCCATGCGCGTGGCGCGGCAGGTAAGGGCTGTGCCGGGCTGCTGGGCACCTGGCTGGGCTGGGGCACCGACACAAACGGCTGCTGCTCCACTTGGGGCAGCGTTTGCTCAGCACTTCTTGGACTGTCTTGCCTCTGCTGCTGGGGAAAGGGTCACTGGGTTTGAGGGGCTGCTGATGAACTCGGGCCTCCTCCTGTTGCATTCCCAGAGGTGGGCTGGTTTCTCCCCAGGCATCAAGGGTGTGTGATGGGACTTGACCCTTCGTGACATCCTGGGGAACCTGATGGAGGAGCATCCCCATGGAATGCGTAGCAAGTGCTCAGTGTCACCTCTCTAGGAAAGGATCTCATTGCCTGGCCTGCTGTGTGGCAGCTGCACTGTGTGGGCTGTCTGAATGCTGACCTGTGTGCCTGTCTTGCAGGTGTAAATGGCTCTGACAAGCACTCGGAGGACACAGACGGTCCCGAGTGGCAGACAGTGACCCGAAAGAAGTGCGGCCAAAGGGGAAAATCCAAGGTGGTTGTCTGGGCAATAGAGGTGCCAAAGGTAAGCAGTCACTGTCCTGCTCGTGCCTCCTGCCCTGCCCTACAGAGACACTTTCAGCTGCCATGGGGACCCAACAGGAATGAAGAAGAGGTGCAGAGATGGAAAGAAGAGGCATGTTAGAGCTACACCCAGGGCTGGTGGTTAGAGTCCTTCTCCAACACCTTCCACCCTGATCTGTCAGGGTGATGTTCTGAAAGCCCTCAGAAGGCTTTGAGGGTTCACAGCTCCTAAGAGCAGGGGATGAATTGCGGTGCTTTCCACTGTGCAAGAGGGTCACGCTCCCGCTGCCTGTCCAAACCCTCCCTGCACATGAGCTGCAGGAACTAGGAAGATGGGCAAAAGAAGCCCCAGGGCTCAGTGGGGTTTGATCTACATTTCCCTCCTTGACTCTTGCTTTCTTGTCTTTCATCAAGGATACAGTCAGATACTTGATTGGCAAGCAAGGACAGTTTATTAACAGCTTGAGGAGAGAGTCTGGGGCCACAATTTCTCTCTCAGCGCTCCCTGATGTCGAAGACTACGAAGTCTGTCACATCAAAGGTAAGAGGATTGCCTCTTTGTTCAGAGTCTAGAGCGTAGCTTGGGGGCTTTAATTAGACTAGAAATGGATTCAGTGGCTTGGCAAGGCCACGGCTTTTACCCAAGTGTTCTGCTCAGGGCTGTTCCAGCAGAGGGATGTGGCAAGTGGCCTGGGCCTGGGCACGTGCAGCCTCTGTTGTAGGGCTGGGAATGCATTTGAGCAGCTTTGGCTGCTGGAGCTGAAGCAGCCCCTTTTGCAGGATCCCTTTGTGCTTGAAGCAGCAGATAGGGGATGCTTTTCAGCATCCTGACTGGGAACGATGTTGGAGCAATTGGGGCTGAAAAGTGTCTGTCAGTGAGTTGGGTCCCTGCTGGAGGCCAAAGCCATTCCAAGTGGGGCCTGGGGCTCTGAGCTGCTCACGTTGGTTGGATATCAGGGTCTGTGTCCAATCTGTTTCAACTGAACTTGTCAGTGCAGCTCAGGAGGCTTCTGGCAGCTGGATTGCTTCCCATGGCATGGCTGGAGGTGTCCTCAGCCTACCTGTGCTGCTGACCTTGGGTGGGATTCTTGTCTTCCAGGCCTCTCCCATGAAGTTGAAGGAGCGCTGAGCCTGATTGGCAGGAGGTTCAAACACCTGTATCTCGACAACATCTACCTTCTCCATCCTCCTGCACCGGTGACACGTCCTTCTGTCCCTGGGACTGCAAAGTCCCAGACGCCTCAAGCGCTTGCAGCAGAGAAAAAGAGGAAATAGTAGTAAATTGTAGTAAATAGTAGTAATTGTAGTAAATACACTACAAAATAAAGTCTAATATTGCCAAAGAAAAACACGGGAAACAAAGGAAACTTGACAGAAAGTGAAGTACAAAAACTTGAGGGAAAGCCAGAGCCCCAGGCAGCTGCTGCCACCTGGACACAGGCTCTGCTGCCCAGGGGGGCCCCTAGTGCAGGGCTTTGCAGATGGCCAGGGAGCGGCCGTAGCACATGATGGGGAGAAGATAACGCTGTCCTGAAATAAAAAGGAGAGTCCTCAATGTGTGGGCAGCACATCCCAAGTAGGAGAAGTCCCAATTGTCCCAGTGGGAATTGGCCATAGCTTTGGGGACAGCGGTGAAGGTGACACCCAGGTCCGAGAGGGAGAGGCTGAGGAGGAAGTCCATGGGAGTGGGGAGGGGGTGGTCAAAGGCTACGGCGCTGATGACGAGGCCGTTGGCCAGGAGGGCAGCCAGGGAGATGCCCAGGCACAGCCCAAAGGGCAGCAGCTGCAGCTGCCCCGTGTCTGCCAAGGGCAGGAGCAGGAACTGGCTGCTGCAGCTGCTGTTGGGCATTTGCTGTTCCTTTGAAGGAGAGACTTTTAAAAACAGCAAAGTGCAGGGAAAATAGAAGACAGACTCCTCTGAGCAAAGCCAGTCCATTCTTCAGGTAATCACTCTCCCAATGAAATGCATTTCTCTGCTGTGGTGTGTGTTGGCTGTGAGGGGCAGGAGCTCTGCTCCCGTGCTGCTGAGGAGTCAGCTTTTCTGTGTCAGGGGTGCTCTTTTTTGGGATAGAACTCACTTTTATCACTGAAAATTGGAGGAATCTTGGCACAGGATGTGGAAAGTTTCCTCTCTCCGTGCCTTAGTGCAGTCAGGAGAGCTGCAGTGCCCATTAGTCTTTTTCCTCGCTGCCCTGTGTTTTCCCTCATGCTGCCTTGAAGATGACTTCACACACAAGTAACTCCTCAAAAAGCATCTGGGCTGTAAGTCAAGCAGGACAGTCCTGTTGCAAAGGGCATTTCTGCAGACTCTTCTCTGTCTCACCCTTGAGATGGAGCTGTCCTGGAGAAACAGGACACAACTCCTGCTCCAGAGAAGCAAAGGGAACAGGATCACAACAGTCAGAATATCAGACCAATCCTAACGAGGCTGAGGAAGTGACCCTGACTCTGTCTGCAAGCCAAAGTGTGCTGAGTCCTGACACTCCCTGCTTTATCCTCCTCTCAGTGGCACAAATGAGGGATTTGTCTGCTCTTCAAATGAGACGAGTTTCTATGTCCCATTGCCCAGCCAGACAACCCAGAGGTGAAGATTGTTAGAACAGGATCCTTCCCTTTCAGATAGCCCCTGCTTGAATATGTGCACTGGGAAATGTCCCGGGGCTGGTCTGGAGCTCTGAATGGCTTTCAGTGCTTAACAAAGACAGAATTGCCAGGTGTAGGAGGGGAATTGCTGTGTTTCCTGAGAAATCATTGAAAAGAGGAATGAAAAACAGTTCCAACACATCTGTGTGAAAGATTCACCGAGGAGGGCAAGGGGAGAGCTTCCCAGCACGGCCATGGCAACTCAGGATGGCTGCTGCTGCCTCGCAGATCTTACCATGGGATGTGTAGGAAAGGACCAAACCAAGGCAAAGGGTGAGATCAGGTGGTTTCTGGAGGACAGAGGTGGGAAAACAGAGAGAAAAGGGGTTGAAAGGAGCAGGTCACACGTAAACAGGGGGCCGATCAGTCCACTTCTGTGGCCTTGCCTTGCAGCTGATCACCACAGCCTGTCCTGCTTTCCCAATACCTGCACATCCAAGTGCTTTCTAGGGCAAGGGAGCTCTCTGCTCTAGGTAAAGATGGAGGTCCGAATGCCAGCCCATCTGAGTGGGAACTACAAGTCGTCAGGTCTAGTGTTCTCTGTTGGGGCAACTGGTGAGAGCAGTGGGGGTGTGTGTAACACTGGGGTGTGTTTGTCGTGGATTGGCCCAACCAGCCCAGCAGCACCACGACAGTCTCTCGCTCGGTGTCCCCATCTACCCCCACCCTCGTTAGGATGCAGAGGCCCCAGCGAAATGGCACTAAAAAGATCACCAAATATGAAGGTGGGAGCTCTCCTCATTCGTGTGCAGTCAGTCTGCTCAGCCCAGACTCAAATAAAGGCTGCCCTGGGACCCCTCTACAGCAGTAGGATGGACACCTTGTGACTGGGTTTGTGGTGCCAGCTTTGACGTGAACAAACCATTCTTCAAAGGTGGCCATGGTCAGGGAATCAACGAATCACAGAACGGTGGGGTTGGAAGGGAGCTTTAGAGATCATCTAGTCCAACCCCCCTGCTAAAGCAGGTCCATCTCCATCAGGTCACACAGGAACGTGTCCATGTGGGTTCTGAGAGCTCCAAGGAAAAAGCCTCCACACCCTCCCGGGGCAGCCTGGGCCAGGGCTCCCTCACCCTTCCTCTAAAGCAGCTTTTCCTTCACTGAAACTACTTCTGTTCCAGCCATTGTCCACACTGGCTATTGAGTCCTGATTGGCACTTTCCTGGCTTCACAAACATCAGTGAGGATTTCTTGCTCGCCAGCTGCCTCCTCCCTGCAGCCCTGCTCAGTGTCAGACTTTCCCTGACAGTGTGAGCAATGCTGTGCCTTTAGTAGAAGTTGAAGTTCTAAAGTATTGCCAGGAATGATTCCAGAGGCCATCCCAGGGCAGGGGCAGCGCTGTGGCCGTCACCAAGGGAGACGGAGAATGTTGGGCACTGCTGATGTCAGGGGCTGTTCCAGACCCCACCCGGCGTTTGTGACCTCACCTGCCCAGAGTCTATAAAGCCTCCCAGCGGGACAGCCAGAGCCAGTTGGGCTGAGCTGCCCTCGGGACAACTCGACTCCTTCTCTCGCTACTCGCCTTCCTGATTGCTTCCAGCCATTTCTTATTTGCTGCCCACTTCTCAACTCCCATTTTCTTCCAAAGGTAAGGCTGACCCAAACTCTCAGCACAGGGAAGAGGATGTAGACAGGGATGACAGGAGAGGCTGCTCTGCACCTCCCAGTCCATTTCCAGGCTGAGCTCTTCCACCTCCAGAGCCTGGCCAAGGCTATGGGTAGTGTTGCTGTCTGGTGATTCTTTGGTTGACCTCAAGATGAGGCTTTGGAAGCTAAAAGCAATGCTTTGGGCTCAAACATGAGGGTTGAGAGCACAGAGCTGGTAGAGCAGAGCTGTGAAGGGAAGGAGCAGTCGGAAACCTGCTCCTAGCAATAGCTCAAGCAATTCCTGTTCCCTTGCCTGGGACTACAGCTTGGCTGCAGCTTGTGGTTTTGGTGTGGTGGTTCAGCCCTGTCTGGGTGCCAGGTGCCCACCAAGTCGCTCTATCCCTCCCCCTCCTCAGCTGGACAGGGGAGAGAGAAATAAAACAAGAGGTTTGTGAGGCAAGGTAAGGACAGGGGGATCCCTCAGCAATTAGTGTCTGGGGTAAAACAGATTCAGCGTGGGGAGAAAAGGTTTGATTTATTAATTAACCCTTCAAACTGAGCAGAGAGAGGAGATCTCCTCCTCTGCAGGTCTTCGAAACCCACCTGGACATGTTCATAGAATCATAGAATCACAGAATGGTGGGGGCTGGAAGGGACCTTTAGAGATCATCCAGTGCAACCCCACTGCTTTGACAGCCAGTGTGTGTCTGTGGGAAATGTTCCACAACCAGTGTGTGAGTGTGTGTGCAAAGGTTTGATCCTTTTTAGCCCTGCTCAGTGTCAGACTTTTCCTGACAGTGTGAACAATGCTGTGCCTCCAGCAGAAGTTCTAAATTATGGCCAGTAGTGATTCCAGAGGCCATCCCAGGGGAGGGGCAGCGCTGTGGCTGTCACCAAGGGAGAGGGAGACCTTTGGGTAGTGCTGATGTCACACAGGGGCTGTTCCAGACCCCACCCGGCCTTGTGACCTCACCTGGCCAGCGGCTGTGGAGCCTCCCAGTGGGACAGCCAGAGCCAGTTGGGCTGAGCTGCCCTCGGGAGGACTCAGCTCCATCTGTAGCTACTTGCCTTTGTGCTTTCTTCAACGACTGCTTGTTTGCTGCCCACTATCTCCTCAACTTCCATCCACTTCCAAAGGTAAGGATGAACCAAATCTGCACCTCCAGTTCGATCTCTAGGCTGAGCTCTTGCCCCTGCCTAGGCTGGCCACAGCTGTGGGAAGTGTTGCTCTATTCTAGTTTAGATTGTGATCCAAAAAGGAGGCTACAGAGGAGGGTTTGTGCCCAAACAGGAGGGTTTGGAAGCTCGAGATGGTAGAGCAGAGCTGTGAGTTTCAGGAGCAGCTGGAAAACTGCTCCTGGAAATACCTCAAGGCGTTTGTGCCACTTTTGCCTTCCTGTTTCTTTCCCTGTGTCTATTTGAACGTGCTGTCTGTGTCTCCTGCTAGATCCTGCTGAGGCTGTGTGCAATGTCTCTGCGCTTCTGCAGCGTGATCCCTTACGTCGTGCCCGGAGCGCTGGCACTGCTGGGCTGCTGGTGGCTCTATTCCTCCCGAAAAGCGCAGGCCAGAGACCGTGAGGAACCGGCCAGAGCTGCTGAGGAAGCGCTGGAGGAAGGAGGCACAGAGAAGGAATCGTGGCCCCAGATAGAAGCCTGTGTCCCTCAGAGACTCTCTTCCTCATTGGAAGAGGAATGCCCAGAGACTGAGCTTCCAGAAGTGTCAACACCACCAGTTGTGCCGAGCACCCAGGAGGATGACAAAGACAGAGACGAGCCAGCAGGATGTGCAGGGGAAAGCAGCGTCCCTGCTGCTGTTTCTGTCCCCGTGCAGAGCACAGAGTGTCCCGGCAGCGCTGCAGCCAGCCCCGCACAGGGCTCAGGCTCAGGCGCCGACGCAGAGCAGCGGCCGGCAGCAGCGCCGGCAGCGCCAGGAGCCGGGCAGAAGCCGAGCTATGCCCAGATAGCTGCTGCGCTGCCGCCATCCCCGCAGGCAGAGCCCCGGGCTGAGGCAGCGCTGCCGGGTGCCGCGCGGGATGTGCCCGCTGGGCTCTGCCCGGCTGCAGCCGCCCCAGCTGATGCCCCTCCGCAGGCGGCCGGCGCTGCTGCCCCTGAGCGGGGGCTGGCGGAGGCGGCGGCAGCGGCTGAGCACACGGCTGCCAGCAGGGATGCTGCGGGGCTGCTGGCGGCGGGCAGCCATGCGCGTGGCGCGGCAGGTAAGGGCTGTGCCGGGCTGCTGGGCACCTGGCTGGGCTGGGGCACCGACACAAACGGCTGCTGCTCCACTTGGGGCAGCGTTTGCTCAGCACTTCTTGGGCTGTCTTGCCTCTGTTGCTGGGGAAAGGGTCACTGGGTTTGAGGGGCTGCTGCTGAACTCGGGCCTCCTCCTGTTGCATTCCCAGAGGTGGGCTGGTTACTCCCCAGGCATCAAGGGTGTGTGATGGGACTTGACCCTTCGTGACATCCTGGGGAACCTGATGGAGGAGCATCCCCATGGAATGCGTAGCAAGTGCTCAGTGTCACCTCTCTAGGAAAGGATCTCATTGCCTGGCCTGCTGTGTGGCAGCTGCACTGTGTGGGCTGTCTGAATGCTGACCTGTGTGCCTGTCTTGCAGGTGTAAATGGCTCTGACAAGCACTCGGAGGACACAGACGGTCCCGAGTGGCAGACAGTGACCCGAAAGAAGCGCGGCCAAAGAGGAAAATCCAAGGTGGTTGTCTGGGCAATAGAGGTGCCAAAGGTAAGCAGCCACTGTCCTGCTCGTGCCTCCTGCCCTGCTCTACAGAGACACTTTCAGCTGCCATGGGGACCCAACAGGAATGAAGAAGAGGTGCAGAGATGGAAAGAAGAGGCATGTTAGGGAGACACCCAGGGCTGGTGATTGGAGTCCTTCTCCAGCACCTTCCACCCTGATCTGTCAGGGTGATGCTCTGAAAGCCCTCAGAAGGCTTTGAGGGTTCACAGCTCCTAAGAGCAGGGGATGAATTGTGGTGCTTTCCACTGTGCAGGAGGGTCACGCTCCCGCTGCCTGTCCAAACCCACCCTGCAAATGAGCTGCAGGAACCAGGAAGATGGGCAAAAGAAGCCCCAGGGCACAGTGGTGTTTGATCTACATTTCTGTCCTTGACTCTTGCTTTCTTGTCTTTCATCAAGGATACAGTCAGATACTTGATTGGCAAGCAAGGACAGTTTATTAACAGCTTGAGGAGAGAGTCTGGGGCCACAATTTCTCTCTCAGCGCTCCCTGATGTCGCAGACTACGAAGTCTGTCACATCAAAGGTAAGAGGAATGCCTTTTTGTTCAGAGTCTAGAAAGTGGCTTGGGGGCTTTAATTAGACTAGAAATGGATTCAGTGGCTTGGCAAGGCCACGGCGTTTACCCAAGTGTTCTGCTCAGGGCTGTTCCAGCAGAGGGATGTGGCAAGTGGCCTGGGCCTGGGCACGTGCAGCCTCTGTTGTAGGGCTGGGAATGCATTTGAGCAGCTTTGGCTGCTGGAGCTGAAGCAGCCCCTTTTGCAGGATCCCTTTGTGCTTGAAGCAGCAGATAGGGGATGCTTCTCAGCATCTTGACTGGGAACGATGTTGGAGCAATTCGGGCTGAAAAGTGTCTGTCAGTGAGTTGGGTCCCTGCTGGAGGCCAAAGCCATTCCAAGTGGGGCCTGGGGCTCTGAGCTGCTCACGTTGGTTGGATATCACGGTCTGTGTCCAATCTGTTCCAACTGAACTTGTCAGTGCAGCTCAGGAGGCTTCTGGCAGCTGGGTTGCTTCCCATGGCATGGCTGGAGGTGTCCTCAGCCTACCTGTGCTGCTGACCTTGGGTGGGATTCTTGTCTTCCAGGTCTCTCCCATGAAGTTGAAGGAGCGCTGAGCCTGATTGGCAGGAGGTTCAAACACCTGTATCTCGACAACATCTGCCATCTGCATCCCCCTGCACCGGTGACACGTCCTTCTGTCCCTAGGACTGCAAAGTCCCAGACGCCTCAAGCGCTTGCAGCAGAGAAAAAGAAGAGGAAATAGTAGTAAATTGTAGTAAATAGTAGTAATTGTAGTAAAAACACTACAAAATAAAGTCTAATATTGCCAAAGAAAAACAAGGGAAACAAAGGAAACTTGACAGAAAGTGAAGTACAGAAACTTGAGGGAAAGCCAGAGCCCCAGGCAGCTGCTGCCACCTGGACACAGGCTCTGCTGCCCGGGGTGCCCCTAGTGCAGGGCTTGGCAGATGGCCAGGGAGCGGCCGTAGCACCTGATGGGGAGAAGATAACGCTGTCCTGAAATGAAAAGGAGAGTCCTCAATGTGTGGGCAGCACATCCCAAGTAGGAGATGTCCCAATTGTCCCAGTAAGAATTGGCCATGGCTTTGGGGACAGTGGTGAAGGTGTCCCCAGAAGGGCAGCCAGCCCAAATGCCAGCCCATCTGAGTGGGAACCACAAGTCGTCAGGTTCTCTGTTGGGGGCAACTGGTGAGAGCAGTGGGGGGAGTGTGTGTGTTTTGGGCAAAACAGACTCCAAGTGCTTGACTGAGAGAGGAAAGGAGGAAAGTTTATTCTACAAGAAATAGGAAGGTGGGAGCTCTCGTCATTCGTGTGCAGACAGTCTTCTCAGCCCAGACTCAAATAAAGGCTGCCCTGGGACCTTTCTACAGCAGTAGGATGGACATCTTGTGACTGGGTTTGTGGTGCCAGCTTTGACGTGAACAAACCATTCTTCAAAGCTGGCCATGGTCAGGGAATCACGGAATCACAGAATGGTGGGGTTGGAAGGGAGCTTTAGAGATCATCTAGTCCAACCCCCCTGCTAAAGCAGGTCCATCTCCATCAGGTCACACAGGAATGTGTCCATGTAGGTTCTGAGAGCTCCAAGGAAGGAGCCTCCACACCCTCCCTGGGGAGCCTGTGCCAGGGCTCCCTCACCCTTCCTCTAAAGCAGCTTTTCCTTCACTGAAACTTCTGTTCCAGCCATTGTCCATGACCCCTGGTGCTCTCACTGGGCACTACCATCCCACCCCATCCCCTTGCCATGCAACTGTCAAAGTGCCAAAGTGCCGAGCTGCTGGCTTCAATCTTCTTCCTATGGCGTGTCCCCCCTGGCCAAGCCCCAGTGCCAGGGACACCCAGCCCAGGGCTGCGTCATGGGCTCATCTTTATTGCAGGAGCCGTGGCGGCGCCGCTGTGGCGGCATCCTACAGGGACCAAAGGGAAACCCCCTGAAACAGGAACAGAAAGGATTGTGCAGGGCACCCCTGTTTTTTTCCTAATCTGCTCAGGAGAGAGTGAAAAAGCCCAGATGCAGCCAAGAGAGATTCAGGGGACAGGGTGGACACTGAGGGACACCCAAAAGCCCCCAGCCCCAGGTTTCTCACACTTTTCAGAGGTTCCATGGCAGCCTGTCTGCCAACAAACGTCTGCCTTCATCCTACTCTTGGTGTAGTAGCTCTCCTCATTCGTGTGCATTCAGTCTGCTCAGCCCAGAGTGAAAAGAGGCTACCCTGGGACCAACATCTTCATCAACCACCTGGATAAGGGGACAGAGGGACCCTCAGCAAGTTCCCTGCTGGCACCAAACTGGGAGCACTGGCTGACTCCCCAGAGGCTGTGCTGCCATTCAGCGGGATTTCGACCAGCTGGAGAGTTGGGCAGAGAGGAACCTGCTGAGGTTCAACAAGGACAAGTGCAGAGTCCTGCATCTGGGAAGGAATAACTCCCTGCACCAGGACAGGCTGGGGGTTGAACTGCTGAAGAGCAGCTCCAGGAGAAGTACCTGGGAGCGCTGGCTGAAAATAAACTGAACATGAGCCAGCAACGTGCCCTCATGAGCAAGAAGCCAATGGCATTCTTGGGGCATGAGGAAGAGTGTGGGCAGCAGGGTGAGGGAGGTTCTTCTCCCCCTCTGCTCTGCCCTGGTGAGGCCTCATCTGGAGTCCTGTGTCCAGTTCTGGGCTCCCCAGCTGGAGGGACAGAGAACTGCCAGAGAGACGCCAGTGCAGGGCCACAGAGACTGGAGCATGTTTCAGATGAGGAAAGGCTGATGGACCTGGGGCTGTTTAGTCTGGAGAAGAGGAGACTGAGGGGAGACCTTATTAACATTTACAAATATCTAAAGGGTGGGTGTCAGGGGGTTGGGACATCCCTTTTCTCTGTTGTAGCTAGCAACAGGACAAGGGGTAACAGGATGAAACTGGAACACAAAAAGTTCCATTGAAACACGAGAAAAAACTCTTTTACTATGAGGTGAGGGAGCCCTGGCCCAGGCTGCCCAGGGAGGCTGTGGAGGCTCCTTCCTTGGAGGGCTTCAAGACCTGCCTGGACACGTTCCTGTGTGACCTGATCTAGGTGGGAGCTGCTTCTGCAGGGGATTGGACTGGATGATTTCTAAAGACCCCTTCCAACCCCACCATTCTCTGATTCGATTCTATGATTCTATGAAATCTCTCAAGTCTGGTACCTGGTTCAGGCATTAAAGGTGTCCCACCTGGGAAGCCTGCTTCCCTTTTCCTTGCAGCTGGTATTTAGAGCATAGACAGTTGCTTTTTGAAAGCAAAACCATCACAAAAAAACCCCAAAGAAACAGCTGGGTGATTTCCCTTCCCCAGTGCTGGCCACTGGACAAGGTGCTGGTCGGCAGCACTCTCAGGGTGCAGAGCTAGGCCCAGTACAGGCCTTTTGCAGGCACCACACTTCTGGAGGCTCCTGCTAATGCAGTTCCTGGGCACTGCTCAGGGAATGAGGGCACTTGTCCATAATTGCTAGTTTTGGTGTCCCCCTGTCACTCGGTCTGGCTCCCTGCCCTCATCTTTCATCTCCTCCCTCTCTGTCTTTACCCCACCACTGGTTTTTCTTTCTCTTTCTCTGTAGGATTCCTTGTCTGTGTTTTCTAACCCCTCCTTGTCTGTCCTACATCCTGTTGCTATTTTTTCTCCTCTCCTGCTCCCTGTCCTTTGCCTTTTTCTATCACCATGTTGTGATTCCTGGCCTTATTCTCCCTCTCCCCCACGGCCTGTCCCCACTTTCCTGCTCATCTCTCTTGCTCAGCTGGCTGGAGCTTCTCTCTTCTCTCCAGGCCTCCATCACTGCCACAGCAGCCTCTGGGACCGTGCTGAGCGGCTGCTGCCGGCACAGCTCAGGTGCCCGTGCTGGCGTTCGCCCGCCCTGACGATACTTGTTGCACTCAGTTTCCTTTTGCTTAGGGCTCGCTGCTCTTCAGCACCTCGCGGGTTTGTTTCGCGGGCACTCGGCTGTGCGAGGCTTGCCCTCAGTGCCCAGGGCTCCGGCAGGGCCTGTATCTCAGGGGGTGCTTTTAGCGAGCGGCGGCACGCGGCTCCTTCCCCTCAGCGGCCACGAGCAGGGGCAGCGCCCGTCGCTCCGGCGCCGCGGCACCGTTCCAGTCGGGCGCCGTGCCGGGCGGCCCCGGGGCCGCGGCGGCGGCGGGTCGAGTCGGGCGCCGCTCGGGGCGGCCCCGTCGCCGCGGTAACAGGGCCCTTCCGTGCGGGCGGCGCCGGGGCCGAGCGCGGCTCGGCGGCTGCCGGATCCTCGCCGGGATTCCCCTCCCCGAGCCGCGGCGCCGCCGCCTCGGGGGCCTCTGGCACAAGGGACCGCCGTGCCGACCGGCGGCTCGGGGAGAACGCGGCGTGCGGCGGTGCTCTGGAGCCCGGGACGGGCGGCTGGAGTCGGGCCGTGCCGGTGAGCGCAGGCTCGGCCCAGGGGCTGCGGCTCGCCGCGGCTGCTCCGGCCTTTCGGCTGCTGCCGGCCGCCGCCCTGGAGCTTGTCTGTGCTTCCCTCCCTGTGGCAGGTGCAGGGAAGCGGGCTGAAGGCAGCCGGTAACGCTGAGCGGGCTGTGCAGCTTCACAGACCGTGGGTTGTGTTTGCAGGCGTTCGCACTCGTGTGCTGTCACTCGGGAGCCGTCACACAGAGCTGTGCCCGGGCCTCTGGCAGAGAGGAAAGTGGGGTGCGGATCACGCCGCAGTGGCTTTGGCTGCCCCTCAGTTATTGCAACAAGCTGAACTCTCACGTCACCGTTTCCACCAAAACAGATGAGCCTTGAAAAACAATTGCAGTTACCCACAGCAAATCTGAGGGGAAAAGTGAGGTTTGGGTGGCCTCTGAGGGAAAACAATTCGGATTTAGGTGGAATTTTACAGAGGAAAAACGGGGTTTTTGAGCAATTCTGAGGGGAAAAAGTGGAGTTTTTGTTTATTTCTGAGAGCAAAAGTGAGGTTTTGTTGGAGTTTTAGGAGAAAAAGTGGGTTTTGGTGCAGTTTTGCAGGGAAAAGTGTAGTTTGGAAGAGTTTTGAGGGGAAAAGTGGGGATGGAGTACATTTCTGAGGGCCAAAAGCCGTGGAGTTGTGGGATAACATGAGGTTTTGGTGCAATTCTGAGGGGAAAAGGTGGGATTTGGGTGGAGTTTTGAGGGGAAAAAGTGGGGTTTTGGTAAATTTTTAAGGGGAAAAAGTGGGGTTTGTGTGGATTTTTGAAAAAACAAGTGTTTTGGTGGGGTTTTGAGGGGAAAAGTGGGGTTTTGGGGAAATTCTGAGGGTCAAAGTGGAGTTTGGGTGGTGTTTTAAGGGCCAAGTGTGGTTTTGGTGGAGTTTTGAGGGGAAAGGTGCAGTTTTGGGGAACTTCTGGGGGAAGAAGCAGGGTTTTGGTGCAGTTTTGAGGGAAACGGTGGTGTTTTGGTGGAGTTCTGAGTGAAAAAGTGAGGTTTTGGAGGTATTTTCCGAGGAAAAGTGGGTCTTGGGTGCTATTCTGAGGGAAAAAGTGGGATTTTTGGGAACTGCTGGGTAAAAAAGTGCCATCTTGAGGGGGAAAAGTGGAGTTTTGGAAGCGTTTTGAGGGGAAAAAGTGGGGTTTGGGGGAGTTGTGAGGGATAAAATGAGGTTTTGGTGCAATTCTGAGAGAAAAACAAGGATTTTGGAGGAGTTTTGAGGATGTAAAGTGGGGTTTGAGTACATTTCTGAGAAAGAAAAGTGGCATTTGGGTGGAATTTTGAGGGCAAAGATGAGGTTTTGGGGCATTTCTGAGGGAAAAGGTGGGATTTGGGTGTTGTTTTGAGGGAAAAAGCAGGGTTTTGGTAAATTTCTGAGAGCAAAAGTGGGGTTTGGGTGGATTCTGGATGGAAAAAGTGAGGTTTTGGAGTAATTCTGAGGGGAAAAGAGGGACTTTGGGGAAGATGTGAGGAGAAAAGGGGTTTTGTGTGAGTTTTGAAGGGCCAAGTGGGGTTTTGGGGGAGTTTTGAGGGATGAAAAGAGGTTTTGGGGTAATTGTGAGGGAAAGACATTGGGATTTGGGTGTAGTTTTGAGAGGAAAAGTGGGGTTTTGGAGCAATTCTGAGGGGCAAAGTGGTGTTTTGGTTTATTTCTGAAAGGAGAAGTGGGATTCTGTTGGAGTTTTGGGAGAAAAAGTGGGGCTTTGGTGCAGTTTTGCAGGGGAAAGCTGGGATTGAGTACATTTGCGAGGGCAAAGAGCGGTGGAGTTCTGGGCTAAAATGGGGTTTTGTTTCAATTCTGAGAGCAAAAGTGTGGGTTTGTGTGGAGTTTGCAAGGAAAAAGTGGGTTTTTGTTGGGGTTTTGAGGGGAAAAGTGAGGTTTGGGTGGCATTTTAAAGGAAAACAGTTGGGATTTGGGTGGAATTTGATAGAGGAAAAGCGGTGGTTTTGAGCAATTCTGAGGGAAAAAGTAGAGTTTTTGTTTATTTCTGAGAGCAAAAGTGAGGTTTTGTTGGAGTTTTAGGAGAAAAAGTGGGTCTTGGTGCAGCTTTGCAGGGAAAAGTGTAGTTTGGAAGAGTTTTGAGGGGAAAAGTGGGGATGGAGTACATTTCTGAGGGCCAAAAGCAGTGGAGTTGTGGGGTAAAATGAGGTTTTGGTGCAATTTTGAGGAGAAAAGGTGGGATTTGGGTGGAGTTTTGAGGGAAAAAGTGGGGTATTGGTAAATTTTTAAAGGGAAAAAGTTGGATTTGTGTGGATTTTTGAAAGAAACAAGTATTTTGGTGGGGTTTTGAGGGGAAAAGTGGGGTTTTGTGGAAATTCTGAGGGTAAAAGTGGAGTTTGGGTGGTGTTTTGAGGGGGAAAATGGGGTTTTGGTGGAGTTCTGAGTGAAAAAGTGAGGTTTTGGAGGTATTTTCTTAGGAAAAGTGGGGTTTTGGGTGCTATTCTGAGGTAAAAAGTTTGATTTTTGGGAACTGCTGGGTTAAAAATGCCATCTTGAGGGAAAAAGTGGAGTTTTAGAAGCGTTTTGAGGGGGAAAAGTGGGGTTTGGGGGAGTTGTGAGGGATAAAATGAGGTTTTGGTGCAATTCTGAGAGAAAAACAAGGATTTTGGAGGAGTTTTGATGCAAATTGCCTTTGCATCAGGCCGGTGCAGAGAGCCTCAGGTTCCATCAGAAATCATCTGCTGGTTGTTTCAAGTGCAGAGCACAGAGTCTGGATAAATGTCCAGCAAGAACTGTAAAGGGAGAATCCCAGGCAACAAATGTGAAAAGGGGGGTGGAAAAGGGATGAAGAATTCTCAAGTCCAGGTGGCCAAAATGTCAAACCAAACCCAAAGTAAAGTCCCCAGGAGATCAACAGAAACTTGTCACCACTACAGTGAGAGGGAGACTTTTAAAACACCCATTTTTTGCTCTTCCAGATGCTTTCTGCTGGTGGGATTAGAGATAGGTCCGACAGGAAAGAAGGTCTCATGCAGTCCATCAGCCAGCACTGTCTCACATTTGCAGCTGCTTTCCTGTGGGAGCTATCTGTGACATCACAGCACATGTGGGCACTGCAATAGTGCTCTGTGACATTACAGGACATCTGGGCACGATAGCAGTGCTCAGTGACTTCACATAATCTCATGTCACTGAAATGGGACATGCTTGACTTTTGATGACAGAGCTTTATTGTATTTAGCAAAGCCCTTTGCACACACTAAAAACTACAAAGTGCCTGAACCTCTGTGCCATGAATCAACAGAACACTGCTGGTGGGTTGAGGGATTAAAGACTTGCCAGAGAGCACAGGGAAGATCTCATGGAGTGTTGTCCTGGGACCAGCCCCGCGCTGAGCTGCAGCTGCCCAGTCAGCCACGGGCCCAGGGAGCAGCCCATCCCCTCCAGGCCCTGCGGAGCCGCTCTCGCACGCTGCGTCTGGAGGAAGCTGCTTCCTCTGCAGCTCTCAGGCTCAGCTGGGTCTGAACTGCCAGGTTTGCGACCGACGGGTTGACGTCATCTGTCACGTGTTGAAGGGCTGAAACGGAGAGGAACGGAGCTGAGATCAGAGCCTGGGTTCCCCCCCAGGAACCCCTCCTGCCAGGGCCACCCCTCCAGCCCTTCCCATGGTCTGCATGGAGCAGGGACCAAGGGGATCAGCTGGAAGGTGCTGCCCACGGATACCCCACGTGCCCCTGCTCTGCCCACGCTCTCTGCTCTCCCTGGCCAGGGCAGGAGTTGCAGGTCCCTGCTTAGGGCCTCCCCGCCAGTCCCTGCTGACAGCCCCCTGCCCTCACTCACCCCGATGGATGAGCTGCAGTTCCTTCTCCTGTCCCCTCAGGTGCTGCCCGGCGATTCCTGGGAACAGACACTTGGTCACAGCTGCTCCACACCAGCCCCTCCAGCCCAGCCTCCAACCCCCCTCCCCTTGGCAGGGCTGAGCCCAGGCTCTTCCCCGGGCGCTGGGCACTCGAGGCTGCAGAGACCCAGAGCCGGGGCTGGGGCTGAGCTGCAGCGGCTCAGGGAGGGACGGGGCTGTGTCTCACCCAGGAACCTGACGGCCGCCTTTCGCACGGGCTGCTGTGGGCTGTAGAGGCACCACAGGGCCTGCTGCACGTACTGCACGGCTCTGCTGCTGCTGCACTGCGAGAGCTGCAGAGGGAGAGGAGGCAAAGGGAAGGGTTGGTGCCCACTCTCCCCCTGGCAGGGTGGTGGCTGTGACCGGGACGAGCTGCAGCTGTGGGCAGGGGAACAGCGTGCCCAGGCTGGGGCTGGGGCTGGGGCTTGGGGACTGTCCTTACCAGGCACTCGTCCACCGCCCACAGCTTACACTTCTCCAGCAGCTGTCGGAGCCTCCTCTTCTTCAGGAAGGTGGCAGCTCGCAGCAGGGTGACCCGAGAGGCCTGCAGAGACACAGAGAGGGAGATGGCACCGCTGCCCAGGGCACAGGAGCTGTGTCCCCTTGCCTGGGTAAAGCTCAGGGCCGTTCCTGGCCCCAGGTATCTCCTGCAGGGACATGGGAAGGTCAGAGATCCTCACCTCTGCCACCTCCTGGCTCTCCTCATGCAGGAGGCAGAGCAGTGGGACCAGGTTCTGGTGCACCTGTGCCTTCAGCAGCTTGCTTTCCTTTTTCTTGAGAGCCTCCATGATGTGTTGGAAGAGCTGAAGGGAGAGCAGCCGCACGTGGATGATGTCCTGGAGGAAAGGAAGACTGGCTGCTGCAGGCCCATGTGGGCACGGGCCTGAAAGCCCACGGAGCTCAGACATTTCCTGGCCAGTGCCCGTGGGGAGGGGGGGACACAAAGCCTTACGTGGTGGAAGAGTGGCGGGAGCCTCCAAGTCAGCTCCAGAGCCATGATGTTGACAACTCGGGTGGTGCAGTTGTGGAGAATGTTGCTGAGCAGATTGAGGGTCATCACGACCACCTCCTCATCTGCATCCCCCAACAGCTCCATGAGCCTTCTCTGCAGGATCTGCATCATTTCATCCTGTGTGCAACACAATGCTTGTGGTGAAGCCATGAAAAGCTGCCCTGCCCAAACCGCTCCAGCAGTTCAACCCCACGCTGCAGCCTCGGGACCCAGAAGCCAAAGACCTGCCCCGAAGGGCTTGGGGAGGCCACTGGGGAGGCAGCAGGGCTGGCAGCAGCTGCCAGAGCTCCCAAAGCACAGCCAAGCCCCAGCTCTGTGTCCCGCAGCTCCCCTCACCCAGCCCCAAGCCCCCAGCACGGCTCCAGCGGCTGCCCCCTGCTCACCATCGCGGGTTTGTGGCAGAGGGTGCTGAGGGCTCTGAGCACCAGGCACCGCATCACGCTGCTCTCACTCCCCAGGTACCTTGGCACCAGCTGCAGGACACGTTCATCCCATGCCCTCATGTCAGGGTAGGCCAGGAGCTGAAACACAGCGAGCAGTGACCCTCTGCCCCGGCCCCACAGCCTGGGCTCCCCCCATCTCACCCCAGCTCAGGCTCACCTCAGCCAGGAGCGCCATGGCGGGGGCCTCCCAGCGCGGCTGCTCCCTGCTGAGCAGCTCCACCAGCCTCTGAGCCATGTGGTACAGGGAGCTCCTCCACATGCCACGCATCTCTCTGCCGGGGGAGAAGAAGGCACTGTAGACCCTGGGCAGGGTGGGCAAAGCTCTCCCGGGGCTGACTCGCCAAGGGCTCATCTTTCCCCAAGAGCCCTGACCAGGAGACAGGCAGTGCCCCAGCCCAGACGGCTCCTTTTGGGCAGGAGACCGGAAAAACACCCTTCCTGCCCCACAGCCTTCCCTTCTGAGGACACTCCTTTCCTGCCCACGGGGCGGTTGTGCCCCAGGCTCTGTCCCAGGCTCTCTGTGCATCATGCCCGGCCCTGGGAGAGACCCCCCATCCTGTGTCGCCAGTCCAGGCACCACGGGAGGGGATGCTGGCGTTTTGGGGGGTGTCTGCTGCTGTGCACCCACCTTTCCCAGGTTTTCCAGTCTCAGTGGCAAGCCCCTGTTCTGTTCTGCAGGGCAGAACCAGGGGGGGAGCAGGGAGAAGGGGGCTCTCACCTCGCCAGCACCCGCGTGGCAAAGTGCCGGGTGTCAGGGTTGAGGAGGTCTTCCCAGCCACCCTGACGCTCGACTTCAAGCACCGTCCCCTCACAGCCCAGGCTGCAGAGCAGTTCTTTCATGGTCTCCATTGCCAACCTGTGTGCAGAGCAAAGCCCAGGTCACACTGGGAGCCCTGGCCCCAGCTCCGGGCCGTGGCAGGGACGGCAGGAGTGGCATGGGGCACCTGCTGGGGGCGGCGGGATGGCAGCCTTCCTGCTGGCCTCCCTGACACAAGAGCTCCTCAGGCAGCTCCTCCGTGCTGGAGAAAATTTGGAAGAGCAGAGCCAGGAAGAGATGAGGGAAATACAGCCTCAGGCTCTCCTGGCGCAGGGGCATTCGGATGATCTCCAGCAGTGCCCTGGTTGCCTGCAGAAAAGAGAACGCCCCGAGACAGAGCTCAGCGCTGAGATGTCCCCGTGGCACAGCCCAAGCCCAGGGCGAGCAGGGGCACAGGCCAGAAACTCACGGCCAGGGCAAAGATGTCAACGCTGTTCCCATCAGAGGTGAATGTGCTGTGCAGGGGCCAGTCCTGCAGCACGCAGAGCAGCTCCTGCAGCACGTAGTCTACTGTCATTCTCAGGGAGATCATCTGCCTCCAGAGGGTCGCAGCAGCTCTGCAGGCCCACAGATCAGTGTCAGAGGGGGCTTGGCCACAGCACCGTGGCCTGGGCAACCACGGGGGCTGGCTGCTAGCCCTGCCTCTGCCCGCTGCCCTGAGCAACAGGGCCTCGAGGTGCATGGAGGGAGCGTGGCAGGAGGCTCTGGCGCTGACAGCCCAGCTCTGGACACCAGAGAGCCCACAGGGCCCTGAAAACCTCCATCTGCCTGGCAGCTCCCGGGCCCCGGGCTCTCTGGGCAGGAGGGTCCCGTTACCTGTCGCACGGCGGGTGTGACTGCAGGAGGGTCACCACCACATCGTGCGGGTCCTTGAGGCTCAGCGCCTCAATGTTCTCACACAGCCACTGCTCCTCTGACACGCGCCTGAGCTGTTCCTCTTCTGACAGGTCCCAGTCTGCACGGGGCAAAGAGCGAGCTGAGGCAGAGCTGAGGGGAACACAGCCGAGCCCTGCGCTCCCCGAGCAGGGCCAGCCCCGGCACAGGGGCTGCCGGGGACGCCGACCCACGTCTCTCTGGCTGCAGCCTGGGGGTGCCCAGGGGATGGAGCCCAGCCATGTGGAACAGCCCCAGCCCCTCTGTCCCTGGGGATGCCCACGGGGGATGGGACAGGGCCCAGGCGGCTCAGCCACTCACCCGCCTGGACCTGCTGCACCTCTTCAGGCTGCCCTGCTGCTGCAGCCCCAGGGTTCTTCTCCTGTTGTTCCTCCTTTCCCTGCCAGGACAGCCTGGGCACGCTGGGGGGTCTCTCTGCCATCCTGCTGAGGCCTGGCCTCGAGGGCTGGGAGACACTGGGCAAAGCACCGCGGGCGCGGGTCAGTGGGGAACGAGGGGTCTGCACAGGGGCTCCTGGCAGCCACACTCTGCCCTGTCCTGTCCCGGCGCCTCCTCCGGGCACTGTGGGGTGGCCACAGCAGCGCCAGCGCTACATCATGTCAGAGAACCAAGGGCTCTGTGACACGGTGACACGTCCCGTGGGGCCCCGTTTCCCCCTCACACCCTTCCCAGCCCGGCCCAGCCCTGATGCAGCTCCCTGGGCCGGCACCTCGGAGCCCTCCACAGCAGCAGGATTTGGCTTAAAACTGGGCTTTCTGGGAAGAACGAAGCATTTCTTCCACTAACCACAGCCCTGCTCTCTGTGCCCCTGCCCATTCACACCAGCTGCCCACAGGAGCCAGAAACACAACAAAGGATGAAAAGTAAAGAATCTCTTTGGGGATGGGTCTCCCCTGTTTTTCATTTCTTTTTCCTTCGGGGAAACCTTGCCTGTCTCTTCCATGACCTTGGCATCTCCCTTCTCACACAGGCACAGAACCAAGGCGCCGGCGTTGGCTGCTTCCACGGGCTTTCAGGGGCTTCCAGGGGGCCCCTGAAACACAAGCACAGAGCATGTGAACAACCAGCAACCTGCAGGATCTGGCTGTCTCCTAAAAGAGGACATGGCTCTCAACTCAGCTCATCAAGAGAAAGGGGTGGGGACAGTCAGACACCCCACTGGAATGAGGCTTGGAGAAGGTTTTCTTCTTTTGGAGAAGGTTTTCACAGCTCCAGCTGGAACATGGACAGAGACTCACAAAGTTTACCCCCAAATGTTTTCAAACCCTCCCGGCTTCTCTTTCTGTGAGCACCTTGCTTTTTGCAAGAGGCTGGTTTGGGAAGTGCCTCTGCTGGGGGCTGTTTCTGTGACTGATGGTGTGTGGTTTAGGTGAAGGCTCTGAGCAAGAGGGTGATGACAACACCCAGAGAGCCAAAAGCCTTGCACCTACTCGACAAATGACCACAACAATTCCTGTTGTCACCTTCCCGTGTGCTACAAGCAATGACAAGGGAGAATTAGACTTGCAAGTCCAGATAAAACCCCAGTGGAGGGAGTTCAGAGGGTAGCAGGACAGAAAGAGGTGAGGGTAGGACACGTCCAACTGAACCAGCGTGAAGAGGAGCAAAGAGCTGTGTCCAACACATGAACCCAAGGAGCAGACAGCACTGACCACGAGCCCCCTCCCACTGATGGCCCTCACGGGGCTTCCTTTAGGGAATCCAAAGCCCTTTATACCACTAAAAGCACCCGACTCGGATGACAACCCGTGGGGCTCCTAACTGTTCACCACAGCTCTGTGTTTGCAGCCCCCAAACGTGCTGACACCACCCGTGAGGGAGAAGCAGCAGCAGAGACCGAGCCAAAGTGGCAACCTCCTGCCCCAAAAGGCAGCCAGGCCAGAGGCAGCCAGCCCACAGCCCCGCGGCTCCCTCCTGAGCTGCAGCCACCATCCCCTGCGCAGAGATGGCTCCAGCAGCAAGGCCCAAGTCAGCAGCAGGAGAGACAGACCCGGCCCTGCCGCAGCAATTCCTGACCCGGGAGGGCTCCAGGAGCCCTTCGAGCTGCTGCCACCCCTCTCTGGGGCTGGACTC
This sequence comes from Colius striatus, assembly GCF_028858725.1. NCBI lineage: Eukaryota > Metazoa > Chordata > Aves > Coliiformes > Coliidae > Colius > Colius striatus. The sequence continues at coordinate 1,616,286 of NW_026908519.1, read as the reverse complement.
GCTCCCCCCTTCAAGCACCGCATCAAGCAGCGTTTGATAAAGAACAGCACGAAGGAAACAACCCGGGGGGGGGAGGAGCAGGAACGCTGTGAAGCCGAGTCCCCAAAGGCCCCGCAGAACTACAACTCCCGTCAGGCACGGCGGCTCCCGCCTGGAGCTTTGCGCGGCAGCGAGGCGCTGGGGGTGATGGGAAATGGAGTCTGCGGGGCGCCAACGAGCCTCCGCACCTCGTTCTTCATCGGCTCAGCCCGTTCCTGCCGCGTTCCTTCCTACAACACACGACTCGCATCACGCGTTACTTTCCCGCAAGGTTCCATCTCCTTGAGGCAGTTTTAAGTCTGGATCCCAGTTTTCAGGCTTAAACCTCTGGTTTTAGGGTCTAACTCCTCATTTTTGGGGCCTAAAGTCTAGTTTTTAGGGTCTAAATCCTTATTTTGAGGTCTATACGACCCGGTTTTAGGTCTAAATCCTCGTTTCTGGTGTCTAAATGCCCAGTTTAAGGGTCTAGATCCTCGTTTTTATGACTAAACCCCTCGTTTTAGGGTCTAAATCCTTGGTTTTGGGGTCTAAATCCTTGTTTTTCAGATCTAAACACCCGGTTTTAGGGTCTGGATCCTCATTTTTAGGATTACACCCCTGGTTTTAGGGTCTAAATCTTTGTATTTGGGGTCTAAACACCCAGTTTTAGGGTCTAAATCCTCATGTTTTGGTCTAAACCCCTGGTTTTAGGATCCAAATCCTCGCTTTTTGCACCTATAGTCCGGTTTTTAGGGTCTAAATCCTCATTTTACGTCCATACCACCTGGTTTTCGTGTCTAAATCCTTGTTTTGGGGATCTAAACCTTCAGTTTTAGGGTCTAAATCCCCTTTTTTACGTCTTAACTCCCACTTTTAGTGTCTGGATCCTTGTTTGTAGGCTTAAACCCCTATTTTTAGGGTCTAAATCCTTGTTTTTGGGGTCTAAACAATCAGTTTTAGAGTCTAAATCTCCATTTTTGGTGTCCAAACTCCCAGTTTTAGGGTCTAAATCCTCATTTTAAGGACTAAAGCCCTGGCTTTGGGGTCTAAATCCTTGTATTTGGGGTCTTAAGTCTAGATGTTAGGGTCTCAATAATCATTTTTGGGATCTATACCCCCAGTTTTAGGGTCTAAAAGCTAATTTTTAGGTCTAATCCCATACTTTTAGGGTCTAAATGAATTTCTGGGGGTCTAAGCTCCAGGTTTAAGGGTCTTAATCCTCATTTTTTGTTCCTAAAATCTAGTTTTTAGGGTCTAAATCCTCCTTTTAGGTCTATAACACCTGGTTTTGGGTCTAAATCCTCGGTTTTGTGGTCTAAACCCTCAGTTTTACCGTATAAATCCCCTTTTTTTGTTGTCTAAACTCCCAGTTTTAGGGTCTGGATCCTCATTTTTAGGCTTAAACCCCTATTTTTAGGGTCTAAATCCTTGTTTTTGGGGTCTAAACAATCAGTTTTAGAGTCTAAATCTTTTTTTTAGTGTCCAAACTCCCAGTTTTAGGGTCTAGATCCTTGTTTTGGGTTTCTGAACCCACTCTTTTAGGGTCTAAATCCTCATTTTTGGGGTCTAAAGTCTAGATTTTAGGGTCTAAATACTCATTTTGGGATCTAAACCTCCAGTTTTAGGATCTAAAAGCTAATTTTTGGGTTTAACCCCAAACATTTAGGGTCTAAATCAACTTTTTTGTGTCTAAGCTCCCGGTTTATGGGTATAAATCCTCATTTTTTTGGTCCTATAGTCTAGTTTTTATTGTCTAAATCCTCATTTTAGGTCCATACCACCTGGGTTTGGGTCTAAATCCCCTTTTTTGGTGTCTAAACTCCCAGTTTTAGAGTCTGGATCCTTGTTTTTAGGATTAAACCCCTGGTTTTAGGACCTAAATTCTCATTTCAGGGTCTAAACCCCCAGTTTTAGAGTCTAAATGCTTGTTTTGAGGTTTATACCACCTGATTTTCAGTCTAAATCCTTGTTATAAGGGTCTAATTCCCTAGTTTTAGGACCTAAATCTATGTTTCTGGTGTCTGAACTCCCAGTTTTAGGGTCTAGATCCTCGTTTTTAAGGACTAAACTCCTGGTTTTAGGGTCTAAATCCTTGTTTTTGGGGTCTAAACACTCAGTTTTAGGGTCGAAATCTCCTTTTTTTAGTGTCTAAACTCCCAGTTTTAGGGTCTAGATCCTTGTTTTGGGTTTCTGAACCCACTGTTTTAGGGTCTAAATCCTCATTTTTGGGGTGCAAAGTCTAGATTTTAGGCTCTAAATCCTCATTTCAGCATCTAAACACTCAGTTTTAGCATCTAAATCCAATTTTTTGGTGTCTGAACTCACAGTTTTAGAGCCTAGATCCTCGTTTTTAAGGACTAAACCCTCAGTTTTAGAGTCTAAATCCTCGGTTTTTGGACCTAAAGCACCCTCTGAGATACAGGCCCTGCTTGAGCCCTTGGCACTGAGGGCAAGCCTTGAACACCCGAGTGCCCGGGAAACAAACCCACGAGGTGCTGAAGAGCAGCGAGCTCTAAGGAAAAGGAACCACAAGGCAAGAAGTATTGTCAGGGCAGGCAAACGCCAGCACGGGCACCTGAGCTGTGCCGGCAGCAGCCGCTCAGCACGGTCCCAGAGGCTGCTGTGGCAATGACAGCCCCAAAGTGGTGGGAGGCAGCCAGGAGGCCGCCGTCCTGCCCCTGCTCGTGGCCGCCCTTCTGTGCCCCTCTGTGCCCAGGGCAGAGCCCGCTGAGGGGAGCACAGCAGCCCCAAACCAGGGCTCCCTACACAGAACAATTGGGAACCAAAAGCTTCTGTAAAGTTTCCCTTGTTTCCAGTGTTTGACTTGTCCAGTGTTGGGGTTTATTTTGTAGCACATGGACAGAGTTGTAGGATACAGCCAAGAGAAACTACAGTTGGGCTTGACAAGACTTTCTGCTCTTGCTTTTCTCTGCAGAGAGGGATCGAGGCAGCTGGGACTTTGCAGCCCTAAGGACAGAAGGACGTGTCACTGGAGCAGGGGGTGGGACAGGGTAGATGTCCTGGTTTTGCTCAGCTGGGGACAAAGAGCCAGGAGGCTGCTGGCTCACTGCTGGAACCAGACACAAGGGAAAACACCCAAAAGCTCCCAGAGGTTGCAATCAGAACAGTTTAATAGAACAACAACAAGGAACAAGGGAAGGAGAAACAGTTCTAACAATGCACGAGGGGATGTACACAGGGGATGGTGAGTGACGCCGTTGCTCATCAGCCGGGACCCAACACAACTGCACACATGTGCTGGGCACAATGTCAGGATGGGATCCAACACCTGCTGCCCAGCCTGGGGCAGCTGCCCATGCTACACCCCTTCCTACATCCTTCTAGAACATAACCTTTTGCCAGCAGAAACGAGCACAGTGTTTGTTGTCCAGACACAGGTGCTGGAACCTCCTGCCAATCAGGCTCAGCGCTCTGTCCACTTGATGGGAGAGGCCTGGAAGACAAGAATCCCACCCAAGGTCAGCAGCACAGGTAGGCTGAGGACACCTCCAGCCCTGCCATGGGAAGCAATCCAGCTGCCAGAAGCCTCCTGTGCTGCATCAACCAGTTCAGTTGGAACAGATTGGCCACCAACCCTGAGATCCAACCACCGAGAGCAGCTCAGAGCCCCAGACCCCACTTGGAATGGCTTTGGCCTGCAGCAGGGACCCAATTGGCTGGCAGATACTTCTCAGCCCCAATTGATGCAACATCCTTCCCAGTCAAGATGCTGACAAGCATCCCCTATCTGCTGCTTCAAGCCCAAAGGGATCCTGCAAAAGGGTCTGGTTCAGCTACAGCAGCCAAAGCTGCTCAAATGCATTCCCAGCCCTACAACAGAGGCTGCACGTGCCCAGGCCACTTGCCACATCCCTCTGCTGGAACAGCCCTGAGCAGAACACTTGGGTAAAAGCCGTGGCCTTGCCAAGCCACTGAATCCATTTCTAATCTAATTCAAGGCCCCCAAGCTACATCCTAGACCCTGCACAAAGAGGCATTCCTCTTACCTTTGATTTGACAGACTTCATAGTCATCAACATCAGGGAGCGCTGAGAGAGAAATTGTGGCCCCAGACTGTCTCCTCAAGCTGTTAATAAACTGTCCCTGTTTGCCAATCATGTGTCTGACTGTATCCTTGATGAAAGACAAGAAAGCAAGAGTCAAAGAGGGAAATGTAGATCAAACCCCACTGTGCCCTGGGGCTTCTTTTCCCCATCTTCCTGGTTCCTGCAGCTCATTTGCAGGGTGGGTTTGGACAGGCAGCGGAAGCGTGACCCTCCTGCACAGGGGAAAGCACCACAATTCATCCCCTGCTCTCAGGGACTGTGAACCCTCAAAGCCTTCTGAGGGCTTTCAAAGCATCACCCTGACAGATCAGGGTGGAAAGTGATGGAGAAAAAGGACTCCAGCAACCATCCCAGGGTGTAGCCCTAACAGCTAAACACTGAAACCCTCGTTGGCTGGTTCTGAATCTCCCTGGGTTGGCCTGAGATGGAAGAAGCAGGAGATGGCTGTGTAGGGCAGGGCAGGAGGCACGAGCAGGACAGTGGCTGCTTACCTTGGGCACCTCTATTTCCCACACAAGGACATTGGACTTTTTCTTTCGGCGCCGGTTCTGGCGACTCACTGTCTGCCCCTCGAGACCGTCTGTGTCCTCCAAGTCCATGTGAGTCACACTGAAACCTGCCAGAAAGGCACCATGTCAGCATTCAGACAGCCCACACAACGCAGCTCCCACACACCAGCCCAGGAGAAGAGATCCTTTGGCAGAGAGATGCCACTGAGCACTTGCTCCGCATTCTGTTGGGATGCTCCTGCCTCAGGTTCCCCAGCATGTCAGAAAGGGTCAAGTCTCATCACACAGAGCCCACTGAAAGCTTCCCTTGATGCCTGGGGACCACCCAGCCCAGCTCTGGGAATGCCACCACAGGAGGCCCGAGTCGAGCAGCAGCCCTTCACACCCAGTGAGCCCTTCTCCAGCACACACCATCTAGGATCTGGAAGCCAAGAGCCAAAGAGCCCAACGGGGCCGAGCAGCCCTTACCTGGCGCGTGCTCCACTTCGCTGCCCGCCGGCATCCAGCCGCCAGCAAACCTCCTGGCAGCCGTGTGCTGAGCGGCGGGGAAGGGGCTGCGTGTGCCACAGCCGGCAACGGCCCCGCTCGCAGCCCGGGGCTCTGCCTGCGGGGATGGCGGCAGCGCAGCGGCGCTCTGGGCACGGCTCGGCTCCGGCGGGGTCCCGCACACGCTGCTGGCGCTGCCGGCCGCGGGGCTGGGTTGGCAACTCAGCCTCAGCCCTGCCTGGGACACTGCGCTCTCAGGAAGCGGGAGGGCACAACAGCCAGCAGGGACGGCGGCTGCTGCTTCGGGCCGGGATTCCTCCTCTAGCCCTCGTTCCTCCTGCGCTTCCTCAGCGCCTGTGGCCGCTTCCCCGGGAGCGCTCTGGGCACTGCTCGGCTCCTGCCCGGCTCCCACACGCGCTGCTGGCGCTGCCGGCGCTGCTGGCGCTGCTCTGCGTCGGCGCCTGAGCCTGAGCCCTGTGCGGGGCTGGCTGCAGCGCTGCCGGGACACTGTGCTCTGCACGGGGACAGAAACAGCAGCAGGGACGCCGCTCTCCTCTGCACATCCTCCTGTCTCTGCTCCTGCTGTGTCACCCTCAGCAGTGCTGGGCTCAGCTGTTGCTGCTGACACATCCTGAAGATTGGTCCCTGGGCATTCCTCTGCTGCTGACAAAGGCAGCTCCTGAGGGACACAGGCTTCCCTTTGGGGCGATGATTCCTCCGCTGTCCCTCCTCTCTGCTGCGCTTCCTCAGCAGCTGCTGCCGCTTCAGCATCAGCTCTGGGCTGCTCTTTGCTGTGGGAATAGAGCCACCAGCAGCCCAGCAGTGCCAGCGCTCCAGGCACAACGTAGGGGATCACGCTGGCCAAGCAAAGAGCCATTGCACAGAGCCACAGCAGCATCTAGCAGGAGAAACGGACAGCATGGTCAAGTACTCCCAAGGAAGGGAACAGGAATAGCTTGAGCTATTGCTCTGTGCTCTCAACCCTCATGTTTTGGCCCAAAGCACTGCTTTTAGCTTCCAAAGCGTCATCTTGAGGCCCACAGAAGAATCACCAGACAGCAACACTACCCATAGCCTTGGCCAGGCTCTGGAGGTGGAAGAGCCCAGCATCGAAATGGACTGCAAGGTGCAGAGCAGCCTCTCCTGTCATCCCTGTCTACATTCTCTTCCGTGTCCTGAGAGTTTGGGTCATCCTTACCTTTGGAAGAGGATGGAAGTTGAGGAGAAGTGGGAAGCAAACGAGAAATTGCTGTAAGCAAGAAGGCAAGTAGCCAAAGAAGGAGCTGAGCCCTCCCGAGGGCAGCTCAGCCCAACTGGCTCTGGCTGTCCTGCTGGGAGGCTTTATAGTCCCTGGCCAGGTGAGGTCACAAACGCCGGGTGGAGTCTGGAACAGCCCCTGTGTGACACCAGCACAACCCAACGTTCTCTGTCTCCCTTGGTGACGGCCACAGCGCTGCCCCTCCCCTGGGATGGCCTCTGGAATCATCAAAGGGTCAAGGATAAAACCTTTGCACACACACTCACACACTGGTTGTGGAACATTTCCCACAGACACACACCGGCTGTCAAAGCAGTGGGGTTGCACTCGATGGTCTCTAAAGGTCCCTTCCAGCCCCCACCATTCTGTGATTCTATGATTCTATGAACATGTCCAGGTGGCTTTTGAAGACCTCCAGAGGAGGAGGTCTCCTCTCCCTGTTCAGTTTGAATGGTTCATTAATAAATCAAACCTTTTCTCCCCACGTTGAGTCTGTTTTGCCCCAGACACTAATTGCTGAGGGATCTCCCTGTCCTTAACTTGCCTCACAAACCTCTTGTTTTATTTCTCTCTCCCCTGTCCAGCTCAGGAGGGGGAGGGATAGAGCGACTTGGTGGGCACCTGGCACCGAGCCAGGGCTAAAGCACCACACCAAAACCACAAGCTGCAGCCAAGCTGTAGTCCCAGGCAAGGGAACAGGAATAGCTTGAGCTATTGCTAGGAGCAGGTTTCCAGCTGCTCCTTCCATTCACAGCTCTGCTCTACCAGCTCTGTGCTCTAAACCCTCATGTTTGGGCCCAAAGCATTGCTTTTAGCTTCCAAAGAAGCTAAAGCTTCTACCTTTGGAAGAGGATGGAAGTTGAGGAGAAGTGGGAAGCAAATGAGAAATGGCTGGAAGCAATCAGGAAGGCGAGTAGCGAGGGAAGGAGCCAAGTCCTCTCGAGGACAGTTCAGCCCAACTGGCTCTGGCTGTCCTGCTGGGAGGCTTTATAGACTCTGGCCAGGTGAGGTCACAAACGCCGGGTGGGGTCTGGAACAGCCCCTGTGTGACATCAGCAGCGCCCTTGGTGACGGCCACAGCGCTGCCCCTGCCCTGGATGGGCTCTGGAATCATTAAAGCAGCAATACCAGCGATAGAAAAGACAGGAAACACGACAGTCAATAACTGCAGTCACTGATATGATCCTGACTTGTCTGTTAACGTTGCTGTGATCAGTCAAAACCAGCATGCAATGGCACTCTTGATGCAATGGGATTCCGGAGCGAGAGACCCATTGAGCATCATGGAGTGGATGTTTTTGCCATAGAATTTGCCAAAAACAATCACCATGAGACCAGAGGCCATTGTGAAAATAATAGTTAAGGGCAGGAAATGTCTGCTGGCAACAGCAGGGATTGAGGCAGACGTCATTTTCGTTCCTCTCACAGATGAGTTCTTGACCTGACCACTGCAAGAGTCTGATGAATTACAGTGGCCTTGTTGTCTCATCCAGGGACTACAAATAATCATTATCCGGCCCATAAATTGATTTCTGCTCAATTTCAAATGGAAGATGGGCCAGTGAGATCAACAGCACCCGTTACAGGCCTGACTGTATGACACTGGACATATTGGAAGCCATTGGGGCTTTAACAGATGGCCCATCAGCTGGCAATGAAATTGGTGACAAGATATTGGCAGCTCCTTTATTGACACCTATGGGGCCAAGAATTGACACATTTTCTCAGTCCCACAGATCACACGACTTCTTTCACCAAGGTGTGAAAATGCTGGCAAAGCAGTTTGACCTGACCACATGGGACGCTCAGGGTATTGTTTCCACATGGCCTGCATGCCAGAATCAAATCGGCCTAGGAGCAGGAGTCAATCCCAGGGGCCTGGAACCATGAGGAACATGGCAATGGGATATCACAGTCTGTGCTCCCTTTGGAAGGTTTAAACCAACACATGTCACTATTGATACCTATTGGGCCATGGTTTGGGCCACAGCCTTAATGAGGGACAGTGCTCGAGGCGTCATAAGACATTGGAGGAGTTGCTTTGCAGTCCTTGGTGTTCCAGGAGAGAGAAAACTGACAATGGCTGGGGATATAGAGGCAGTAGAACATGTGAGTTTCTGAACTTATGGGGTGTCAAACACACCACTGGGATCCCAGGGAACTCTACTGGTCAAGCCACGATCGAACGTACTCACCAAGCTCTAAAGGGGCTGGTAGAGAAACAGAAAACGGGGGAAGAGGGGGTGAGCCCTCAAGACAGACTCATGAAAGCCCTTTCTACAGGGAATCATCTCAGAACTGTGGCAAACCGGAATGAAGCACCGGCATTGACATACTTTGCCCAAATGAGTCGGGATTTGGAGTTTGCTGACAAACCTAAAGTTTGGTATAAGAATCCCACTACTGGAGAGTGGCAAGGACCTGCAGATCTGTTCCCGTGGGGAAGAGGCTGCGCTTGTGGCATTACAGAGCAAGGTCCCCGGTGGATTCCAGCAAAGTGGATCAAGGCACATCAACCAAAAGGCTTTAATGACTGTAAGAGCAATGGAGAAAACAATCTTGAGGAAAAAACCAAGTGATCCACCCTCAACCCATCACCCTATTGAAATGGAAAACCTGTCAGCTGTGGCTGCTGCAAATTCCTCCACCAATCTGCGTCACATTAAAAGACCTGGAGAACTTCACAGGACGGCCAATGGAAACTTGAAAGCAGAAATGGTGTGTTTTCTATGGATGAAGAGATATTTCCAGCTCCCAGATCAGCATGCTAAAGAAGTTAAACAAAAGTCTGAAACTCCATTCAGTGAACAGAAACCTCAGTGGAAGCACAGAGAACTCATCCCTTCTCGCCAGTGTGCGCCCCTCCTAGCAACACACATCACATTCTGTTGGAGTTTATGGATTTCTGTGTTGTATTGTTCAGCAGTGGAGCTGTTATTGGCCTTTTGTTGTAAACTCATGGCCATGGGTAAAAATATTGATGTTTTCCTCATGTACCTTTAATTTTGAAATGTGCTGCTGAACGCTGGCTGGTCCACAAAAGAAAAAGGGGGGAACTGTAGGCACAGATGTGGCTTGGAGCAGCCAGCTTGAATAAAGATGGCAGGGACAAGTTAATGCAGCTGGCAAGCTACTGCAATTATCACACACAGGTGCTGCAAGGTAATCAGTTGGGCCCTGGGTGATCACATGGGCAGAAGCAGCATATAAGGAAGCAGCCAGCCAAGGAAGAGTGGCTTTGAGTCATCTCTGTTTGTTGTACTCTGTTTGCCTGTGTATGTCTCTGCCTGTGCAGTACCCAGCTTCTCTACATCTTTGAATGAATATTGCCTGCACCACTGCAACACAGACCCCTCCACATCTCTCTCAAGGCTGGAAGCTTCCCCCATTTCCTGCCTTCTCGTGGTCACACAGAAAGCACAAGTTTGGACATACCAGTGTCACTGATCACAGCCCAGAGGGGCAGCAGCAGAGCTACGGGACGGGCTAATGCAGCTCAAATGGGAATCTGATCATGAGCTCTGTGCCAGTACCCTCCTGAGTCACAGCACAGTAAAGGGAGGAAAACACACTGTCGTTCATAACCAGTCGTCAGCCCAAGCAGCACTTTCAGTCAGCCTTTGGATCTGCAAGATGAAGCCTCTGAAGGCTTTAGATCCCAGGTTCAATATTGACAGAGAACCTGCCAAGAGCATTTTCCCCATAGGGAACCAAATCCAGAACAGACCTGCTCTTACCTTGCAGGCCACTGCTCCCATCAAACACACCATCAGGCTGCTGCAGCAGCTCAGCCTAAACTAAAACCCAGCAGCACCAGCAGTGCAGCAGGCCCTGCTAAAATGTTTGTCCCCATCTTTCTTCTAAGCCCCACTTCAGTACTGAAGTATTGAAGCACTTCAGAGGCCTGTGGAACACAGGAGCATGGCACCATCCTTCCCATCAGTGTTAACAAATGCAACATTTGCATTTATGTGGAACACAAATGCTCCCAAGTAACATTTCCCATGGCTTTCACGGGGACGTCTGGTTGGGATCCCATCTGCTTCAAGGGATCCCATTCCAATTAAAACCACAGCTTCAATAACATTTGCTCTTGCTTCCTGGGGAAAGGGCAGTGTCCACAAAGCCTTCAAATAGGGCTAACATTGCATTTCAAAGAGAGCACAGGAGAATTAGAAAGAACTGGAATCCAATCCAAGATAGAAGAAGAGACACATCTTCTACCCACTGACCTTGAGACACTTGATCAGATCCCAGTGTGCAAGGAGTTCAGAGCAAAGGAGTTTCAGTGCGTGATCCCCACGGGCATCGTTGTGTGCAAACACATCAGGTGACCACTCCTCTACATTCTGCAAGAGGGGGAAGGAAAGAGAGTGAATGTGCTCATCCCTTGGACAATGACAATTCCATCTCTGACACATCCACAAGGGCAGAATTAGAGTGCTGACACAGCTCCATCCCTTGGGCTACTTTTAACTTCTTCCAATCCACTTCACCAATGCAGAGTCCAAGTTACTCATCGGTATTTGACAATTCACGCTGAAGAGGTTCCCATTGCAAACAAACAGCAGGGACCGAGCCTGACAGCCTTGTTCCTTGCCCAGTGCTGATGACACAGAGCTCAGGATGCCTCTGGTGGAAGCACAGACTTCACCGAACCCTAACCAAGCCCAAACCTGTACAGGATCCTGACCCTCACACAGACAGAACCTTAAATATACATGACTGAAGTGAACCTGGAAATCAAACCTCAACAGGGTCTTAAACACCAGCTTAAACCTTACATGTCTCTGACATCACCTAACACTGAACCAGCCCAAAACTCAGCAGTACTTGAAGCATGCACCATTCATAGCCCTAAATGGGCAGGATTTGAACTCAGCCTAACCTAGCTCAAGCCCCAAAATCCTAAGCTAGTCCTAACCCAACATATACAGGAGTCCAATTCATCCTAAACTAGCCCAAATCCCAGGGGGGGTGCAAACCCAGGCCTAACTTTCAATAGATAGATTTAACCTCATCCTGACCCAGTCCAAATCCCAATGAGACTTCAGCCAGTCCTATCCCTGACAGGATTTAACCTAAAGCCCAGCAGGGCTCTAAGCCCAGTGCAGCTGTAACGCTCACCCAAGGCGATGCTCAGCAGCCGGGGTTGTGTCTCCACTCAGGCTCATCCCCAGTTTAGGGAGTGTCGCAGCCCCAGCTCAGGGCTCATCCCCTCATCTGCTGTGACTCCCTCCTTACCAGGCTGTCTCTCCTCCTCCAAAGGCTCCACCTCTTTCAGGAACTCCTGCCATTGTCACTGCAGCATTGTCCATTGTTCCTGGGACAATGCTGATGCTGATGCTGTGTCCCAGGCAGGCAGCTCCTGCCTGGAAGTGTTTGGCTCTGAGGTGAGCAGGGACACTGTGATGCCTGAGGGGGGCTTTGTGGGGATGGGATGATCTTCAGAGGGATGAGGTGCAGCTGGAGGGAAGCCCATGAAGCCACGTTTGGGGTCAAACCACTTTTCCCACAGACTGCTGTCCCAGCCAGACACCCTCTGTTTGAGGCAACACCCGCAGCACCAAATCGCCAGGGAACATCTGGTACTAGGCCAGCTCCTTGGGGCTGCAGAGCTTGCTGATCAAGAGCTCCAGCTCCTCTCCAAGAGCACGACTCCTCTTCATTTTGGCCATCAGGCTCTCCCTGGCTTCCTTCAGGATCCTTGAGGAGGAAACAGAAAACTGCATATGCAGGTGACCAACTGAACACCTGATCAGATGGGATGAAGAGATAGTTGCTCTACCAGCACATGTAGGAAAGAGACATTTGGTTTGTTGGGCCGTATTCTGATCCCCCAGTTCCAGAAAGTGTCTGAGGAACTGTGGAGGAACAGTTGAGGGAGCATGGACATGGATCCCGGGGTATAATGCTCGGCCCGCTGGGGCAAGGCAGCCTGGGCTCTAGTTCTATGGATTTGGTGCACGACCAAGAGCAGAGTAAGGGCCGTGATTAAAGTAGTTGCTGTCACGTAGGCAGCAGGCCGCGTTCTGTTCACTCCAGGTCGGGCTGTCCTTGACTAAAAGTGGTAAACATCTTTGAGGAAGGAGAATGTGAAACATGAAGCAGCTTCCTTATGGCAGAAACCACAAGTGGGATGCACATGAAAAGGTGACCTTTTGTTGAATGACCTATCAGCTGCTGTTGCTGGGCTGGCTTGGAGCCTGTGTTGTCTATAAGTTGAAGCCTGTTTGTAATAAAGTGAACATTTCTGCTGTCCCTCACATTGAGTAGAGCTGGATTTCTTCCCACCCAGCTGAGAGTCGGATCCTGGGCTGAGAGCCGCAACCTCCGCGGCAAGGAACAAGAGCTACAGCCACATCTCCTGCACGACCCCCACTCCCTGCCCCAGCCTGGCATTGCCTGCTTGGATGTGACCCAGCAGGAACCTGCAGAGGCTTTCAGGAGGACTGAGCTGCTGAGAGGTGGCTGTTGTTCCTCCATGCTCCGGGAGATTTGCTCAAGGTGCAGACCTGCTCTCCAACCCTGCTGGGAGGGATGGAGCTTTCTGCTGCAGGCGTGGGAGCTGGGACTCACTTTGTGTTCCTTCACGGGTGACTCTCCTGTCATCCCAGATTGCCTTTTTGCATGCTTACAATGCAAAGGAACTTGGTTCATCCAAAAGACCTCTCAGAGGAGCTGCCTTCTCAGACAAAGCCTCTGCAAGTGTTCTTTCACACACCCCATCAGCATGACAGGCAGACCTTGCTGCCTGGGCACAACCCCTGCCCTGTTCTTCTGGCTTTCCATGCAAAGGGAACCTCGGAGGCCTGGCACGTGTCCTCCAGGGCAGGCTCCCAGCACCTCAAAAGCCTGTCAGAGGCCTGAGCACGTGCTCCAAGGAAAGGCTGCGGGACCAGGGACTGTTCAGCCGACAGAAGACTGAGGGGAGATCTCACCAACACTTAGCGGGATTTAAAAGGTGGATGTCAGGAGGAACAGGCAGCACTTATTTCTGCTGTCTCCAGTGATAGGACAAGGGGTAATGGGCAAAAGCTGGAACACAAAAAGTTCCACTTAAACACAAGGAAAAGCTTCTTGAGTGTGAGGCTGAGGGAGCGCTGGCCCAGGCTGCCCAGGGAGGGGCTGGAGGCTCCTTCTCAGCAGCTTTTACAGCCCCACCTGGACACGTCCCTGTGCCACCTGATCCAGGTGGATCTGCTTTAGCAGAGGGTTGGGCTGGATGAGCTCCAGAGGTCCCTTCCCACCCCCACCATTCTGGCATTCTGGGACTCCTTGGAGCAGCTCTCTCGTCACGGTTCGGCACTCCCTGCCTTTCCTGTCAGGAGGAGCAGGCAGACAGGGCTGGGGCACCCCAAGAACCCACCAGAAGCTACAGACACAGCAGGGGCAGCCATCACCTTTGCAGCAGAGTGCTCTACAGCCAGTGGCTTGAGACAGAGAATTACAGTAGCAAAGGCCACAGGGAAATGCTTTGGATGAGCAACACACAGGGTGTGTGGACACTCTCTGTGGACACTCTCTGTGTGCACTGGCTGTGCAGGATCTGAGCAGGGTCATGGCAATACGAGGTGGCAGCCACGTGCATGTCTCTCACCCATTCCAGCACCACAGGATGACAGCCTCCAAAGACTTGACAGGCTCCTGCCTACACCTCCCATGCTCCACACAACAGGGCTCATCTACTCATTTAGCACTCATGCTCTGTGTTAAAGAGCACCCTGACACAGGTCCCATTCCAGCACTCCTTCCATGAAAGCCTGGTGGGGAGCAGACTTTGCTGAGCAGACAAAAGCTGAGAGCAGAAACACTGAGGCCATATGAAAATGAGAGGGCAGCTGTCCCAGCCAGGGCAGCAGGACAAGCTGCAGACTGGCAAATATCACTCAGCCTCACCATCTTCTCCCTGCTTTTTCACACAGGGCACTCAGAGAGAAAATGGGAGCTCTGCCAGAGACATCGATTCTCTGCACTTGGACAGAGAGCCTGAGTTTGGCAGCTGCAGTGCAGGAAGAATTAAGTACTCTATGGGCAGCCTATGTGACTTGCACAAGTATTTGCATCCTTTGGTGTATTGCAACTGTGCTCTTGTACAAGCACCTTGAAACACGGGCTTTGGCTGCTGCCCTGCTGCCTCCCTTCTGTGTCACCGTCTGTGTCCTACAATTGGGACTTTGATCACTACATTCTTCTAGTTCTGAAAGCATTTCTCTCTCCCCTGTTGCTGAGCCAAACATCCTGCCTGCACTAACAACAGCAGCCTAAAGGCCAGCTCACACTTCAGCAAGCTCAAGGACATCTCCTGCTTTCCATCCACACAAATGTGCACTTGCTTTTGGGGAGGCACAATCCTCAGCTGGAGAAAACCAGACAGTGACACTGCAAGGCAGTGTAATGGAAAAGGTCGTGTTCGTTGATCAAATCATGAAAGAACAGTTGTGCAAGGAACCGTTTAAAGTCTTGTAAAACTTTAACCATAAAGCTTCTACAATGTGCACAGCTGCAGTTGGCTGAGATGCTTATAGCAGGTACAATAGGTTGCTCATGAGCTGGTAAGAGCCAAGAGAAGAGTTCATGAGCGGGCCACTAGAGGAAGACTACTGACTTCATGCCAGCGACCACCCTACAACCACCAGGAGGCAGAAGAAGACCCACTAGTCACAAGATGAGCACATAGGCAGAGTGCACCAGGGAGCGATGCACCCGACTGATCAGGACTGTATCAAGGGACTGTGATACGGGAGGGGGCTCGTGAGTCGTTGGTGAGCAGCGTCTCCCGGCCGCCCAGCGCTGTTTTGCTTATTTGCCGCTTGCTTAATAAATTTGATCCATGAGTCACTTAAATTGGCCAGTGAACTGCATCACAGCAGTTTATAACAATTGCTATAGTCCTCTGTGAAAGCACAGCATGTCTCGACACTGCACCAGTGCTCTGTGACATCATAGAATATCTATGTACTGGAAGGGGGCTGTGTGACATCATAGAACATCTTGGAAATGCAACAGTTCTCCGTGAAATCACAGCACTCCAGGACACTGCAGCAGGGATCTGTGATGTGACAGCACCACTGGGCACTGCAACAGTGCTCTGTGAAATAACAGCATATGTGCACACTGCAACATAATTCTGTAACAGAAAAGCACATCTGGGCTTTGCAGCAGGGCTGTGTGACATGACAGCACATCTGGGCACTGCAACAGTGCTCTGTGACATTACAAAACATCTGGGCACTCCATCACTGCTCTGATATATATACCATATCTGGGTGCTGCAATAGTGCTCTGTGATATCACAGGATGTCTGGGCACAGTAGCACTACTCTATCACTTCACGTAATATCTGGGCACTGAAATGGGACTCTGTGGCATCACAGCACATGTGAGCACTGCAACAGTGCTCTATAACATCATATCACAACTGCACATTGCTACAGTGCTCTGTGACTTCACAGCATATCTCGACACTGCACCAGTGCACTGTGGCATCATAGCATATCTAGGCACTGGAAGGGGGCTGTGTGACATTATACGACATCTTGGAACTGCAAAAGTGCCCCGTGAAATCACAGCACTGCAGGACACTGCAGCGGGGTTTTGTAACATCACATTACACTTGACACTGCACCAGTGTTCTGTGAAATCACAGCACTCCAGGACACTACAGCATTGTTCTGTGATGTCACAGCACCACTGGACACTACAACAGTGCTCTGTGACATCACAGCATCTGTGCGCACTGCAACATGATTGTGTAACAGAAAAGCTCATCTGGGCTTTGCAGCGGGGCTGTGTGACATGACAGCACATCTGGCCACTGCAATAGTGCTCTGGGACATTGTCATGGTCTGACATGACAGCCTTTTCTGGTAAGGGGGAAGGGGCTGTAAAGATGGCTCCTGTAAGAAGTTGCTCTCAACTCTCCCCAGCTCTGAGCCAGACCCACTGCTGGGGCTGAGCCAATGAGACGCCTCCACCATCACTTTTTAAGAAGAAGCCGGGAGAGGAGGTTTCTTCCTGCATCTTCCTCCTTCTTCTGCCCTTTTCTTCTTCTTCTGGCTGGTGCTGGTGCAAGGAGTAGGAACAGTGACAGAAACAACCATGCAGACTCCAAGGTCAGTGATGAGAGGAGGAGGTGTGTTGGAGCAGAGACCTCCCTGCATTCTATGGAGAGACCTGGTGAAGCTGAGGTTTATTTTCATTTCTTTAAAGACCCCGCATCAGCAGTAGAGACTCATTTTGACAATGAGCCTGTATCAGCAGCAGAGACTCATTTTGACAATGAGCCTGTATCAGGGGCAGAGACTCATTTTGCTAAAGCTGGCCCCGGACCAGGGGCAGGGATTCACTTCATTAAAGGCCCCGAGCCAGGGACAGGGACAATGGCCAGAGGAGGCCATGTCCCGTGGGGGGGACCCAATATCCACAGGAGCTGTAACTGTGGGGAGGAACCCACGACAAAGCAGCTCATTAAACTTATGCCCAGAAGAGTCCTTGTCCCGAGAGAGGGACCCTGCAACTGCAGAAACTGCAGTCATGGTTAAGAATCCAAACCAGAGATATTCACCAGCGACTGTCCCCCGTGTGAGGGACCGTGTATGGGCAGAAACCGCAGCTGCTGGGAACAACCCACCCCAGAGAAGTTCATTAAGGACTGTGTCCTGGGGGAGGAACCCCGTGTTGGAGCAGGGGAAGAATGCCGGGAGTCGTCCTCATCTGAGAAGACAGAAGCGGCAGAGCCCATCTGTGAGAGACTGACCACATCCCCCACTCCCTGCCCCCCTGAGCCATTGAGGGGGGAGGAGGAAAGGTATCGGGAGCAGTGAGCTAGGTCTGGGAAGAAAGGACGGATGGGGTGTGAGATCTTAAAGTGTCAGTTGTAATTCTCATCATCCTGCTCCCCTTTTGCTTTTATTCACTTCTGTTTCTTGTAGAATAAACTTTCCTATTTTCCTCTCTAAGTCGAGTACTGGAGTCTGTTTTGCCCGGAACTGTAATTGACAGTGAGGCCTCCCTGCCCTTGTCTTAATCCACAACAATCTTGCTTATCTTTTTACTCCCATTTTGCTGGAGCCTCTGCCATCCTAACGTATCAGGGGCAGAGAGGGTGGGGGTGAATGGGGTCACCGAGCGAGAGGCTGTTGTGGTGCTGCTGTGCTAGCTGGGCCAAACCACAACAGGGCATCTGGGTACTGTAGCAGTGCTCTGAGACATAACATAATATCTGGGCACTGAAAGGGGGCTCTGTGGCATCACAGCACCTGTGAGAACTGCAACAGTGCTCTATAACATCATATCACAACTGGAGATTGCTACAATGCTCTGTGACAGCATATCTCGACACTGCAACAGTGCTCTTTGACATCACAGCATATGTAGGCACTGGTAGGGGGCTGTGTGACATAACAGAATATCTCTGCACTACAACAGTGCTCCGTGAAATCACAGCACTCCAGGACATTGCAGATGGGTTCTGTGACATCACATCACCACTGGGCACTGCAACAGTGCTCTGTGACATCACAGCATATGTGCACACTGTAACAGGACTGTGTAACACAGCAGCACATCTGGGCGTTGCAGCGGGGCTGTGTGACATGACAGCACGTCTGGTCACTGCAAAAGTGCTCTGTGACATCACAGGACGTCTGCGCACTGTAGCAGTGCTCTATGACTTCACAACATATCTGGGCATTGACGGGACTCTGGCATCACAGTAAAGGTGGGCACTGTAACAGTGCTGTATAAATTCATATCACAACTGCACATTGCTACATTTCTCTGTGACATCATATCTCGACACTGCAACAGTGCTCTGTGACATCATAGCATATCTAGGCACTGGAAGGGGGCTGTGTGATATAATAGAACATCTTGACACTGCAACAGTGCTCTGTGACTTTACATAATATCTGGGCACTGAAATGGAGCTGTGTCACATCACTACACATGTGGGCACTGCAGCAGTGCTCTATAACATCGTATCACAACTACACATTGCTTCAGTGTTCTGTGACATCACAGCATATCTCAACACTGCAACAGTGCACCGTGAAATCACAGCACTCCAGGACATTGCAGCTATGATATGTGACATCACATCACCACTGGGCACTGCAACGGTGCTCTGTGACATCACAGGATGTCTGGGCACTGTAGCAGTGCTCTGTGAGTTCACATCATATCTGGGCACTGAAATAGGACTCTGTGCTATCACTGCAGATGTGGGCACTGCTACAGTGCTCTATGACATCACAGCAGTACTAGGCACTGCACCAGTGTTCTGTGACATCATAACATATCTAGGCACTGGAAGGAGGCTGTATGACATTATAGAACATCTTGGCACTGCAACAGTGCTCCGTGAAATCACAGCACTCCAGGGAACTGCAGCGGGGTTTTGTGATTTCATATCACCACTGGGCACTGCAATAGTGCTCTGTGAAATTACAAGACATCTGGGCAGTCCATCACTGCTCTGATATATAATAGCATATCTGGGCACTGCAATAGTGCTTTGTGACATCACAGGACGTCTGGGCACTGTAGCAGTGCTCTAAGACATAATATCATATCCTGGCAATGAAACGGGACTCTCTGGCATCACAGCACATGTGGGCACTGACACAGTGCTGTACAACTTCATATCACAACTGCACATTGCTACAGTGCTCTGTGAGAACACAGCATATCTCAACACTGCACCAGTGCTCTGTGACATCACAGCATATCTAGGGACTGGAAGGGGGCGATGTGACATCATAGAGCATCTTGGCACTGCAGCAGTGCTCCATGAAATCACAGCATTGCAGGGCACTGCAGCGGGGTTTTGTGACGTCACATCACCACTCGGAACTGCAACATTGGTCTGTGACATTAAAAGATGTAGAATCTTAGAATAATAGACTGGTGGGTGTTGGAAGGGACCTTTAGAGATCATCTAGTCCAACCTCCCAGCAGAAGCAGGTTCAGGTCGCATAGGAATGTGTCCAGGCAGGTCTTGAAGACCTCGAAGGAAGGAGCCTCCACAACTCCTCTGGGCAGCCTGTTCCACTGCTCCATCACTCTCATGGTGAAGTAGGTTTTTCTTATGTTTAGGTGGAACTTTTTGTGTTCCAGCTTCATCCCATCACCCCTTGTCCTGTTACTAGCTACTATAGAAAAGAGGAATGTCCCAACCTCCTGACACTCACCCTTTAGATATTTATAAATGTTAATAAGATCACCCCTCAGTCTCCTCTTCTCCAGACTAAACAGCCCCAGCTCCCACAGTCTTTCCTCGTATGAAAGATGTTCTATACCCTTGACCATCTTGGTGTCCCTGTGCTGGACTCTCTCCAGCAGTTCCCTGTCCCTCTTGAGCTGAGGAGCCCAGAACTGGACACAGAACTCCAGATGAGGCCTCAGCAGGGCAGAGTAGAGGGCAAGAAGAACCTCCCTCGACCTGCTGGTCACACTCTTCTTGATGCATCCCAGAATGCCATTGGCTTCTTGCCCACGAGGGTACATTACTGGCCTATATTTAGTTTATTATCAATCAGGTCTCCCAGGTCTCTCTCTGCAGAGTTGCTTTTCAGCAGTTCGACCCCCAGCCTGTCCTGGTGCATGGGGTTGCTCCTTCGACAGGTTGTGTACCAGGCTGGCAGGGGGCTGCTCCTCGTGCCCAGGCTGTGCTCTCCTCACACTCTGCTCCCCCTGTTTCCCAGAGCGAGCGTGTTTGTGTGTAAGTTCTTTGGTGGCATCATCCCTGACACGATCCAGACCCCAGATGACAAGAGCTTGTGTCACCCTTGAACTGCACCAGTACCACCAGCTGCTAGAAAAAAGTCAGTATATACCCAAAAATCTGGTCACAAGAGCTTGGGGAGGAGTGGTGATCCCCCAGGGAGTGGTGATCAATGGCACAGAATCGAGTTGGAGGCCTGTGGCCAGTGGGGTTCCACAGGGATGGGTTCTGGGGCCAGTCTTGTTCAACGCCTTCATCAAGGACCTGGGTGAGGGGACAGAGGGACCCTCAGTGAGCTCCCTGATGGCACCAAACTGGGAGCACTGGCTGACTCCCCAGAGGCTGTGCTGCCAGTCAGTGAGAGCTGGACAGGCTGAGAGTTGGGCAGAGAGGAACCCGCTGAGGGTCACCAGGAGTAAGGGCAGAGTCCCCAGCTCCAGAGAGACAGGGAACGGCTGGAGAGAGGCAACACAGGGCTACTGAGATGCTGAGGGGATGGAACATGTGTGTGAGGAGGAAAGGCTGCGGGCCCTGGGGCTGTTTAGGTAAGAGGAGACTGCAGGGGGTTCTCATTAATACTGACAAATACATCACTGGTGGGTGTCAGGGGGCTGGGGCAGCACTTTTGTTCTGTTGTATCCAGTGACAGGACAAGGGCTGATGGAAAGAAGCTGCAACACAAAATGTCCCATTGAAACATGAGCAAAAGCTATTTCCGTGCTGAGGTGAGGGAGCCCTGGCCCGGGCTGCCCAGGGAGGCTGCGGAGGCTCCTTCTCGGCAGGTTTCCAAGCCCAGCTGGACACGCTCCTGTGTGACCTGATCTAGGTGGGACCCGCCTGAGATGGGGGTTGGGCTGGATGAGCTTTAGGGGTCGCTTCCAACTGCCACCGTTCTGTGACTGTTTTTAGTGACGGCCCTTCCAGCTGCCACCCTCGGGCGATTCTTACGCCTGTGCCCAGAGGTGATGATGCTGCGGGGCGGGAGCGGGACCGGGAGCACCGGCAGCCACGGGACAGGCGCCGCTTCCCCGCGGCCGCCCCGCGGACTCCATTTCCCGTCAGCGCCCGCGCCTCGCTGTCGCGCAAAGCCGCCGGCGGCAGCCGCGGTGCCTGCCGGGAGTCGTAGTCCCAGCGTGCCCCGCGCGGAGCCCGCGCCGCCGCCCGCGCTGCCGGGGGTCTCTCAGCGCGGGGGCGGCGCCGGCGGCTGCTCCCGGGGGTCCCGGCGGAGGCGGCTCCGGCCGTGTGGGGCGAGGAGGAGGCGGCCGAGCTCCCCACGGCTGAGCGCCGGGCGGCGAGCAGGTGCAGGATGGGGGCTCGTGGCCGGCGGTGAGCGCGGGCCGCGGGCGGGCCGGGGGGCGGCGGGAGGGCGGCGGGGAGGGGGCTCCGCAGCGGGCCGGGGGTGTCCGGTGAGGCGGGGCCGGGCGGAGGCGGCGGCGGGCCCGGGGCGGGCGGCGAGGCCCCGGGAGCCCGAGAGCCGCCCGCGGGCGCCGGTGGGGGGGAGGCGGCCGAACGCGGCTCCGCGGCGGCTCCTCGGGCCCCGGCGGCGGCGCGGAGCGGGGCGGGGGGAGGCGGGGCCGCGCCGTCCCTCCGTGCCGCGGGGGAAAGCGGGAGCGGGGCCCGGGCCCGGCGGGGGCTGCCGCCCGCGGCCCGCCCCGGCGCTGCCCCGCTCCGCTCTTCTGTTCGGGGTTTGACCCGCTCCCGCTTCCCCGCTGCAGCCGGGCAGCCGCGGCGGAGCGGGACGAGCCCCGGGCAGCCGGGAGCGACCGGGCTGGGCCCCGTTCTGCGGCGGGGAGTCCCGGGGGAGGCGGCCCCGGCGCTGGCAGCGGTCTGGGACACGCTTCGCTCACCCCAAAAACTGTGTGTCCCGCTCTTCCCCCGCCCCGCGTTATTTCCTTCGTGCTGTTGTGTTTAAACGCTGCTTGATGCGGTCCCATGGCGGGGGAGGGGGAGGGAAGTCCAGCCCCAGAGAGGGGTGACAACAGCTGAAAGGGCTCCTGGAGCCCTCCCGGGTCGGGAATCGCATCGGTAGTGCCGGGTCCCTCTCTCCAGCAGCTGACTTGGGGATTTCTTCTGAAGACACCTCTCTGGAGGGGACGGTGGCTGCAGCTCAGGAGGGAGCCACGGGGCTGTGGGGCGGCTGCCTCTGGCCTAGGTTCCTTTTGGGGCGGGAGGTTGCCACTTTGGCTCGGTGTCTCCGCTGCTGCTTCTCCCTCACAGGTAGTGTGAGCACGTTTGGGAGAAGCAAATGCAGAGCTGTGCTGAACAGTTGGTTGCCCCACAGGTTCTCATCTGAGTCAGGTGTTTTAAAGTGATATAAAGGGCTTTGAATTCCCTACAGGAAGCCCCGTGAGGGCCGTCAGTGGGAGGGGGCTCTTGGTCAGTGCTGTCTGCTCCTTGGGTTCATGTGGTGGGCACAGCTCTTTGCTCCTCTTCCCCCTGGGTGTGGTTGAACGTGTCCTACCCTCACCTCTGTGTGTCCTGCTACCCTCTGAACTGCGTCCATTGGGGTTTTATCTGTACTTCCAAGTCTACTTCTCCCTTGTGAATGCTTGTGGCAGGCAGGAAGGTGACAAAAGGAGTTGTGGTGGTGATTTGTCAGGTAGGTGCAAGGTTTTGGGCTCTCACTGAGTGTTGTCAGCACCCTCCTGCTCAGAGCCATCCCCTTCACCTAAACCACACACCATCAGTCACAGAAACAGCCCCCAGCAGAGGCACTTCCCAAACCAGCCTCTTGCAAAAAGCAAGGTGCTCACAGAAAGAGGAGAAGCTGGGAGGGTTTGGAAACATCTGGGGGTGAACTTTGTGAGTCCCTGTGCAGTGTTCCAGCTGGAGCTGCGAAAACCTTCTCCAAGCCTCGTTCCAGTGGGGTGTCTGACTGTCCCCAGCCCCTTTCTCTTGATGAGCTGAGTTGAAAGCCTTGTCCTCTTTTAGGGGACAGCCTGCAGGTTGCTGGTTGTTGACGTGCTCTGTGTTTGTGTTTCAGGGGCCCTGTGGGCGGTGGTGGAAGCGGCCAGCGCCGGCGCCTCAGTTCTCTGCCTGTGTGAGAAGGGAGATGCCAAGGTCACGGAAGAGACAGGCAAGATCTCCAAGAAGGAAAAGGAAATGAAAACAGGTGAGACCCATCCCCAAAGAGATTGTTTCCTTTTCACCCTTTGTTGTGTTTCGGGCTCCTGTTGGGCAGCTGGTGTGAATGGGCAAGGGCACAGAGAGCAGGGCTGTGGCTGGTGTAAGAAATGCTTCATTCTTCCCAGAAAGCCCAGTTTTAACCCAAATCCTGCTGCTGAAGCATCACTAATGAGCTTCAGCTTCCCAGCTGGATGCATTCAGTCATCCAGGATAGGCAAAAAGGGCATCCTGGCCTGGATTGGGAACAGTGTTGTCAGCAGGAGCAAGGAGCTGATCGTTGCCCTGGACTCGCCTTTGGTGAGGCTGCACCTCCAATACTGTGCTTGGTTCAGGGCCCCTCTCTACAAGAAGGACATGGAGGTGCTGGAGAGGATCCAGAGGCAGCTACCAAGCCAGGAAAGGATTTGGAGCACATCTCAGATGAGGAAGGACTCAGGGTTCTGGGGCTGTTTAGCCTGGAGAAAAGAAGGCTCAGGGGAGACCTTCTCGCTTTGTACAACTATTTGAAGCTGAAGAGAGATGAGGCTCAGTCTGTTCTGCCTGGTAACAAGCAACAGAACAAGAGGAAACAACCTCAAGTTGTGCCAGGGGAGGTTCAGGCTGGATATGAGGAGGAATTTCTTTGCTGACAGGGTTGTCAGGCCTTGGAACAGCTGCCCAGGGAGCTGCTGGAGTCACCGTCCCTGGAGGGGTTTCAGAGCCGGGTGGGTGTTGCACTGAGGGAAATGGGCTGGTGGGTGATGGGGCTGGGACAGAGGCTGCACTCCAAGAGCTGAAAGGTCTCTCCCAGCTGAAATGATCCTGTGACTGTGTGATGCCTGTGAAGTGATGTGTCTGTGTTGGGCTGTGCGGGGCTCTGCAGGGAAGGCCGCGTCCGGCCATGACTGTGGCAGCTGGAGGCAGGGCCTGGCTGCCCCCCACAGAGTCACAGAATGATGGGGCTTGTCAGGAACCTTTAGAGATCCTTCAGCCCAACCCCCTGCTAAAGCAGGTTCTGCTTTGTCAGGGGCACAGGAACGTGTGCAAGTGGGTTTGGAAACCTGCCGAGAAGGAGCCTCCACACCCTCCCTGGGCAGCCTGGGCCAGGGCTCCCTCACATTAACAGGGAAATATGTTCCTTATGTTTAAATGGAAGCTCCTCCTAAAGTCCACAGGGGATACTTGCAGCAGCTTTTCACAGAAGCCTGTGTTTGCCCACGGGATAGAAAGCAGGGGAATCTGGGGCACTTGTGGCAGGTTCTGTCCCTTCCCTGCCCCTTTGACCATGTGGCAGGATGGAGCTCAGCCCAGACAGCACCGTGCCGGGGTTCCTCTCTGCCTGGACACACTCTGTGTCCAGGCTTTGACCCTAAGCTGTTCCTGCTTTACTTCCTTGGCCTGTTGTTGTTCTGTGGGGACAGGCTGAGCAGGTATCACCTCCTTCACCCCGTGAGCTGGGGACAAGGAGGGCTGCGTGGGCAGTGCCCGTTGGCTCTGCAGGGCAAGGGCTCAGCAGCTGGAGGCAGGTAGCCACGGCTGCCCACTGCCTGTCCTCAACTTGCCATCTCCTCTGCTAGGAAGGTGCCGGGTCCTTGTTGCTGTTCCGAGGGTGGTGTTTCTCACAGAGCCTGCGGCAGCTGATCTTCAGGATGCTGCAGGAGATCTGCAGCCTACTGGCAGTACCTCCTAGGTAGGCACCGAGCCCTTTGGACTGGCTGTTTCTGCACTGCGTGTGTCTCCTCCTGGAGCTGCAAGGTGCTGCTGGAACAGCCGGGGCTTGCTGCCCCCGTGGCTGCCGCAGCCGCTGCCCTGGTGCTCTGAGAGACGTGGGCTCCGGCGTCAGGTTTCCCTGCAGCGCTGCGGGTGCAGCTCAGCAGCTCCTGTCAGCCCGGCTGAGCCTGCCGGGCGCTGCCTGCCCCATGCTTCTGCTCTCCCGCAGGCTACCTGCTGCTCGGGGGCTTCGTGGCCTTGGGTGTGTGCTCCAGGAACGGCCCAGTGGAGAACCAGCGCAGCATCTGTCGCCTCTGCTGGGGCCTGCAGCTCCTGCTCACGGCTCAGGCATCCAGCTCCATTCTGTGTCCTTGCCTGTGCTGCTCACTGTCGCCTGCACCGAGAACATCGAGCACGTGGCCTCTTGGGCTTCTGCTGCCCACAGGGCAGAACTCTCAGCGCCCTGGCTGGCTCCTGGTGCCCCTCTGGTTTTACAGATGGGGAGAGGGGGGCACAGAAGGTGGGGGCTGTGTGGAAGCCGGGCGTGCTGGGCGGGAAGGGCAGATACCGCTTGGTCCCGGCACTGAAACGCTCCTCCCCGTGTGCCAGGGCCTGGCAGGAGGCTGCCGGGCACGTGTGTGCAATGACGCTGCTCTGGGACTTCCAGGTTTGCTGTGTTTCTGTGCACCAGCTGTCACCTCAGCCATGGAGAGATCACTGCTGGGAAGCTGGAGCACGGCCTGGGCAGCAGCTTCCTTGAGGAGCAGCTCTTGAAGAAGAACTCCTGCCCCTGGAGTGCCCCAACCAGCTGGCCCAGACCTCAGTCTCGCCACTGCTGGGCCTTTTGCTGTGTGTTTGTTTCCCCTCCAGGCTTCATTCCCCTGCTGTGTCTGCCTTTTCCTCCCTGCTCTCTTTTCCGCCTGCTTCTGTGTTCTTCCATCCCCTCTGTGGGTTCAAGACTGTTCCTGGTTTTAATAAAGATGTATTTTGTAGCTAATGAGACAGTCTGTAATTCAATGAGTATCAGAGAATCACAGAATCACAGAAGGTATGAGTTGGAAGGGACCTGTAGTGATCATCCAGCCCAACCCCCTGCAGAAGCAGCTCCCACCTAGATCAGGTCACACGGGAACTGTGTCCAGGTTAGTCCTGAAGAGCTCCAAGGAAGGAGCCTCTACACCCTCCCTGGGCAGCGTGGGCCAGGGCTCCCTCACCCCCTCAGTCTCTTCCACACTAAACAGCTGCAGGTTCTGCAGCCTTTCCTCGTATGGAAGATGCTCCAGTCCCCTGATCATCTTGGTGGCCCTGCACTGGCCTCTCTCCAGCAGTTCCATGGAACTGTGGAGCCCAGAGCTGGACACCTCCAGATAAGAGGGGGAGCAGAATCTCCCTCAATGTGCTGCCCACACAGGCTGCCATTGGCTTCTTGCCCACGAGTGCACGTTGCTGCTCATGGTCAGTTTATTATCACGCAGCATTCCCAGGTCTGTCTCTGCAGAGCTGCTCTCCATCAGGTCACCCTGAGCCTGTCCTGGTGCAGGGGGTTGTTCCTCCCCAGCTGCAGGACTCTGCCCTTGTCCTTGTTGAACCTCATCAGGTTCCTCTCTGCCCAACTCTCAGCCTGTTGAGATCCCTCTGACTGGCAGCACAGCCTCTGGGGAGTCAAGCAGTGCTCCCAATTTGGTGCCATCAGGGAGCTCACTGAGGGTCCCTCTGTCCCCTCACCCAGGTCCTTGATGAAGGCGTTGAACAAGACTGGCCCCAGAACCCATCCCTGTGGAACCCCACTGGCCACAGGCCTCCAACTCGATTCTGTGCCATTGATCACCACTCTGGGGGATCACCACTCCTCCCCAAGCTCTTGTGACCAGACTCAAGATTTTTGGGTATCTACTGGGCTTTTTCTAGCAGCTGGTGGTACTGGTGCAGTTCAAGGGTGACACAAGCTCTTGTCATCTGGGGTCTGGATCGTGTCAGGGATGATGCCACCAAAGAACTTACACACAAACATGCTCACTATGGGAAACGGGGGGAGCAGAGTGTGAGGAGAGCACAGCCTGGGCACGAGGAGCAGCCCCCTGCCAGCCTGGCACACAACCTGTTGATGAAGTTGCCCAAGTTGTTGAGCAGCTGCAGGTTGTTGCTGAGCAGGAGGTGGTTCCCTGTACCGGCCAGGGCCAGGGCCAGTCAGCTCGGGGTTGGACCCGCTGCTGCCCAAGGCCTGGCCAGCAAGTGATGGAGGTAAAGCTTCTGTGATGGATGGACTGGAGAAGGGGAAGAAGTTGCTGCAGCAGAAGGGAGTGAGAAAGTGAGAACAACATGTCAGGGGTGCCTGTATGTGGGTGTGAGGTGACATCACTGCAGTGCCCCCCATGGGGCCATCCCAGGGGCCAGGAGCTGCGATTGGCGTCTCTGCGAGGCCGAAGGAGCAGCCCCGGCAGGAGCAGTGGGGCTGGGGGTGTGTCGGGGCCCCGCGGGGCTGTGCCTAGGCTGGGTGCCAGGAGGAAACCTCAGGCTTCCTGGCCGGGCGCTGTGGGGGAAGCGCAGCGAGTGCTGCGAGGCCGCGGGGGCTGCGGTTTGTGCAGCTGCAGCTGCAGCTCCCGATGCATCTGCCTGCAGGGAACAACGGCCCCTGGGGGACACGGGGACGGCTGGGGACACGCTGGGGCCTCTCCTGCTGCCGGGCTGGGGACGTGTCCCAGCGCGGCTCCTGCCGGGGCCCTGTCCTGAGGCTCTCCAGGAGGGATGCTCCTGCAGGCCGGGGCTGCAGCTCTGCCCCCAGCCCAGGGCTGTCCCACAGGGGCTGCAGCAGGGCAGGGGCTGTTCCCTTTCCACCCCGACACAGAGCCAGTGCAGCCCCACAGCTCGGGGCTGGAGGACACAGCCCTCGTGGGTTCTCTGATGAGTGTAGCCCTGGGGATGCTCAGTGCTCCCAGTGCTCCCAGTGCTCCCAGTGCTCCCAGTTGAGGGCCTGGAGACCCATTTCCCCTCTGCGCCTGCCTCAGCCCATAACTCTGCCCCATGGCAGCAGCCGTGGCACCTGCATTGGGACCGTGGTGTCCCTCATATATGGGCATGAAGGGCACTGGAGAAGCTCATTGGCGGGCTGAGCTGTGTCAGAGGGGAGAGAGCTCCTGATCACATCTCAAAAGGTGCTGCTGCTTGGATTGGCTCCTGCAGCTGCGTTGGCATCTCTCAGAGATCTCACCCTCCCATCAGCAGCAGCCCCACGAGGGTGCGGGAGCCGTGCCGGGGAGTGGGGAGCAGCAGGGCTGTGCCCGCGGGGCAGGAGGCTCAGGATGGTCACGGAGGGACTCCTGTGGCCTCGGGTGCTGTGGCCGCTCCTCGGGCTGCAGCTGTGCAGGGGTAAGTGCTGGCTCCCTTGTCCCACAGCCCAGGGCCAGTGGGCACCAGCGTGCTCATCGGGATACCTCTGGCAATAGGGTTTCCTCACGGGTGCCGCTGGGACGAGGGGCAGAAGGTGCTCAAGGGAGTGGATGCTGTGCCTGTGTGGGTGGGAGAGGGAGGTGTGGGGCTGGGGCACGGGGCCATACGGGGGTTGCTGTGCTGGGGAGGAGAGAGGGGGCATGGGAAAGGGGGGGTTGTATTAGTGGGGATGTACTGCAGGCTGTGGGGCTGTGAATGGTACAGCAGGTCTGCTACTGGGCAGCCTCAGCCCTTTGCAGAGCTGCGGAGAAAAGGGACCCCCAGACTGCCCCAGGGACAGCCCAGGATGGAGAGGGCTGTCCCTCAGGTGCTTTTACCTCTGCCTGGGCAGTGGGGACCCCAGAGCTGTAGTGTGCAGCTCAGTGCTCTCCTGACCAGCCCCGTGTTGGCGTTTCAGGGGCTGCAGAGTTGAGGCTGGTGGATGGTGGCAGCCGCTGCGCTGGGAGAGTGGAGGTGGAACACAAGGGACAGTGGGGCACTGTCTGTAGTGTCAACTGGGACTTGAAAGATGCAGTGGTTTGCAAGCAGCTGGGATGTGGATCTGCTGTTCGAGCTTTTTGGAATGCACATTTTGGACAAGGATCTGGCCCCATTTGGTTGGTTGATGTTCAGTGTCGTGGCTCTGAGTCTGCCCTGTCCAACTGTACACACAGCGGATGGGGTGAGAACAACTGTGGTCACAGCTGGGATGCTGGAGTGAGCTGTTCAGGTAAGAGGCCAGAAAGGGACCTGACTGTGCCCTCCAGGAGCAATGAGAGTGTGTGAGAGCAGGGTCCAGGCTGGCTGGTCACATTGCCAAGCTGCAGCTGGTGTTGCTGGTGTCTCCAGTCCTGACAAAGGACAATAGGAACCCAGTCCGGGTTCTCACCCCAAACCTGGGCCCTGAGGTTGCTCAGCCCACTCTCAGTCGGTGCCTGGCCTGCCTCTCCCTGCCCCATTGTGTCTCAGTTCCCATCTTCCTCCTCCCACTCAGCCAGGAGCAGTCTGGCATTGCCACGGGCCAGGTCCCACCACGCCAGAGGCACCCACAGCGTCTCATGCAGCCACCCACAGCCCTGGGGAATGGCAGGAGATAACAAGGGACTTTGGGGCTATTGGCACCTTACTCCTCTGCCAGGGTGACCCCTGAGCTGCAGCCCACAGAGTCACAGCCCCATGCAGTTGAGGTGACCTGTTGCTGCAGCTTTCCTGCCTATCCCAGCCCCAGCTGCCCTGTGCCACAGGACCTGTGCCAGCGCTTGCACTGTCCTCAGTGCCCGTCCTTGCCCTGAGAGGTGCTGCAGCCCAGGGCTGCTCCTGGTGTGTTTGTGCCACCAGCACCCACTGGGAACTGCTGGGGGGCTTGTGGGGCACTTTGTGGCCTCCTTGGAGATGAGGTGGGATCAGGGCAGGCAACTGCCAGCAGGTGCTGGGAACTCACATGGGGCTTTGTCTGCTCCAGGGTTTGTCCGGCTGGTTGGAGGGGACAATGACTGCTCAGGACACGTGGAGATCCGTAAGGTGAATAAGTGGAGAAGTGTCTGTGCCTCAGCCTTTGGTGCCAGAGCTGCTGCTGTGGTCTGCAGGGAGCTGCAGTGTGGGGCAGCCCTGAACATCCGAGGGGCAGCTCGTGATGGAACCAGCGCCGGTGCCATGTGGGACAAAGAGCTGCAGTGTGCAGGGAATGAACCCTTCCTCCAGTTGTGCCCCAGGGAGACCCCCAGAGACCATCTCTGCACCCCCAGAGCTGCTACTTGGCTCAGCTGCACACGTAAGGACTCTCACTGGGGTGTAAAACACCAGGGATGTGCTGGGGACAGGGCAGCGGGGCAGGGACCGTGCTGGGCCTGAGGACAGAGGGGCTGATGTGGGGTCTGCAGCCCCACAATGATGCGGGAAGAGGTGGAGGAGGAGGATGGCAGCTCTCCTCCATCTGACCTCTCCCCAGCTCCTGAAGGAGCCAGAGCACAAGTCCATCCCCTTCCATTCTTGTCTGTCACAGGGTTTGCAGGGTTCAGGCTGGTGAACGGCAGCACGGCGTGCGAGGGGAGGGTGGAGCTGCACGTGCAGGGGACCTGGGGCAGCCTCTGTGCCTCCCGCTGGCACCTCTCCGACGCCCACGTCCTCTGTGGTCACCTGGGCTGTGGCTTTGCCGTGTCCCTTCCCAGAGGAGGGAGTTTTGGGAGAGGAACGGGCCCCGTCTGGAGAGACTCGTTCCACTGCAGTGGGACTGAAGCCCACCTGGGACAGTGCCCAGTGACCGTGCTGGGGGCCTCCCCATGTTCCCATGAGGATGCTGCTGCTGTCATCTGCTCAGGTGAGGGCTGACAAACCCTGGATTCGCTCCTTTGTCTCCTGGCATGACAGCAGCCCAAGGCAGGGGACCCCGGGGCACGTCCAGGCTGCACTTCCCCCTGCAGAAGCCCTGAGGGCTGCAGAGAGACATTGTCCCTGTCCCCTAGGGCAGCCCCAAGGGCCACCTCCAGGCTCAGGCTCCTCTGATGTCCCTCGGGGTGCTGGGTGCGGGACAGGGCTGTGGGGCTCAAACCACCCCTCTGGCTGCAGACAGCCCTGTCCCAGCAACACAGAAATAGCCCCAGGCATGATCTCAGCCCCACGGGGCTGCCTGGCTGCCCCCAGCAGCAGCAGCAGAGCAGGGGGTGAGGCACAGAGCCAGGCTGGGGCTTCTGGTGAGCACCAGCCCCAAAGCTGTCCTTTCTGCTGGGGCAGCCTCCTCAGCTCTGCTCCCTGCCAGGGACACTGGCTGCCAGGGCCCATCTCCAGCAGAGAACCAATGGCTTAGGTTGGAAAAGGCCTTGAAGCTGCTGCAGTCCCAGCCCTGCCCTCACCCTGCCAAGCCCACCAGCAGCTTCAGGGGCTTTTGCTGCCAGCCCAAAGGGTTGTGTGAGTCCATGATTGGTGATTCCACAACTCCCCAGGCCCCGCTGGCTCCGGGTCCCTGCGGCTGGTGGGGGGAGGGAGCCGGTGCGCCGGGCGAGTGGAGATCTTCCAGCGCGGGACGTGGGGCAGAGTCCTGTCTGAGCAGTGGGACGTGGCGGAGGCCCGTGTGGCGTGTCGGCAGCTGCGGTGCGGAGAGGCAGAGATGGCCTACAACCCGCCCAAGGCCGAGCGAGGGCCGGGCCCCGTGGGGCTGCGAGGGGTGCGGTGCCAGGGGTACGAGGCCCAGCTGAGCCTCTGCAGCACCTCCCCGACTGAGGCCGCGCCGGCGGCCGGCATCGCCGAGGACGTGGGGGTGGTTTGTGAGGGTGAGTGTCCCCACGGGCCCCCCGGGGCACAGAGTGGGTGGGCAGCCGGCCCCCGCCGCCATCTGGGCTCTGTCCCCACCGCAGGGAGCCGGCGCGTGCGGCTGGCGAACGGGCCCGGGCGCTGCGCCGGGAGAGTGGAGATCTACTCCCAGGGCAGCTGGGGCAGCGTCTGCGACGACGGCTGGGACCTGCCCGATGCCGCTGTCGTGTGCCGGCAGCTGGGCTGCGGAGGGGCCGTGCGGGCGCCGGGCTCTGCCGCCTTTGGGGAGGGCTCCGGGCACATCTGGCTGGACGACGTCAACTGCTCCGGGGCCGAAGCCGCTCTCTGGGACTGCCCGGCCGGGCCCTGGGGGCGGCACGACTGCGGGCACAAAGAGGACGCCGGAGCCGTCTGCTCAGGTGTGTGGCGGGAGCCCAGGGCCCAGGGCACAGACTGTTCCTGGCTGCCTCTGAGCTCCCGCCCCAGCCCAGCCCAGGGACGGCCACGCAGGGTCCCCTCCGTGCCCCGGGCTCCCTGTGCTGCTCCGCCGTGGCCCAGGCCCAGCGGGAAGGGCAGGGCCGTGTGTCCATCACAGACGTGTCCGTGCCCGTGGCTGCAAAGGGGCGCTTTGCCCGGCTGAGGGGCCGGGGGGAGCAGGGCTGTCCCTGCTCCCAGAGCCCCAGACCAGCCCCTTCCCCTCTGGGGCCTTTCCTCCCAGAGTTCACGGCCCTGAGGCTGGAGAACAGCGACGGCTGCTCCGGGCGCCTGCAGGTTTTCTACAACGGGACTTGGGGCAGCGTTTGCTCCAACTCCATGACCCCCAAAACGGTGTCACTGGCGTGCGAGGAGCTGGGCTGCGGGAAGAAAGGGACCCTGGAGATACAATGGCCACGGGGCAGAGTGTCTGGCCCCGCCTGGCTGGACCATGTGGAGTGTGAGGAGAGACACGGCTCCTTCTGGCTATGTCCCTCCGATCCCTGGAACCCGCGGTCGTGCGACGAGCTGCGAGATGTGACCCACATCACCTGCCGTGGTAATTCTGAGCTGCATGGGCACCAGTATCCACCCAGCAATTCCTCCCTGCTGGCTGGGATAAGCACTGGGGTGGCAGCGGGAGCAGGGCAGGGATTGTCCCCTGTGCTGGGCTCTGGTGAGGCTGCAGCTCGAGGGGTGTGTTCAGTGCTGGGTCCCTCACTCACTGTCGGAGGGACACTGAGGGGCTGGAGCTTGGCCAGAGCCAGACAGCGGAGCTGGGGAAGGGGCTGGAGCAAAAGGGGCTGGGGAGGCGCTGAGGGAATGGGGGAGTTGAGCCTGGAGAAGACGAGGCTGAGATGAGACAGGAGTAGTCTGTGCAAAACCTTGCCAGGAGATGGACTGATGTTAGGGTCGGTCTCTTCTCTCTAGTAATGAATGACAGGACAAGAGGAAAGGGTCTCAAGTTGCCCCAGGGGAGGTTGAGATTGGAGCTGAGGCAGAACTGTTTCCCTGAGAGGGTTGTCCGCCCCCTGTGCCAGGCTGCCCAGGGAGGTGGGGGAGTCCTCATCTCTGGAGGGATCCCAAAGCTGAGGTGCTGAGGGTTGTGGGTCAGTGGTGGGATGGGCAGGGTGAGGGGAGGGCTGGGACTCCAGCAGCCTCAGGGGCTTTTCCTACCCAAATGATTCCACGACTCCATGTTTCTCTGATCTCCTTCTGCAGGGACACGGCCCGAAATGACCCCAACCCCGGGCTCCCCGTGCCCCAACGCCACGAGCTGCACAGGTAGGGAGCTGCTCCTCTGCTGCCCCTCTGGCCTGGCAGGACTGTGCCCACCGTCCCGCTGCCCTGGCAGCTCTGTGCCTCCTGCAGACAGGGACAGGATCCGCGCCGTGGGAGGAGAGGACGGCTGCTCGGGCCGGGTGGAGCTGTGGCACCGCGGCTCCTGGGGGACGGTGTGCGACGACACGTGGGACGTGCGGGATGCCGAGGTGGCCTGCAGGCAGCTGGGCTGTGGGCCCGCCGTGGCTGCCCTGCCCGAGGCTGCCTTTGGGGAGGGCACGGGCCCCATCTGGCTGGAGCAGGTGGAGTGTCGGGGCACAGAGGCGGCTCTGCAGCACTGCTGGGCCTGGCCCGGGGACCGCGGGCTCTGCCGGCACAAGGAGGACGCGGCCGTGCGCTGCGCGGGTGAGTGCAGGGGCTGCAGCTCTGCCCGGGACACTGCATGGAGCTGGGGCAGGTCCCATCCTGCCCTCAGAGCTCTGGAGAGCGAGGCTGTTCCTGCAGAGCGTGGCAGCCTGGTCCCATGTCGACAGCAGCTTCTGTGGGGCTGGATGTCCTCCAGCTGCTGCCCGGCCAGGCTCTGCAGCCCCAGGGGCACTTCTGGACCTTGGAGTCCTGGTTGATAAACTGAACATGAGCCAGGAACGTGCCCTCATGGGCAAGAAGGCCAATGGTATCCTGAGGGCATCAGGAAGAGGGTGGGCAGCAGGTCGAGAGAGGTTCTACTTCCCCTCTGCTCTGCCATATCTGGTGGGGCGTCATCTGGAGTCCTGTGTCCAGTTCTGGGCACCCCAGCTGCAGAGGGACAGGGAACTGCTGGAGAGAGGCCAGTGCAGGGCCAGCAAGATGATGAGGGGACTGGAATATCTTCCTTATGAGGAAAGGCTGTGGGGCCTGGGGCTGTTTAGTCTGCAGGAGGCTGTGGGGAGATCTCATTAACACTGACAAGTACCTAAAGGGTGGGTGTCATGGGGATGAGGTGACATTTTTTCTGCAATGTCCAGTCACAGGACAAGGGGTAATGGACAAAAGCTGCAAAACAAAAAGCTCCACTAAAACGCAAAGAGAAACTCTTACACTATTAATGTGAGGGAACCCTGGCCCAGGCTGCCCAAGGAGGGTGTGGAGGCTCCTTCTCCAAACCCACCTGGACACATTCCTCTGCCCCCTGAGCAAGGGAAACCTGCTGTAGCAGGATGTGAGCTGGATGAGCTCTGGAAATCCGTTCCAACCCCCACTATCCTATGAGTCTCTGAACTCCCAGGCTGCTGATGCTGCCCTGGCCAAGGCTCAGAGCAGGGCCCTGGGCTCTGCCGCAGCCCCCTGAGCAGCCCTGTGGAAGGGGTGGTTCAGGGGGGCTGTGCCAGGGGTGTCTGCACACACAGGCCGGGTAAGGGTGGAGGCTCCTGGTACCCACATACCCCCCTCTTAGCTCATCTCTCCTTCTCCTCCTCTGCAGCTGCGCCCAGGACAGCAGCACTGACCCCTCGAGCAGGTGACGTGTCCTTCCCATCAGCAACGAGTCTCCTCAAGACCAGGCTGTGACCCAGCCAGAGGGAAGGGGATCCTCACTGGGGGGAAACTCCCACGAGGAGGCAGCGGGTTATGGGTGCTGGGGGTGGGGAGGGCTGTGAGTTGCCCACGGTATGATGGGGGTCAGGGCTGGGTGCTCCAGCCCCCCAGTGCTCCTTGGCCTGGTGCTTCCCTCTGTGTGTCGCTGCCTGTGCAGATCCCACTCGGGGCCACCCGACCAGCAGCAGAAGTGTCTCATTGCCCATCATCATGTGCATGATCCTGGGAGCCCTTGTCTGCCTGCTGCTGGTCCTCCTGGCCTGGAGAGTGCTCAGCGCCAGGGCTGAGCGCAGAGGTGGGTCCTGCCCCACGCTGCCACGGGAAGGTGCCTCTTGGCAGGGCCAGGGCGCTGTGGGGTGTGTGTGTCAGCACAGGCAGAGCTGGGGGCACAGGCGTGTGCTGCTGC
This sequence comes from Colius striatus, assembly GCF_028858725.1. NCBI lineage: Eukaryota > Metazoa > Chordata > Aves > Coliiformes > Coliidae > Colius > Colius striatus. The sequence continues at coordinate 1,581,002 of NW_026908519.1, read as the reverse complement.
TGTGCCTCTGACTGCCTGATGATGGGCCAGCAGCAGCCAGGGGAAGAGAGTCCCGAGACAGGGGAGTTGGGGATGGGGCGAGAAATGGCCAGAGCTGGGCTGGGGCAGATGGGCACAGGAGGAATGCAGGGCAGCAGGGTCCATCCCCGTGGTGTCAGGCCCCAGGCTGCTCCTCTGCCCAGCCCTCAGCTCCCCGTGGCAGTGCAGGGGCTGTGTTGTGGATCCGTGGGGCAGAGAGGGGGCAGCTGCGGAGGGGAGAGAAGGTGGGAACTGCCTGTCCCTGAGCCAGAACAGCCTCTATCCACAGGCTCCCAGACAGCCCTGGAGCCCTTCCCTGAGGCCGTGTACCAGGAGATCAGTTACAGCCCAGTGTGGGAGGAGCAGGCGAGATTTAACCCATCAGGTGGGTCTGGGTCCATCCCTGGGGGCTCTGTCCCCTGGTCCCCAGCTGCAGCTGACTCCCTGCAGCCCCCAGGCCCAAGGTCCCTGCAGCAATGTGGGGAGAGCAGAGAGGTCCTGGCCCAGGACAGAAGCTTCCTCCCCATCAGCTCTGCCCACCCCAGCTGGGTTTGTCCCAGGGCACAGGGTCAGTCCTGGGCCCTCCTCCCCACTCAGCCCTGGCTTTGTGGGTCACTTCTCCAGGCTCCTATTCGGAGGGGTCCCTGACCAAGCTGCAGCCCCATCACATGGACAGCGAGGAGGAAGATGGTCTGGGGTCAGCACGAGGTAATGGGGGGCAGGAAGGGGTTGCTGACTCATCGCTGCAGACTTGGGATGGACAGTGGCCCCCCTGAGTGCCACCATCAGAGTTGGGGAGCAGATGGGGATCTCCTGTGCCGCTGCAGCCACCAGTGCCCGAGCCCTGTGTCCCTGCGCTACCTCCCGTCCTCTTCTCTGCACGATGCATCTTCTCACCAACCTCGGCTCCTTTCTGCTTCCAGATGTCCCTGTCCTGCCCAGAGGTGGCCCAGCAGATGGCTATGATGATGCCAGGGAGGTTTCTGACCCTGGGGAGGACCTTGTGTCTGGGCAGAGAGGCTGGGAAGTGCCCAGGGCAGCGGAGGAGGGAGCAGGGCCCAGGGACGCACCTGGAGGTGAGGGGATGGGGATGAGGGACAGGACGGGTGGAGGGGGACTCAGCATCTCTGAAGTGGTGAGGAGAGGGAAGGAAGGAGATGTCCAAATGTGCTACAGTCTGCCTTGCTGCTTTGCAGAGACAAAGCTGTGCTCCCAGAGCAGTGCCGGGGCCCCTGGAGCTGAGGGAGATGCCCAGTGCCTGTGCCCAGAATGCTGGAGCTACGACGATGCCCAAGAGGTGTCCCTGGCACATCCCCCTGAGGACAGTGAGGCCGTGACACTGCAGCTCAGGGCACAAGGGTGGCCCATCCCTGGGCCAGGAGAGCCCGTCACTGCTGCGGGGCTGGGAGCAGCTGGGAGGGAGGAAGGAGCTGTGCGGCTGGGAGAGCCCTGAGCTCCAGGGAGCCCTCGGCCCTTGCCAGACATTTCCTCTGCCTTCAGTGTCCTGTGTTCAGGCTGTGCCGCCTCTTTGTTCTGATTAAAATCCCTTGGGGGTCTGGGCCAGAGCTGGTGCCAGGCTGCCCAAGGGTCAAGGGCTGTCCCCGAGGCTGACTGGGGGGGATCAGAGCACAAAGACGTGACAGTGGGGAAGGGGCACGTCTTGGGGACAGCAGGCTCAGGGTCTGCAAGGGCCTCTGGTCTCTGGGGAAGATTCCTGCTGACAGAAACATTTCCATCCTGACATAGAATCATTGAATCAAAGATTCATTTGGGTTGGAAAAGATCTTTGAGATCATCAAGTCCAATCGGCAGCCTCACCCTGCTGAGCCCATCACCAACCCCTGTCCCTCAGCACCTCACACGGCTGTGCAACAGCTCATAGACCTATGGAATCATTGCAGCTGGAAAAGACCTTTAAGATCATTGAGTCTGATGTGTGTTGTGATGTCACACAACAGTTCCCTGATATGCTGTGAGGTCCCAGAGAACTGTGGCAGTGCTGGGAAGTGCTGTGGTGTCACAGAGTGCCATGGCAATGCCCAAATGTGCTCAGATGTCACACATTTCTTTTTTACAGCGCTCTGATGTACTGTGATGTCACAGGAAACTGTTGCAGTGCCCACATGTGCTGGGATGTCACAGAGCACTGTAGCAGTGCCCAGATGTGCTGTTGTGTTACACAGGACTTCTGCAATGGCAACATGAGTTGTGATGTCACAGAGCCCCGTTACAAAACCCAGATGTGATGTGATGTTACAGTGTTCTGTGACATCACAGCACTTCTAGTTACTGCAACAGTTTTCTGTGACATTACAGCTCATATGGCCACTGAAACTGTGCTCTGTGACATCACAACACATCTGGAATCTGTATCCAGGCTGTTAGACATCACAGCACATCTGGGCAGTGAAGCTGTGGTCTATTACATCACAGAATATCTGGGGTTTGCAGTGCTGCTGAGTGACATCACAGTCAATGTAGGAACCTGTGACATTACAGCACATTTGGGAACTGTATCCAAGCAGTGTGACATCACAGCACATCTGTGCACTTCAACAGTTCTCTGTGACATCACAGCTCATATGGAAACTGAAACTGTGCTCTGTGACATCACAGCACATCTGGACACAGTAACAGGGATGTTTGTCATCACATCACATCTGGGTTTTGTAACGGGGCTCTGTGACATCACATCCCACCTGGGCACTTCCATGGGGCTGTGTGACATCACAGCTCATATGGCAACTGCAACAGTTCTCTGTGACATCACATCACAACTGCTCTGTGACATTAGAGCACACCTGGGCACTGCAAGAGTTCTCTGTGACACCACAGCACTTCCCAGCACTGCCACAGTTCTCTGGGACATTACATCTCGGACATGCAAAAGGACTATGTGATATCACAGCATATGTAGCTTTGCAGTGGGACTGTGTGACATCACAACATATCTGGGCACTGAAACAGGACTGTGTGACATCCAGGCACATTTGGGCATTGTAACAGGCCTCTGTGACAGCAAAGCACATCTGGTCACTATAAAAGTGCTTTGTGACAGAACAGCTCATCTGGGCACTGCAACAGTGCTCTAGAACATCACATCACAACTGGACACTGCACATGTGGGAACTGCAGTAGGAGTCTGTGACACAACAGAATATCTAGGCACTGCAGCAGTACCCTGTGATATCACGGAACATTTGGGCATTGTAATAGTGTTGTGTGACATCCCAGCACACATGGGCACTGCAACGGTTTCCTGTGACATCACAGTAAAACTGGGCACTGAAAAAAAGAAATATGTGACATCCGAGCACATTTGGGCATTGCCATGGCACTGTGTGGCACCACAGCACTTCTGAGCACTGCCACAGTTCTCTGTGACATCACATCTGGGACCTGCAACAGGACTGTGTGACAAAACAGCACATCTGGGCATTGCAACAGGGCTGCATGACATCACAGCACATCTGGGCATTGCAACAGTTCTCTGTGACATCACAGCTCACATGGCAACTGCAACAGTTCTCTGTGACATAACATTACTACTGGACACTTTAACAATGCTCTGTGACATTACAGCACACCTGAGAACTGTAGCAGTTCTCTTTAACATCAGAGCACATCTGGGCACTGCAACAGTGCTCTGTGATATCACAGAACTTCTGGAAACTGCAACAGGGATGTTTGTAATCACATCACATCTGGGTTTTGTAATGGTGCTCTTTGACATCACAGCCCACCTGGGCACTTCCATGGGACTGTGTGACATCACAGCACATGTGGGCATTGCAGAAGTCCCGTGTCACATCACAGCACAGATGGGAACTGCTACAGTGCTGTGTGACATCACAGCTCATGTGCGCACTGCAATGGGGCTGTGTAACACAACAGCACATCTGGGCTTTGCAACGGGGCTGTGTGACATCTCAGCACATCTGGACATTGCAATAGTGCTCTGTGACATCACATAACATCTGGACATTTTTAAACGGGGCTCTGTGGTATCACAGCACCTCTGGTATCTGCAATCTGGCAGTGTGACATCACAGCACATCTGGGCACTGCAATGGGGCTGTGTGAATTCAAAACACATTTGGCCACAGCAACAGTTCTCTATCACATCACATCAACACTGGACACTTAAACAATGCTGTTTGACATTACAGTACCATACAGGACCTATGTACCACTGTAGGTGGGGTCTGCTTGCCTGCTTTCTTGTAGCTCCCAGATGCAATGGCATAACCTCCACTGGCAGCCCGTATTTTCAGTAGGAACAGAGCAGGCCAAGTGAACAGGTTTGAAGATTGATCCCACAGGAAAGCAGCTGCAGAGGTGGCACAGTGCTGGCTGATAGGCTACATGGGGACCTACATACCACTGTAGGTGGGGTCTGCTTACTTGCTTTCTTGTAGGTCTTAAATGCAGTTGCAGAACTTCTACTGGCAGCCGTTTTTTCAATAGGAACTGAGCAGGCAAAGTGCATGGGATTGCAGATAGCCCCCAAAGGAAAGCAGATGCAAAGGTGGCACAGTGCTGGCTGATAGGCTACATGGGGACCTACATACCAATGCAGATGGGGTCTTCTTACCTGCTTTCTTGTAGCTCTCTTGTGGTTTTTCCCAGCCGAAGCAAAAGGAAAAAACCCGTGCTGACGCCGTCTCTCCTCTGTAGGCAGAACATGGAGGGGATCCAAAGGAAAAAAAGTTAAAGAGCCGCCTAAGTTGAAATAAGAACAATTTACTAGGGAAAATTGAAAAGGAACAACTATAACAAAGACAAGGGGATATTAGAAAGAAAACTTGTGAATGATGCATTTGCTCACCACCCGGGACCCAACCTAGGCGATGGCTCTGGACCACGGACCCAGAAACCGTGCCCCTGTAAGAGCTTCTTTCAGCCAGCCCCCACCTATACACTGGGCATGATGTTAGGATGGTATCGAATACCTGCTGGCCAGCCTGGGTCAGCTGTTCAGGCTGTACCCTTTCCTGGTTCCTCACGGGAATTAACTCTATCCTGGCTCAAACCAGGACATTCCAGCCCTTATTCTATACCATCTACACGTCATGTCTAGGTTTACACATCATAATCATCTACACATACATAACGTAGACCAACTATAGGAATCGTGACATTTAACAGCTATCATTATACAATTCAATTCACGGGTTATTGTCACCCAGAATGAAATTCCCTTGAGACACATAATGAGTCTCCCCATCCTTGCACATCACCCACCAAGTACACCCAGGTCCCTGAGCAAAAATAATCCCACGGATGTGTTTGCCTTTACCCGAGGCAGGACACACCCAGACTGCCTTCCCTGACATGTCTTTTACATGCACCACAGGGACTTTGTCCCCTTCTACAATAGGTAAGGGCAGGGCCAGCTCGATTGATCCTCTAGAGTTGACTAACCAGATGACCTTTTCCAAATGTGGATCCCAATGCTTGAAAGTTCCACCTCCCATTGCTTTCAGTGTGGTTTTCAATAACCCATTGTATCGCTCAGCCTTTCCTGAGGCTGGTGCATGATAGGGAATATGATAAACCCATTCAGTGCTGTGCTCTTTGGCCCAGGCATCTATGAGGTTGTTTCTGAAGTGTGTCCCATTGTCTGACTCAATTCTTTCTGGGGTGCCATGTCGCCAGAGGACTTTCCTTTCAAGGCCCTGGATGGTGCTCCGGGCAGTGGCATGAGACACAGGATACGTTTCCAACCAGCCGGTGGTCGCCTCCACCATTGTGAGCACATGGCGTTTGCCTTGGCGAGTCTGTGGCAGTGTGATGTAATCAATCTGCCAGGCCTCTCCGTATTTATATTTCTGCCATCGTCCTCCATACCATATGGGCTTCAATCGTTTTGCTTGTTTAATTGTAGCACATGTCTCACACTCATGGATAACCTGTGCAGTAGTGTCCAAGGTTAAGCCCACCCCTCGATCGCGAGCCCATTTATAGGTAGCATCTCTGCCTTGATGACCTGAGGTATCATGGGCCCATCGAGCTAAAAATAACTCCCCCTTATGTTGCCAATCCAGATCTATCTGAGAAATCTTAGCAGCCTTGTCAACTTGCTGGTTATGCAGATGTTCTTCTGTGGCCCGCTTTTTGGGTATGTGAGCATCTGCATGGCGCACCTTCACAACTAGTTTCTCCATTCGAGCAGCAATGTCCTGCCATAGTGGAGCAGCCCAGACGGGTTTGCCCCATCGTTGCCAGTTGTTCTGTCTCCATTGCTGTAGCCATCCCCACAGAGCATTTGTCACCATCCATGAATCAGTGTAGAGGTAGATCCTTGGCCATTTTTCCCGTTCAGCAATGTCTAAAGCCAACTGGATGGCTTTTACCTCTGCAAACTGGCTGGATTCACCCTCTCCTTCTACAGCTTCTGAAATTTTGCATAGGTGACTCCATACAGCTGCCTTCCATCTGCTTCCCCACAAGGCAACAGGACCCATCAGTGAACAGGGCATACCGCTTCTCATCTTCTGACAGTTCATCATGCGATGGGGCCTCGTCAGCACGTGTCACCTTCTCTGGTGATATTTCACCATCTTCGCACTCTGGCCAGTTTGTGATCACCTCCAGGATCCCAGGGCGACTAGGCTTCCCTATGCGAGCTCGTTGTGTGATCAGTGCGATCCACTTACTCCATGTAGCATCAGTTGCATGATGCGTAGGGAATGCCTTCCCCTTGAACATCCAGCCCAGCACCGGCAGTCGAGGTGCCAGGAAGAGTTGTGTTTCTGTGCCAATCACTTCTGATGCAGCTTGAACTCCTTCATATGCTGCCAGTATCTCCTTCTCGGTTGGAGTGTATCGGGCCTCGGATCCTCTGTATCCCCGACTCCAGAACCCGAGAGGTCGGCCTCGACCCTCCCCAGGTGCTCTCTGCCAAAGACTCCAAGTAGGGCCATTCTCCCCAGCTGCGGTGTAGAGCACATTTTTAACATCTGGTCCTGTCCGGACTGGCCCAAGTGCCATCGCATGAAGAATCTCCTGTTTAATTTGTACAAAACTTTGTTGCTGCTCAGGACCCCATTCAAAATCATTCTTCTTCCGTGTCACACGGTAGAGGGGGCTAACAATCATACTGTAATTTGGAATATGCATTCTCCAAAAACCCACAACACCTAGGAAAGCTTGTGTTTCCTTTTTGTTAGTTGGTGGAGACATGGCTGCAATCTTGTTTATCACCTCTATTGGAATATGACGACGTCCATCCTGCCATTTTACTCCTAAAAACTGGATCTCCTGTGCAGGTCCTTTGACTTTCCTGCGTTTAATGGCAAAGCCAGCCTTTAGAAGAATTTGAATTCTTTTCTTTCCTTTATCAAGGACTTCCACGGCTGAGTCACCCCACACCACAATATCATCAATGTATCGCAGATGTTCTGGGGCCTCACCCTCCTCCAGCGTGGCCTGGATCAGTCCATGGCAAATGGTGGGGCTGTGTTTCCACCCCTGGGGCAGTCGATTCCAAGTATACTGCACCCCTCTCCAAGTGAAAGCAAACTGAGGCCTGCACTCTTTTGCTAAAGGGATTGAGAAGAATGCATTGGCAATATCAATGGTGGCATACCATTTGGCTGCCTTGGACTCCAATTCGTATTGGAGTTCCAACATGTCTGGCATGGCTGCGCTCAGCGGTGGCGTGACTTCATTCAGGCCACGATAGTCTACTGTCAGTCTCCACTCTCCAGTAGACTTTTGTACCAGCCATATAGGGCTGTTAAAGGGTGAATGAGTTTTGCTGATCACCCCTTGGCTCTCCAATTGCCGAATCAACTTATGAATGGGAATCACAGAGTCTCTGTTGGTGCGATATTGCCGACGGTGCACTGTTGTGGTTGCAATTGGTACCTGTTGCTCCTCAACCTTCAGCAAACCCACAACAGAAGGGTCCTCTGAAAGGCCAGGCGTACTGGATAATTGTTCAATCTCTTCTGCCTCCACTGCAGCCACATCAAAGGCCCACCTGTATCCTTTTGGGTCCTTAAAATACCCTCTCTTAAGATAATCTATACCTAAGATGCATGGAGCTTTGGGGCCTGTCACAATAGGGTGCTTGTGCCAATTTGTGCCAGTCAGACTCACTTCAGCTTTTAATACAGATAGCTGTTGAGATCCCGCTGTCACTCCAGAAATACAAATGGATTCTGTCCCTTTAAAATTTGATGGCATCAGAGTACATTGTGCACCGGTGTCCACTAAAGCCTTGTATTCTTGTGGATCTGATGTGCCAGGCCAACGAATCCACACAGTCCAATAAACCCGATTATCCCTTTCCTCCACCTGGCTGGAGGCAGGACCCCCCTAATACTGGTCATTGCAGTCATCATTTACTGTTTCCCAGGAAACACCAGAGGTCCCCTCGAGGGAATCAGAATTGAAATCAACCCTCCTATCTTGTCTAGGGGGTTGCTCACTGGAAACTGGAGCGACATTCCTCCAAGGAGAGTTACTTCTTTTAACCCTTCCTTTACGCAACTCCTGTGCCTGTGCTCTTGGAGTAGATGGGGTAGGTGGCCTATCACACTTGCTCATATTCTCTCCTTGGTCCTGTGGATGGGACCGTGAAACATCCTGGGGTGTATACTCCTTATGTTCCTGCTCTTGAGCATGGGGACACTTATTCTTAAAAGCTGGAGTACTGGCAGGTGGAGAGCGAGACACGAATTGGTCAAGCTTCTGTGACATTTTCTCTACAGCTGAAATAACAGCCTGTAGGGAACAAGACACATTTTCTTCATATTGCCGAAGCTGAGCGGCTAGTTGTTCCACCGTTTGCCTCTCATCTTCTTTCCAGGAGACAACTGCCAACGAACTGGCATAGTTTGGTGGTGCACTTCGTAGGAACTTTCGCCACATAACTCGTGTGCATTGAATTTCATCTGGGTCTGTGGGTGCATAGTCATTATAAATAATCTCCAGCACAGCTAACTCCCTCAAATATTGAATGCCTTTCTCCATGGTGGTCCACTTACTTGGGGGGCATGTGATATCTTCCTTGAAGGGGTATCTTTCCCTCACGCCCAACAAAAGTCGCCTCCAGAGGCTGAGGGTTTGTGACGGTCTTCCCATAGCCTTACCAATGTCCCCGTCCCGGGACAAGGAGCCCAATTGCCTGGCTTCTTTGCCCTCTAAGTCCAAACTGTGGGCTCCATTTTCCCAGCATCGGAGCATCCAGGTGATAATGTGCTCACCTGGGCGACGGCTGTAATCTTTCCACACATCTCACAGTTCATTCAGGGACAAGGACCGGCTGATTATCTCTGGCTCCAACTCTTCTTCCCTCTGTGGTGTCCCTTGTTCATCTTCATCCTTAGTGCTGCAAACTGTTTTTTTTGTATATTTCTTTTTCTGTACAGGGGCAACTGATACTAGCACAGATTGACACTGATTCAACAGCAATTGTATCAGTTGTCTCAGTTTGAATGGCCGCAGTTGTAACAGCAACTGGTTCTGGCGCAGCTGAGTTAGGAATGGGTTCCTGTGTTCTCCAAATCTTTACAGGTAAAAAGCTCCCTGGACACCTGTCCATATTCTGTATGCCTTTCCTCACAGCTCTCAAAAAAAATTTTACAATCCAAGCCAAGGTAGAAACATGGGAAAATAATACAGACATGGTAATTAGAACATTCCAAATATTATTGAAATGAGGGTAAATGACATAGTGAGAGGAATTACACATGTCAGCTTTTCCCATAAATTGAGTGCCATTATCAAGTTCTAGGAGAAAGTGTGGAAGAGATAGAAAAGCCATGTACACATACCAATCCAACTTAATAAACCATGACAAAATCATATCATAAGCCAATCCCATCCAGTGCAGTAGCATGTAAAATTTTCATACACTTTCCACCGACGAGAAACACTATCACAGGACATACATGATGCAGATAAGAGGACATGTAATACCACCATACAAGCATATCAACCAACATTGTGATCAGCAATCAGTTAGTGTCAGGAGTGTACACAAGGATTTTGTTTAAACCCAGTCTGTTCTATTTCAACCTCGCGGGCCCCACGTTGGGCGCCAATAAATGTCGTGGTTTTGCCCAGCCGGAGCAAAGGGGAAGAAAAACCGTGACTCCTCCCCCTCCCCCTCCCGACGGAATGCGGAGGGGATCGGAGAGGGAGAAAAAAAAAAAAAGTAAAAGAGCCCACATAAGTTGAAATAAGAACAGTTTACTGGGGAAATTGAGGAGTAACAACTATAACAAAGACAAGGGAATATTACAAAGAAAAACTAGTGAGTGATACAGTTGCTCACCACCCGGGACCAGACGTAAACGACCGCTCCCGACCAGCGACTGAGAGCCCCCCGCCCCCCCGGAATAACTTATTCCGGGGCAAGAGCTTATTCCGGCCACCCCCACCTGTACCCTGGGCATGACGGTTAGGATGGTATGGAATACCTGCTGGCCAGCCTGGGTCAGCTGTTCAGGCTGTGCCCTTTCCTGGTTCCTCACGGGAATTAACTCTACCCTGGCTCAAACCAGGACAGTTTGCAAGGTTTGGGCAGGGGCGGCCTGCATCACAATGAACCCGTTGTCAGGGTGACAGATGAGAGGGGCAACAGACCCCAGACCCGTAGCAGGACTGGGTTTGCGGAATTTGGGCGGGGGCGTCCTTCGTCACAAGGAAGCCGTTGTCGGGGTGACGGCGGAGAGGGGCAACAGACCCAGGGCCCGCAGCACGCCTGCGTTTGCATGGTTTGGTCAGGGGCGGCCTGCGTCACAATGAACCTGTTGTCGGGGTGACGGTGGAGAAGGGCAACGGACCCTGGGCCCGTAGCAGGCTTGGGTTTGCGGAATTTGGCCGGGGGTGGCCTGCGTCACAAGGAAGCCGTTTTCGGGGTGACGGCGGAGAGGGGCAACGGACGCAGGGCCCGCAGCAGGCCTGGGTTTGCAAGGTTTGGGCGGGGGCGGCCTGCTCCACAATGAACCCGTTTTTGGGGTGACGGCGGAGAGGGGCAAAAAACCCCAGGCCCGCAGCCGGTCTGGACTTGCGGGGTTTGGGCGGGGGCGGCCTGCGTCACAAGGTAGCCTTTGTCGGGGTGACGGATGAGAGGGGCAACGGACCCGGGGCACATAGCAGGCCTGGGTTTGTGGAATTTGGGCGGGGGCAGCCTGCGTCACAAGGAAGTCGTTGTTGGGGTGACGGCGGAGAGGGACAACAGACCCAGGGCCTGCAGCATGCTTGGGATTGCAAGATTTGGGCGGGGGCGACCTGCGTCACAATGAACCTGTTGTCGGGGTTACGGCAGAGAGCTGCAACACACCCCGGGCCCGTAGCAGGCCTGAGTTTGCAAGGTTTGGGCAGGGGCGGCCTGCGTCACAATCAAGCTGTTGTTGGGGTGACAGCGGAGAGGGGCAACGGACCCAGGGCCCGCAGCAGGCCTGGCTTTGCAAGGTTTGGTCAGGGGCGGCCTGCGTCACAATGATCGTGTTTTCGGGATTACGGCGGAGAGGGGCAACAGACCCAGGGCCCGCAGCAGGCCTGGGTTTGAAAGTTTTTGTCGGGGGTGGCCTGCATCACAATGAACCTGTTGTCAGGGAGATGGATGAGAAGGGCAACGGACACCGGACCCGTAGCAGGCCTGGGTTTGCGGGGTTTGGGCAGGGGCGGTCTGCGTTACAAGGAAGCCGTTGTCGGGGTGATGGTAGAGAGGGACAACAGACCCAGGGCCCGCAGCAGGCCTGGGTTTGCAAGGTGTGGGCGGGGGCGGCCTACGTCACAATGAACCTGTTGTAAGGGTGACGGCGTAGAGGCGCAATGGACTCTGGGCCCGTAGCAGGCCAGGGTTTGCGGAATTGGGGTGCGTGCGGCCTCCGTCACAAAGAAGCCATTGTCAGAGTTACAGTAAAGAGGGGCAACAGACCCAGGGCCCGCAGCAGGCCTGGGTTTTCAAGGTTTGGTCAGGGGTGGCCTGCGTCACAATGAACCTGTTGTCGGGGTGACGGCGGAGAGAGGCAAAAAACCTCGGGCCCGCAGCAGGCCTTGGTTTTCAAGGTTTTGTCAGGGGTGGCCTGTGTCACAATGAACCCGTTGTCGGGGTCACAGCGGAGAGGGGCAACGGTCCCCAGGCTCGCAGCAGGCCTGGGTTTGTGGAATTTGGGCGGGGGCGGCTTGTGTCACAGGGAAGTCGTTGTCGGGGTGACAGCGGAGAGGGGCAACAGACCCAGGGTCCGCAGCAGGCCTCGGTTTGAGAGGTTTGGGCGGGGGCGGCCTGCGTCACAGTGAAGCTGTTGTCGGGGTGACGGCGGAGAGGGGCAACGCTTCCCAGGCCCGCAGCGGGCCTGGGTTTGCGGAATTTGGGTGGGGGTGGTCGGCATCACAATCAAACCGTTGTCGGGGTAACAGTGGAGAGGAGCAAAAAACCCCGGCCCCGCAGCAGGCCTGGACTTGCGGGGTTTCGTCAGGGGCGCCCCGCGTCACAATGAAGCCGTTGTCGGGGTGATGGTGGAGAGGGGCAACGGTCCCAAGGCTAGCAGCGGGCCTGGGTTTGCGGAATTTCGGTGGGGGCCGCCTGCGTCACAGGAAAGTCGTTGTCGGGGTGACAGCGGAGAGAGGCAACAGTCCCCAGGCTCGCAGCACGCCTGGGTTTGCAAGGTTTTCACAGGGGTGGCATTCGTAACAATGAACCCGTTGTCGGCGTGACGGAGGAGAGGGGCAAAAAACCCCGGGACTGCAGCGGGCCTGGGTTTGTGGACTTTGGGCGGGGGCGGCCTGCGTCACAGGGAAGTCGATGTCGGGGTGACGGCAGAGAGGGGGAACAGAACCAGGGCCCGCAGCAGGCTAGGGTTTGCAAGGTTTGGGCGGGGGCGGCCTGGACCAAAATCAACCCTTTTTCGGAGTGACGGCAGAGAGGTGCAACGGACCCCGGGCCTGCACCAGGCCTGGGTTTGCAAGCTTTGGTCAGGGGCGGCCTGCGTCACAATGAAGCCGTTGTCGGGGTGACGGCGGAGAGGGACAACGGTCCCCAGGCCTGTAGCAGGCCTGCATTTGCGGAATTTGGGCGGGGGCAGCCTGCTTCACAAGGAAGCTGTTGTCGGGGTGATGGCGGAAAGGGGCAACGGACCCAGGGACCGCAGCAGGTCTGGGTATGCAAGGTTTCGGCGGGGCCGGCGTGTGTCACAATGAACCCGTTGTTGGGGTGACGACGGAGAGGGTAAAAAAACCCCAGGCCCAAAGCAGACCTGGGTTTGCAAGGTTTGGCCGGGGGCAGCCTGCGTCACAATGAACCTGTTGTCGGGTTGACGATGGAGAGGGACAACGGTCCCCGGGCCCGCAGCAGGCCAGGGTTTGCGGAATTTGGGCGGGGGCGGTCGGCGTCACAATAAAGCCATTGTCGGAGTGACGGCGGAGAGGGACAAAAAACTCCAGGCCCGTAGCGGGCCTGTGTTTGCGAGGTTTGCGCGGGGGCTGCCTGCGTCACAAGGAAGCCGTTGTCGGGGTGACAGCGGAGAGGGGCAACGGACCCAGGGCCCGTAGGAGGCCTGGGTTTGCAAGGTTTGGGCGGGGGCGGCCTGCGTCACAATGAACCTGTTATCGGGGTGACAGCGGAGAGGGGCAATGGACCCAGGGCCCGTAGGAGGCCTGGGTTTGCAAGGTTTGGGTGGGGGCGGCCTGCGTGACAAGGAAGCCGTTTTCGGGTGATGGCAGAGAGGGACAGCGGTCCCCAGTCTCGCAGGAGGCCTGGGTTTGCAGAATTTGGGCGGGGGCGGCCCACGTCACAATGAACCTGTTGTCGGGGTGATAGCAGAGAGGAGCAACGGACCCCGGGCAGGTAGCAGTCCTGGGTTTGCAGAATTTGGGCGGGGGCGGCCTGCGTCACAATGAATCTGTTGTCGGAGTGACAGCGGAGAGGGGCAAAAAACCCGGGGCCGGAGTGGGCCTGGGTTTGCGGAATTTGGGCGGGGGCAGCCTGCGTCACAAGGAAGCCGTTGTCCAGGTGACGGTGGAGAGGGGCAACGGACCCAAGGCCCGCAGCAGGCGTGGGTTTGTAAGGTTTGGGCGGGGGCTGCGTGCATCACAATGAACCCGTTTTTGGGGTGACCGCAGAGAGGGGCAAAAAACCCCGGGCCCGCAGCACGCCTGGATTTATAAGGTTTGGGCGGGAGGGGTCTACCTCACAAGGAAGCCGTTGTCGTGGTGATGGCAGAGAGGGGCAATGGACCCAATGTCAGCAGCAGGCGTGGGTTTGCAAGGTTTGGGCTGGGGCTTCCTGCGTCACAAGGAAGCCATTGTCGGGGTGACGGAGGAGAGCGGCAACAGACCCCGGGCCCTTAGCAGGCCTGGGTTTGCGGAATTTGGGCGGGGGCGGCCTGCGTCACAATGAAGTTGTCGGAGTGACAGCGGAGAGGGGCAAAAATTCCGGGGCCGGAGCGGGCCTGGTTTTGCGGGGTTTGGGCAGGGGCGGCGTGCGTTACCAGTAAATCGTTTTCGGGGTGACGGCGGAGAGGGGCAACGGTCCCAAGTCTCGCAGCAGGCCTGGGTTTGCGGAATTTGGGTTGGGGCGGCCTGCGTCACAGGGAAGTCGTTGTTGGGGTGACGGTGTAGAGAGGCAACAGACCTAGGGCCCACAGCAGTCCTGGGTTTGCAAGGTTTTGGCGGGGGCGACCTGCGTCACAAGGAAGCCGTAGTCGGGGTGACGGCGGAGAGGGACAATGGACCCGGGGCCCACAGCAGGCCTTGGTTTGCGGAATTTGGGCGGAGGCGGCCTGCGTTACAATGAACCCGTTGTTGGGGTGAAGGAGGAGAGGGGTAACGATCCCCAGGCCTGTATCGGGCCTGGGTTTGCGAAATGAGGGCGGGGGCTGCCTGCGTCACAAGGAAGTCGTTGTCGGGGTGACAGCGGAGAGGGGCAACAGACCCAGGGCCCGCAGCAATCCTGGTTTTGCAAGGTTTTCACGGGGGCGGCCTGTGTCACAATGAACCCGTTGTCGGGGTGACGGCGGAGAGGGGCAAAAAACACCAGGCCCGCAGCAGGCCTGGGTTTGCAAGGTTTTCACGGGGGCAGCCAGCGTCACAATGAACCTGTTGTCGGGGTGACGGCGGAGAGGGGCAACAGTCCCCTGGCTCCCAGCGGGCCTGGGTTTGCGGAATGTGGGTGGGGGTGGCCTGCGTCACAGGGAAGTCGTTGTTGGGGTGATGGCGGAGAGGGGCAAAAAACCCCGGGCCCATAGAAGGCCTGGGTTTGCAAGGTTTGGGTGGGGGCGTCCTGTGTCACAATGAACCCGTTGTAGGGGTGACGGAGGACAGGGGCAACAGACCCGGGGCCCGTAGCAGGCCTGGGTTAGTGGAATTTTGGCGGGGGTGTCCTGCGTCACAAGGAAGCGGTTGTTGGAGTGACGGCGGAGAGGGGCAACAGACCCAGGGCCCGCAGCAGGCCTCGGTTTGCAAGTTTTGGGCTGGGCGGCCTGTGTCACAATGAACCCGTTGTCGGGGTTACGGCGGAGAGGTGCAACGGACCCCAGGCCCATAGCAGCCCTGGGTTTGCGGAATTTGGCCGGGGGCAGCCTGTGTTACAAGGAGGCCGTTTTCAGGGTGACGGCGGACAGGGGCAACGAACCCAGGGCCCGCAGCAGGCCTGGGCTTGCAAGGTTTGGGTCGGGGCGGCCTGCGCAATAAGGAAGCCGTTGTTGGGTTCACGTCGGAGAGGGGCAAAAAAGCCCGGGCCCGCAACAGGCCTGGGTCTGCTGGGTTTGGGCGGGGGTGGCATGCGTCACAAGGAAGCCGTTGTCGGGGTGACGGCAGAGAGGGACAACGGTCCCCAGGCTCGCAGCGGGCCTGGGTTTGCGGAATTTGGGCGGGGGCGGCCTGCGTCACAAGGAAGTTGCTGTCAGGGTGACGGCGGAAAGGGGCAAAAAACACTGGGCCCGCAGCAGGCCTGGGTTTGCAAGGTTATGGCGGGGGTGGCCTGTGTTACAATGAACCCGTTGTCGGGGTGACGGAGGAGAGGGGCAACAAACCCCGGGCCCATAGCAGGCCTGGGTTTGCGGAATTTGGGTGGGGGTGGCCTGCGTCACAAGGAAGCCGTTGTCGGGGTGACGGCGGAGAGGGACAACGGTCCCCAGGATCCCAGTAGGCCCGGGTTTGCGGAATTTGGGCGGGGGCGGCTTGCGTCACAGGGAAGTCGTTGTCGGGGTGACAGAGGAGAGGGGCAACAGACCCAGGGCCCGCAGCAGGCCTGGGTTTGCAAGGTTTGGGCAGGGGCGGCCTGCGTCACAATTAATCAGTTGTCGGGATACGGAGGAGAGGTGCAATTGACTCCGGGCCTGTAGCGGGCCTGGGTTTGGGGAATTTGGGTGGGGGCGGCCTGCGTCACAATGAACCTGTTGTTGGGGTTAGGGTGGAGAGGGGTAAAGGTCCCCAGGCCTGTAGAGGGCCTGGGTTTGCGGAATTTTGCCAGGGGCGGCCTGCGTCACAAGGAAGCCGCTGTTGGGGTGACGGCGGAGAGGGCAATGGATCCCGGGCCCATAGCAGGCCTGGGTTTGCGAAATTTGGGCTGGGGGCGGCCTGCGTCACAAGGAAGCCATTGTCGGAGAGACGGCGGAGACGGGCAATGGACCCAAGGCTCGCAGCAGGTGTGGGTTTGCAAGGTTTGGGCGGGGGCAGCCTATGTCACAATGAAACCGTTGTCGGGGTGACAGCGGAGAGG
Organism: Colius striatus; assembly: GCF_028858725.1. Taxonomy (NCBI): domain Eukaryota; kingdom Metazoa; phylum Chordata; class Aves; order Coliiformes; family Coliidae; genus Colius; species Colius striatus. Next base: position 1,564,303 of record NW_026908519.1, on the reverse strand, counting down.
GGCAACGGACCCAGGGCCCGCAGCAGACCTGGGTTTACAAGGTTTGGGCGGGGCGGCCTGCGTCACAATGAACCTGTTGTCGGGGTGACGGCGGATAGGGGCAACGGTCCCCAGGCTCGCAGCGGGCCTGGGTTTGCGGAATGTGGGTGGGGGTGGCCTGCGTCACAGGGAAGTCGTTGTCGGGGTGACGGTGGAGAGGGGCAAAAAACACCGGGCCCGTATAAGGCCTGGGTTTTCAAGGTTAGGTCAGCGGCGGCCTGTGTCACAAGGAAGCCGTTGTTGGGGTGATGACGGAGAGGGGAAAAAGACCCCGGGCCCGCAGCAGGCTTGGGTTTGCAAGTTTTGAGCGGGAACGGCCTTTGTCACAATGAACCCGCTGTCGTGGTGACGGCGGAGGGGGCAAGGGACCCAGGGTCTGCAGCAGGCCTGGGTTTGCAACGTTTGGGCGCGGGCGGCCTGCGTCACAATGAACCTGTTATCGGGGTGACGGAGGAGAGGGGCAACGGACCTGGGCCCCGTAGCAAGCCTGGGTCTGCGGAATTTGGGCGGGGGCGGCCTGCGTCACAAGGAAGTTGTTGTCGGGGTGACGGCAGAGAGGGGCCACAGAACCAGGTCCCGCAGCAGCCCTGGATTTGCAATGTTTGGTTAGGGGCGGTCTGCGTCACAACGAAGCCGTTATCGGGGTTACGGCGGAGAGGGGCAACGGTCCCCGGGCCTGAAGCAGGTCTGGGTTTGCGAAATTTGGGTGTGGGCGGCCTGCGTCACAATGAACCTGTTGTCGGGGTGACGGCTGAGAGGGGCAACGGTCCCCAGGTTCACAGCAGGCCTGGGTTTGCGGAATTTTGGTGGGGGCTGCCTGCGTCACAAGGAAGCCATTGTCTGGGTAACGGCAGAGACGGGCAATGGACCCAGGGCTTTCAGCGGGCCTGGGTTTGCGGGGTTTGGTCGGAGGCGGCCTACGTCACAAGGAACCCGTTGTCGGGGTGACTTCGGAGAGGGGCAAAAAACCTCGGGCCCGCAGCAGGCCTGGGTTTTCAAGGTTTGGGCGGGGGCGGCCTGCGTTACAAGGAAGCCGTTGTTGGGGTGACGGCGGAGAGGGGCAACGGACCCCGGACCCGTAGCAGGCCTTGGTTTGCGGAGTTTATGCGGGGGAGGCCTGCGTCACAATAAAGCCGTTCTCAGAGTGACGGCGAAGAGGGGCAAAAAAAGCAGGGCTCGCAGCGGTCTTGGGTTTGCGGGGTTTCAGCAGGGGTGGCATGCGTCACAAGGAAGTCGTTGTTGAGGTGACGGCGGAGAGGGGCAACGGACCCAGGGCCCGCAGCAGGCCTGCGTTTGCAAGGTTGGGGCAGGGGCGGCCTGCATCACAATGAACCTGTTGTTGGGGTGACGACGGAGAGGGGCAACAGACCCAAGGCTCACAGCAGGCCTGGGTTTGCAGGGTTTGGGTGCGGTCGGCCTGCGTAACAATGAAACCGTTGTCACGGTGACGGCGGAGAAGAGGAGGGGGAAGGCAGACCCAACTACAATAGTAAGTAGGTCCCCATGCAGTCTATCAGCCAGTACAGTGTCACATTTGCAGCTGCTTTCCTGTGGGAGCTATCTTCAATACCACACTTTTTCTCCTCAACTCCCATAGAAGAAATACATGTGTCTGTTAAGTTATACCACTGAGTATGGGAGCTACAAGAAAGCAGGAAGGCAGACCCCAGCTACAGTAGTAAGTAGGTCCCCATGCAGTCTGTCAGCCAGCACTTTGTCACATTTGCAGCTGCTTTCCTGTGGGAGCTATCATCAATATCACACTTTTTCTCCTCAACTCCCATTGAAAAAATACATGTGACTGTTAAGTTATACCACTGAGTATGGGAGCTACAAGAAAGCAGGAAGGCAGACCCCAGCTACAGTAGTAAGTAGGTCCCCATGAAGTCTATCAGCCAGCACAGTGTCACATTTGCAGCTGCTTTCCTGTGGGAGCTATCTTCAATACCACACTTTTTCTCCTCTGCTCCCATTGAAAAAATACATGTGTCTGGTAATTATACCACTGAGTATGGGAGCTACAAGAAAGCAGGAAGACAGACGCCAGCTACAGTAGTAAGTAGGTCCCCATGCAGTCTATCAGCCAGCACGGTGTCACATTTGCAGCTGCTTTCCTGTGGGAGCTATCTTCAGTACCACACTTTTTCTCGTCAGCTCCCATTTAAAAAATACATGTTGTCAGTTAAGTTATACCACTGATTATAGGAGCTACAAGAAAGCAGGAAGGCAGACCCCAGCTACAGTAGTAAGTAGGTCCCCATGCAGTCTATCAGCCAGCACGGTGTCACATTTGCAGCTGCTTTCCTGTGGGAGCTATCTTCCATACCACATTTTTCTCCTCATCTCCCATTGAAAAAATACATGTGTATGTTAAGTTATGCCACTGAGTATGGGAGCTACAAGAAAGCAGGAAGGCAGACCCCAGCTACAGTAGTAAGTAGGTCCCCATGCAGTCTATCAGCCAGCACGGTGTCATATTTACAGCTGCTTTCCTGTGAGAGGTATCTTAAATACCACATTTTTCTCCTCAGCTCCCATTGAAAAAATACATGTGTCTGTTAAGTTATACCACTGCGTATGGGAGCTACAGGAAAGCAGGAAGGCAGACCCCAGCTACAGTAGTAAGTAGGTCCCCACGCAGTCTATCAGCCAGCACAGTGTCACATTGGCAGCTGCTTTCCTGTGGCAGCTATCTTCATACCCACTCACTTGGATTGCTCAGCTCCCTTTCAAATAACACATGCCCCCTCTTAAATTATACCACAGCGTATGGGAGCTGTGGAGAGGCCAGGTATATTTAACCCCTTCCCAGCCGTCGGGATCTGAGGCTGCAGCGCAGCGGAGCCAGCCATTTCCCTCCATTTTCGACCCATTTTTGACCCTTCTTTGACCAATTTTGAACCATTTCTGACCCATTTTGACCCATTTATTCCATTATCCCAATTTTTTACCCATTTTGAACCATTTTTGACCATTTTTGACCCATCTTTGACCAATTTTGACCCATTTCCCCCCATTTTTGACCCATCTTTGACCAAGTGTGACCCATTTTCTCCATTTTGAGCCATTTCTGACCCATTTTGACCCGGTTTTGACCCAGATTTGACCCAGTTCCCCCATTTATTCCATTATCCTCCAATTTTATCTCATTTTCATCCATTTTTGACCCATTTTCAACCCATTTCCCCCCATTTTGACGCATTTTCAGTCATTTTTGACCCATTTTGACTGATTTTTACACGATTTATTGCATTATCCTCCAATTTTGACCCACTTTCAGCCATTTTTTACCCATTTTGACCCATTTTTGACCCATTTCCCCCCATTTTTACTCCATTTATTCCATTATCTTCCATTTTATCTCATTTTCAGCCATTTTTGACCGATTTTTGACCAATTTTGACCCATTTTTTACCCCATTTATTCCATTAACCCCAAATTTTATCCCACTTTCAGCCATTTTTTACCCATTTTGCCCCATTTCTTACCCATTTTGACCCATTTTGCCCCATTTCTTACCCATTTTGACCCATTTATTACATTATCCCCCAATTTTATCCCACTTTCAGCCATTTTTTACCCATTTTGACCCATTTTTTACCCCATTTATTCCATTAACCCCCAATTTTATCCCACTTTCAGCCATTTTTGACCCATTTTTACCCATTTTGACCCATTTTTTACCCCATTTATTCCATTAACCCCCAATTTCAGCCCACTTTCAGCCATTTTTTACCCATTTTGACCCATTTCTCCCCATTTTTTACCCATTTTGACCCCATTTTTCACCCATTTTGACCCCATTTATTCGATTTCCCCCATTTTTTACCTATTTTAACCCATTTATTGCATTATCCTCCAATTTTATCTCATTTTCAGCCATTTTTGACCCATTTCAACCCATTTCCGCCATTTTCAGCCATTTTTTACCCATTTTTGCCCCATTTCCCCCCATTTTGACCCATTTTTGACCCATTTTTGCCCCATTTCCCTCCATTTTTGCCCCATTTCCCATTTTCAGCCATTTTTACCCATTTTCGACCCATTTCCCCCCATTTTGACCCATTTTTGCCCCATTTCCCCCATTTTCCCCCAATTTTGACCCATTTCCCCCATTTCCATTCATTTCCCCCATTTCCCCCCATTTTTGACCCATTTTTGCCCCATTTCCCTCCATTTTGACCCATTTTTGTCCCATTTTTTACCCATTTTGACCTATTTTTGACCCATTTATTCCATTATCCTCCAATGTTATCCCATTTTCAGCCATTTTTGAGCCATTTCCCCCCATTTTGCCCCATTTCTGCCCCATTTCCACCCCATTTTGCCCCATTTCTGCCCCATTTCCCCCCATTTCCCTCCATTTTGACCCATTTTTGCCCCATTCCCGCCCCATTTTTGCCCCTCAGCCTGCCCCCTCCAGCGCCAGGTAGATCCCCATGGGACAGTGGTCGCTGCCCTGGGCCCGCTTCTCGATCCTGCTGTCGCACAGATCCTTCCTGCCCCTCTGGGACCACAGGCAGTAATCCAGCCTCCAGCCCACGTTCCTGGCCCTGGCCCCACTCAGGTAGGTCCAGAAGGTGAAGGCGTTGGGCAGCGAGGGGTTAAACACCCGGAAGCTGTCGAGGAAGCCCGCCCCCAGCAGCTCCCCAAACGCCTCCCTCTCCTCCCGCGTGAACCCGGGGCTCCTCTTGTTCCCCGACGAGTTCATCAGGTCCAAGGGCTGGTGGGCGACGTTGAGGTCGCCGCAGATGGCGACCGGTTTGGACCGGTCCAGCTGGGACACAAAGGAGCGGAAGCACTCGTCCCAGGCCTGCCAGAAGCTGAGGCGGCCCGGGCCTCGCCCAGAGTTGGGCACGTAGACGCAGACGACGCGCAGGGCAGGGAACTCGGCCATCAGCACGCGGCCCTCGACGTCCAGCTCGGGGTCACCTGCTGGGGGGACACACAGGGGGGGATAAAAACGGGCTTGAGTGGCACAGAAGGTCGCTTTAGTGGCCAAAAAGGGGATTTAGAGGCCTAAAAATTCACTTTGTGGCCCAAAAAAGAGGATTGAGTGGCCCAAAAAGGGGCTTTAGAGGCCCAAAAAGTCATTTTAGTTGCCCAAAAAGTCACTTTAGTGGCCAAAAAGGGGCTTTAATGGCCTAAAAAGTCACTTTAGAGGCCAAAAAGGCAGTTTAGTGGCCCAAAAAATCACTTTAGAGGACTAAAAAGGGGCTTTAGAGGCCTAAAAAGTCACTTTCGTAGACAAAAAGGGACTTTAGTAGCTCAAAAAGGGGCTTTAGAGGGCCTAAAAAGTCACTTTCGAAGCCAAAAAGGGACTTTAGTAGCTCAAAAAGGGGCTTTAGAGGTCTAAAAAGTCACTTTAGTAGCCAAAAAGTCATTTTAGAGGCCCAAAAAATCACTTGAGAGGCCTAAAAAAGAGGCTCTAGAGGCCTAAAAAGTCACTTTTTGGCCCAAAAAGTCATTTTAGTGGCCCAAAAAGTCACTTTAGTGGCCAAAAAGAGGCTCTAGAGGCCTAAAAAGTCACTTTTTGGCCCAAAAAGTCACTTTAGTGGCCAAAAAGGAGCTTTAGAGGCCTAAAAAGTCACTTTCGTAGCCAAAAGTCACTTTAGTAGCTCAAAAAGGGGATTTAGAGGCCTAAAAAGTCACTTTTGTACCTAAAAAGTCACTTTAGAGGGCAAAAAGGGGCTTTAGAGGCCTAAAAAGTCACTTTAGTAGCCAAAAAGTCACTTTAGTGGCCCAAAAATGGACTTTAGAATCCTAAAAAGTCACTTTTGTACCTAAAAAGGGGCTTTATAGGCCCAAAAAGGGGCTTTAGAGGCCTAAAAAGTCACTTTTGTACCTAAAAAGGGGATTTATTGGATCAAAAAGAGGCTTTAGAGGCCTAAAAAGTCACTTTTGTACCTAAAAAGTCACTTTAGAGGCCTAAAAAGGGGCTCTAGAGGCCTAAAAAGTCACATTTTGGCCGAAAAAGTCATTTTAGTGGCCCAAAAAGTCACTTTAGTTGCCAAAAAATCATTTTAGTAGCTAAAAAGGGCCTTTAGAGGCCTAAAAAGTCACTTTTGTAACCAAAAAGTAACTTTAGTAGCTCAAAAATGGACTTTAGAGGCCTAAAAAGTCACTTTTGTACCTAAAAAGTCACTTTAGAGGTCAAAAACGGGCTCTAGAGGCCTAAAAAGTCACTTTAGTAGCTCAAAAATGGACTTTAGAATCCTAAAAAGTCACTTTTGTACCTAAAAAGTGACTTTAGAGGTCAAAAACGGGCTCTAGAGGCCTAAAAAGTCACTTTAGTAGCTCAAAAATGGACTTTAGAATCCTAAAAAGTCACTTTTGTACCTAAAAAGTGACTTTAGAGGTCAAAAAGGAGCTCCAGAGGCCTAAAAAGTCACTTTTTGGCCCAAAAAGTCATGTTAGTGGCCCAAAAAGTCACTTTAGTTGAGGTCGCTGGCAACCGGTTTGGACCGGTCCAGCTGGGACACGAAGGAGCGGAAGCGCTCGTCCCAGGCCTGCCGGAAGCTCAGTTGGCCCAGGCCTCGCCTGGAGTTGGGCACGTAGACGCAGACGACGCGCAGGGCAGGGAACTCGGCCGTCAGCACGCGGCCCTTGGCGTCCAGCTCGGGGTCACCTGGCAAGGGGACACACAGACGGGGATAAAAAGGGGCTTTAGGGGCCCAAAAAGGGGCTCTAGAGGCCAAAAAGTCACTTTAGTCCTCAAAAATCAACTTTAATGGCCTAAAAAGGCACTTTAGTGACTCAAAAAGTCACTTTAGAGGCCTAAAAAAGGGCATTAGAGGCCGAAAAAGTCACTTTAGAGGTCAAGAAGGGGATTTATTGGCTCAAAAAGGGGCTTGAGTGGTCAAAAAAGGGGCTTTAGTGGCCCAAAAAGTCACTTTAGTGGCCAAAAAGGGGCTTTAGAGGCCTAAAAAGTCACTTTAGAGGCTCAAAAAGTCACTTTAGAGGTCAAAAATGGGCTCCAGTGGCCTAAAAATACACTTTAGTGGTTCAAAAAGTCACTTTGTAATAAGTAATGGTCAAAATTGTTATTGTTGAGCAAATTGAGTGGGATGCAGTTGTGTTGTGCATGTTGTTATAAGCAATGACTCTGTTTGTGTAAGTTTTATTATGTTTTGTGGAACCTTGTAATAGTAGTTAAGTGGTTAAGCCAACACCTGGGCAGCGCTCAGAAGGTGCAACAAAATAGCGAAACTTCAAAGGCAGGAACACCCAGCAACATTTTTCACCAATCTGGAGCTGGTAGATGAGCAAGGACGAGGCGTGGACACTGTCAACTGACCAACCAGAGACCGATTCGTCGCAGTGTCCCAGCCCATGAAGGCGAGGTGGGGGGAAAACATATATAAGGACATGCAAAGGATGAATGTGTGTGCCGTGGGGGAACTGTTGCGCTTCCCTCGGTCACCCAGCGCTGTTTGCCCTTTTATCACTTGCTACAATTGGTTTAATAAAATTCTGTTTGGTTAAGAAAGCTTTAGAGGCTGATTCCTCTATAACAATGTGACCTTTCAGAGGCAGTTGTTGGGATTTCAGCAGACATTTCCAGTTCAGCCCATGCTGACTGCTGCCCTGAGGTGCAGCTGCTGAATATGAATATGATTTCTGTTTGCTGGTGAAAGCAACACAGGGGATGTTTTTGTCTGTGTTTGGTTCCCTTGGTCTAATCCCTTCCTTCGGGTGCCTTCGTTTCCCTCAGTCGTGTGTGACTGATCCCAGCAGCCCAGTGACTCTCCTGTGTGGTGTGTGGAATCCAGCTGTGCATTTGCGGAAGGGAGATGGGGGACACATGCCCTTGTAAACACGGTCATAAGAGGCATCAGGAGTTGATTTTCAGAAGTGATCTTTACAACTTTCCTGTTGTTCCTTTTGGGATCTTTTTCTCATGATCACTGTTCACGTGTATTCGACATGGCATTTGTAGTGCTGCGTCTCTTCCTAACCTTGGGGAATTTCAGTCAGCTCTGTTGGGAGTGTTTTGTTTGTGTTCCATTGACCTTGTGCAGGAAATCTCAGGTGATTTTTTTTTTAAAAATTACCATCTATAATTACATTTCCAACTTCTACAACAAATTAGTAGCTTCTACTCACTGTAGCAGCCATTCTGGCTCTTTTCTATGGCTCAGGAAAGGAGAGGTGAGTTACCACAATTAAAACAGTCAGAAGTGCTTGATGTATTCATAGGATGGACTTCCTGGGGTGTTTGCACAGCCTGTTTGAGTTTGTCTCTGACTGGGACGTATAGTCTTGGAGAAAGGAGCATGGCTCAGAAATGTGTTTCCACCTGAACTCACTTGGATCATCGGTGCTGCAGAGCCCAGGTTGTGGTTTTTGGGTCAGTCCAGTTCCAGTGTGTGTGAGCCAACATCCAGGCCTGACAAGGTCGTAGTGGTGAGGCACAGTGCAGCTGGAGCTCTTAGCCAGGCTGGTAATTCATCTGCAGAGCCAAGTCTAAACTACCAAGGTGTAATACAGAGCACTGTGTGGAGAACTGCAAATGCCTTCCAAACCCCATGACTGAGCGGCAGTCTGAAGTACTTTTGGGTTACTGTTTGTGTGTTGGCAGTCTCCACCTGTCGTTTTGTGATTGCCTCTTCTCTCCATTTCTCTACAAAGAGGGTGTTTCTGCTGAGAGTGCCCCGGTGGTGAAGCACTCCGGGCCTGGCAAAGATCTAGCTCAATGCCGTCATGACATTCAGCTCAAAGTCAGCAGCAGCCTTGCTGTTTTCTGTCTAGTGCATCTAAATCCCCTGGCATGTCTTGTGTCAGCTTCTTGTATGAAGGTGAATTTAAAACAGGGACGCTATTTTCTTTACTTTTCCTGCTCCTGGGTGTTTAGTCAGTGTGTGTAAACCATTAGAATGAAATGCAGGGCTTCAGGAGCAGGGATTTGACCCATGGTGGAAATGAGTTTCTGGAGAGCTTTTCCTAAGGATTTCAAATACATGATTTTCCTCTCAGAGACAGAGGTGTCACAGATGCATTACCAGCCGTTGTCCTCAAGATGCACTTGTGATCCTTGTAATGTGGTCTGCTGTCCTCAGCAAGACACCCGCTTGCTCTTGGTTTCCCTTCTTCAGTTGGTAATGCACAAGACAGTAATCTCCTGTCCTGAGGGACCTTTCCTGTGCAACAGCAGTGCTTTAGTATCTGTGAAATGAGCTCATAGTTCTAGTCCAGTTCAATTCTCCTCAGTACCTGTTTGTATGACAACAACCTGTTCTATTGCAGGTCTGGTTTAGGGTGCACCCCTCTAAGTGGGATTGCAGTCAGCTGCTCTTGCCACACGTGGGTGTGTGAGGCTTTTGGGTCTGTTGCAGTTTTGTTCTCTTTCTATTCTAGTGAGTGCTTTGGGGGCGGTGGGCGCGGTGGGGCTTGTTCTTGCTGGTTTTCAAGACAGCGGCCTGATGAGTTGTTCTGGTTTTTCTTTACAGGGCTCCCAAGTCCCAGGACTTTGGGCTGAAAGCCTTTCAGCTGCACTGAATGTACCACGAGAGAGCAGTGTCTGTGCACAGAGAGATTTCCACAGTCACTGGACTCTGAGAACACAGCATTTTGATGTTCAGGCTTTAGAGTCTAGCTGCAAGTGCTTCATTTGAAGTTCTGATCCCTTGTGACGCTGTTCCCAGAATGAAAAGGAGCACTGGAATTCCCAGGAGTTCCATGGTGGAGGTGGATGATCCCAACACGAAGGGCGCGATGCTGACGAGCGACGGGAAATACGCCATCCCAGCCAGTAATGCGTAAGTGGGGAGCTAATTGGACTGGCCAGAGAGTGAGCGAGAGGAACCATGTGTGTGTGTGAGAGAGAGACGGGCCAGTATCTGTCCTTCTGAGGGAGGCAGCAGTGTCAATGTATCTCAACGTTCCCATCTGTCGTCCGTTCCAATATGAAGACAGTGCAGTCCTGCTGTTGGTGCCCCTGGAAGTTGCTTCATCTTGTAGCGTGCCAAGAACCTGCATTTCTGACCAAGAGTTCAGTGCTGTTCCTGGGGAGTCTTTCTCTTGGAAAGCTCCTTTTGCCTCTGGTTTAAGTTTCAAAGGCTTCTTGTCAACTTTCACCACTGGCTGCTGGCTGGAGATTTCCTCTGCCTTTGATCAGATGGCACGTGTGAAACAGGCTGAAGTTGTGCTGTTGCTCTGAACTGAGCAGGTGCTGCTGTGTGCTGACAAGAGTGGCTGTTTGAGAAAGGGATTGGGAGCACTTGTGGTTTTCTGTCATAGGGCTCCTTTTGCAGAAGCTGTTACAAAGACTTCCTCCTTCTCTAAAATGTGATGACTCGGAGACTAAACTCCTCGTGAGCCTGCATTTTGCACTGACCCTCTTCCAGAGCAGAGGTGGGATTCATTCCATGCATTTCCAGCTGTCAGAAAGGGATTTTACTAGTCTGAGAGGATGACTTTTCCTTTCCCAGTCTTTAATGTTTCTCTTTCCCCACCCTCCCTCCCCCCAGGGCAGCTTAGGCTGGGAAGAAGAAGGAAAAGCCTCCCTTCTTGCCACAGGAGCCATCCTCCTCCTCCTCTTCTTCAGATGTTCCTGTTCCTGAGGAGCTGTTATGTCCCCTGTGTAAAGAGTTAATCACGGACGCAGCTGTTATTCCCTGCTGTCAAAACGGTGACTGTGATGACTGTGTTACTGCCATGTTTGTTAACTCCAAACATCACATCTGATCTTGTGAAAGCTGAAAGAGGAGATGACACAGCGACTCTGTTACCTGTTCTACTGAAAACTGAAGTACCCTCAGAACAGCAAAGGGCTCTTCTCGTGCTAAAGACAGAAACAAAAGGCAGCCAGCTCTTTTTTCCCTTGGAACGTCTCTGCTTAAATGATCTCTACAGGCAGAAGGTCGAGTATGAGAAGAGAGCATAATGGTGCAGGTGAATTCCAGATTGGATATGGAAGGCATTTGGGCTGCCCACAGCCCTTTTGTCTCCCACAAAACTGTACAGCCAGCTCTGGTGACTTACTGGGGTCTGCCACAGACAGACAGGCAGGCATTTAACCCACATGCTTTTGTAATTGATTATCATTGACTTGAACCCTAAACGTTTCCTTAGTTTGGCTCAGAGCTATTCTGATGGTTCTAATTCATCACAGGTATTAGAACAGCACTGCTGGAACCTGAGGAACATCAGTGCCCAACGTGTCATCAGACAGACATTTCTCCTGACTCTTAGGAGGCCAACAAGTCCTGCGCAAGGTAGCCCCATGGCTTGGGTGGAGAGGGTTTGTGAGGAAAGTCTGTTTGCAAACAGCTGGAAGGGAAGGAAATGTTCACTGAGGTCTCCTTAGGCAAGGCTCAATGGGCTGAGGCCCAACTGGCTTCTCCAGGCCATGATCTGTTGTTAGAGAAGCTGACAGCTCCTTACAGACAATGTGGCCAGTTCAGGTCACGCTTGTTCCACACAACTGCCTCCCTTTCCGATGGGCTGTTAACACTCAAGTGCTTTGAATGCAGCTGCTCTGGGTGACCAGTCATTCTTACCAGCCTTTAGTGGGATGTGCTCATGTATCTGTCTCTGGGTTGATTTTAGGATTGACAGCCCTTACAGGGATAGCCATCATTTCCCTCTGTGGAGGCTTTTGTTCCCGACTCTCCTGAAGTTTCATGGTGCCTTTTTCTAACAGTGTTTCTGCCTCCAGATTGTGAACAACTTCAGGAATGACACTGGCTGCAGTCAGCAGATTCAGCAGCAGCCTCAGCAGCAGCTGCCGCCGCCTCCACCTCCAGCCACACTCGTCAGACAAGTGAGAACACACAACCTGCAACCTCTTCTCCAGCCAACCCTTTCCAGCCAGCAGGATCCACCCATCATCCCACCAGCTTCTGCAGCTTCTTGGCCTGCTGCTGCTTTGCCATTGTTGGGCCCTGGTGCAGCATCTGTGGCAGCCGGGCTGCCAGGGAACCTGTCGCCTGCTTTGGCAGGAATTTGGCAAAGGAACTGATAGATACAGAAGGGCTGAAAAGAAGCTATCCAACTGCCTGACACGTCTGTGGTGGAGAAGCAGGTTGTGTGGGGAACTCGGGAGGAGTTCCACTCCACACCTGGATCATGAGGGATGATCCAAGGTGATTGGCAGTGATAGGGGAATCTTGTGTAGGTGAGTAGCTCCAGTGTGGCAGAGGTGACAGCTGGCTGACAGTTGTAATGGGGCAGCAGTTGCTCAGGAGCAGGTGTCTCTTGACTAAATCTGCTCTGTGAAGACACCGTTCACCACCTGGCAGGCGTGAGGAGGAGAGAAAGTGAAAAGGTGTAGGTGCTGGGTTTTCTGCATCTGCCTGTTCTGATAGTAACCATTACCCCAAAGCACTTTGGAGCATATCAGTGAGAGAAATGGTCTTCATCTCCTCCTTGGTCTGTCTCGTGTAAAAGCACAGAGAGACTTTCACCCAGACTGCAGACTGGTGGCTTTTGTGAGTATTGGTCAGTTTTTGTCTCCGGAATTACAAGATCAAGGTCGTTTTTAAGGAAATCTGAAACTGATGAAAGACCTTCAGAGGGGGAATGATGCTGAAGAACGTGTGTGGAATCATGTGAAAGTTCCTTAAAAGCTAAGAAAACCCTTCGCTGCCACCCCCATGAAGAGGCAAAGGCAGCAGCCGTGACAGTCGGCCGAGATCGAGGCCACACGGCCATCGTCGTGCAAGGTCTCGGTCTCCTGGCTGTCACCGGTCGAGGTGAAGGTCACCCCTGTAGTGGTTCTGCCTGGGCCAGGTTTTAGGTAGCTGAGGCAGGGGCGGGGGGGGGGTGGGGGGAGGTGTTTTAAGATTATTTTGTTTCTCATTTCCTTGTTCTTATCGTTTCTTAATAAATCCAACCTTTTTCTCCACAGGTTGAGTCTGTTTTGCCCATGACGGTGATTGCCGAGCCATCTCCCTGTCCCTGTCTCAATACACAAACCCACTCGTTATATTTCTCTCTCCCCTGTCCAGGTTAGGAGGGGGAGTGATGTTAGAACTTGGTGGGCACCTGGCACCCAGTAAGGGCTAAACCACCACCCTCAGGGAGTATGATGATCCCACCAAGCTGGGCAGGTGTGTAGATGTGCTTGAGGGCAGGAAGGCTCTTCAGAGGGCCCTGGCCAGGCTGGAGCCATGGGCCCAGGGCAATTGCGGTATGTCTGGTAATTCCCTGAGTGGAAATGCCCCTGGAGGTTACCCTCTGGAGCTGAGTGAAGGAGAACCACCTGCTGTCATTGATGTGGGTGAGTGACATCAGTCTCTATGAAATACGTCATCAGTGACCTGGGCAGACTGAGGCAGGACAATGGGGGAAACTCATAAGTGCAATGAACATGCAGATCTAGTCTGGGCACATGTGGAAAGTTTTGCTCTAAGCAGGGCACACACTTGGTGGAGCCATCCCCTGTGTGCCCAGCGCTGCCAAAAAGAATCCCTGCTTGAAAGTCACACTGGTTATTGAGTCCTGATTGGCACTTGGAACTCACAAGCTGTATGTTTGTGTTGTCAGGAGAGTTCTGTAGTACCCTGCAGCTCCCTTCTTCTGCAAGAGCTGACAGGACCTGCCCACAGAGTCTCCGCTCTGTCCCAGCCTCTGTGCTGGTGTCCCAGGGAGCCACTGTGGAGCGGATTTCTTGCACCCCAGCTGCCTCCTCCCTGCAGCCCTGCTCAGTGTCAGACTTTTCCTGACAGTGTGAGCAGTGCTGTGCCTCTAGCAGAAGTTCTAAATTATGGCCAGTAGTGATTCCAGAGGCCATCCCAGGGAAGGGGCAGCGCTGTGGCCATCACCAAGGGAGAGGGAGACCTTTGGGCAGTGCTGATGTCACACAGGGGCTGTTCCAGACCCCACCCGGTGTTGTGACCTCACCTGGCCGGGGACTGTAGAGCCTCAGAGCGGGACAGCCAGAGCCAGTTGGGCTGAGCTGCCCTCGGGAGGACTCAGCTCCATCTGTAGCTACTTGCCTTTGTGCTTTCTTCAACGACTGCTTGTTTGCTGCCCACTTCTCCTCAACTTCCATCCACTTCCAAAGGTAAGGATGAACCAAATCTGCACCTCCAGTTCGATCTCTAGGCTGAGCTCTTGCCCCTGCCTAGGCTGGCCATGGCTGTGGGAAGTGTTGCTCTGTTGTAGTTTAGATTGTGGTCCAAAAAGGAGGCTACAGAGGAGGGTTTGTGCCCAAACAGGAGGGTTTGGAAGCTCGAGATGGTAGAGCAGAGCTGTGAGTTTCAGGAGCAGCTGGAAAACTGCTCCTGGAAATACCTCAAGGCGTTTGTGCCACTTTTGCCTTCCTGTTTCGTTCCCTGTGTCTATTTGAACGTGCTGTCTGTGTCTCCTGCTAGATCCTGCTGAGGCTGTGTGCAATGTCTCTGCGCTTCTGCAGCGTGATCCCATACGCCGTGCCCGGAGCGCTGGCACTGCTGGGCTGCTGGTGGCTCTATTCCTCCCGAAAAGCGCAGGCCAGAGACCGTGAGGAACCGACCACGGCTGCTGAGGAAGCGCTGGAGGAAGGAGGCACAGAGAAGGAATCGTGGCCCCAGATAGAAGCCTGTGTCCCTCAGAGACTCTCTTCCTCATTGGAAGAAGAATGCCCAGAGACTGAGCTTCCAGAAGTGTCACCACCACCAGTTGTGCCGAGCACCCAGGAGGATGACAAAGACAGAGAAGAGCCAGCAGGATGTGCAGGGGAAAGCAATGTCCCTGCTGCTGTTTCTGTCCCCGTGCAGAGCACAGAGTGTCCCGGCAGCGCTGCAGCCAGCCCCGCACAGGGCTCAGGCTCAGGCGCCGACGCAGAGCAGCGGCCGGCAGCAGCGCCGGCAGCGCCAGGAGCCGGGCAGAAGCCGAGCTATGCCCAGATAGCTGCTGCGCTGCCGCCATCCCCGCAGGCAGAGCCCCGGGCTGAGGCAGCGCTGCCGGGTGCCGCGCGGGATGTGCCCGCTGGGCTCTGCCCGGCTGCAGCCGCCCCAGCTGATGCCCCTCCGCAGGCGGCCGGCGCTGCTGCCCCTGAGCGGGGGCTGGCGGAGGCGGCGGCAGCGGCTGAGCACGCGGCTGCCAGCAGGGATGCTGCGGGGCTGCTGGCGGCGGGCAGCCATGCGCGTGGCGCGGCAGGTAAGGGCTGTGCCGGGCTGCTGGGCACCTGGCTGGGCTGGGGCACCGACACAAACGGCTGCTGCTCCACTTGGGGCAGCGTTTGCTCAGCACTTCTTGGACTGTCTTGCCTCTGCTGCTGGGGAAAGGGTCACTGGGTTTGAGGGGCTGCTGCTGAACTCAGGCCTCCTCCTGTTGCATTCCCAGAGGTGGGCTGGTTACTCCCCAGGCATCAAGGGTGTGTGATGGGACTTGACCCTTCGTGACATCCTGGGGAACCTGATGGAGGAGCATCCCCATGGAATGCGTAGCAAGTGCTCAGTGTCACCTCTCTAGGAAAGGATCTCATTGCCTGGCCTGCTGTGTGGCAGCTGCACTGTGTGGGCTGTCTGAATGCTGACCTGTGTGCCTGTCTTGCAGGTGTAAATGGCTCTGACAAGCACTCGGAGGACACAGACGGTCCCGAGTGGCAGACAGTGACCCGAAAGAAGCGCGGCCAAAGAGGAAAATCCAAGGTGGTTGTCTGGGCAATAGAGGTGCCAAAGGTAAGCAGCCACTGTCCTGCTCGTGCCTCCTGCCCTGCTCTACAGAGACACTTTCAGCTGCCGTGGGGATCCAACAGGAATGAAGAAGAGGTGCAGAGATGGAAAGAAGATGCATATTAGGGCTACACCCAGGGCTGGTGGTTGGAGTCCTTCTCCAGCACCTTCCACCCTGATCTGTCAGGGTGATGCTGTGAAAGCCCTCAGAAGGCTTTGAGGGTTCACAGCTCCTAAGAGCAGGGGATGAATTGTGGTGCTTTCCACTGTGCAGGAGGGTCACGCTCCAGCTGCCTGTCCAAACCCACCCTGCAAATGAGCTGCAGGAACCAGGAAGATGGGCAAAAGAAGCCCCAGGGCTCAGTGGTGTTTGATCTACGTTTCTGTCCTTGACTCTTGCTTTCTTGTCTTTCATCAAGGATACAGTCAGATACTTGATTGGCAAGCAAGGACAATTTATTAACAGCTTGAGGAGAGAGTCTGGGGCCACAATTTCTCTCTCAGCGCTCCCTGATGTCGATGACTACGAAGTCTGTCACATCAAAGGTAAGAGGATTGCCTCTTTGTTCAGAGTCTAGAAAGTAGCTTGAGGGCTTTAATTAGACTAGAAATGGATTCAGTGGCTTGGCAAGGCCACGGCTTTTACCCAAGTGTTCTGCTCAGGGCTGTTCCAGCAGAGGGATGTGGCAAGTGGCCTGGGCCTGGGCACGTGCAGCCTCTGTTGTAGGGCTGGGAATGCATTTGAGCAGCTTTGGCTGCTGGAGCTGAACCAGCCCCTTTTGCAGGATCCCTTTGGGCTTGAAGCAGCAGATAGGGGATGCTTCGCAGAATCTTGTCTGGGAACGATGTTGGAGTAATTGGGGCTGAAAAGTGTCTGTCAGTGAGTTGGGTCCCTGCTGGAGGCCAAAGCCATTCCAAGTGGGGCCTGGGGCTCTGAGTTGCTCATGTTGGTTTGATATCAGGGTCTGTGTCCAATCTGTTTCAACTGAACTTGTCAGTGCAGCTCAGGAGGCTTCTGGCAGCTGGGTTGCTTCCCATGGCATGGCTGGAGGTGTCCTCAGCCTACCTGTGCTGCTGACCTTGGGTGGGATTCTTGTCTTCCAGGCCTTTCCCATGAAGTTGAAGGAGCGCTGAGCCTGATTGGCAGCAGGTTCAAACACCTGTATCTCGACAACATCTACCCTCTGCATCCTCCTGCACCGGTGACACGTCCTTCTGTCCCTAGGACTGCAAAGTCCTAGACGCCTCAAGCACTTGCAGCAGAGAAAAAGAAGAGGAAATAGTAGTAAATTGTAGTAAATAGTAGTAATTGTAGTAAATACACTACAAAATAAAGTCTAATGTTGACAAAGAAAAACACGGGAAACAAAGGAAACTTGACAGAAAGTGAAGTACAGAACCTTGAGGGAAAGCCAGAGTCCCAGGCAGCTGCTGCCACCTGGACACAGGCTCTGCTGCCCAGGGGGGCCCCTAGTGCAGGGCTTTGCAGATGGCCAGGGAGCGGCCGTAGCACATGATGGGGAGAAGATAACGCTGTCCTGAAATGAAAAGGAGAGTCCTCAATGTGTGGGCAGCACATCCCAAGTAGGAGATGTCCCAATTGTCCCAGTGGGAATTGGCCATAGCTTTGGGACAGCGGTGAAGGTGACGCCCAGGTCCGAGAGGGAGAGGCTGAGGAGGAAGTCCATGGGAGTGGGGAGGGAGTGGTCAAAGGCTACGGCGCTGATGACGAGGCTGTTGGCCAGGAGGGCAGCCAAGGAGATGCCCAGGCACAGCCCAAAGGGCAGCAGCTGCAGCTGCCCCGTGTCTGCCAAGGGCAGGAGCAGGAACTGGCTGCTGCAGCTGCTGTTGGGCATTTGCTGTTCCTTTGAAGGAGAGACTTTTAAAACCAGCAAAGTGCAGGGAAAATAGAAGACAGACTCCTCTGAGCAAAGCCACTCCATTCTTCAGGTAATCACTCTCCCAATGGAATGCATTTCTCTGCTGTGCTGTGTGTTGGCTGTGAGGGGCAGGAGCTCTGCTCCCGTGCTGCTGAGGAGTCAGCTTTTCTGTGTCAGGGGTGCTCTTTTTTCGGATAGAACTCACTTTTATCACTGAAAATTGGAGGAATCTTGGCACAGGACTTGGAAAGGTTCCTCTCTCCGTGCCTTAGTGCAGTCAGGAGAGTTGCAGTGCCCATTAGTCTTTTTCCTCTCTGCCCTGTGTTTTCCCTCCTGCTGCCTTGAAGATGACTTCACACACAAGTAACTCCTCAAAAAGCATCTGGGCTGTAAGTCCAGCAGGACAGTCCTGTTGCAAAGGGCATTTCTGCAGACTCTTCTCTGTCCCACCCTGGAGACGGAGCTGTCCTGGAGAAAGCAGGACACAACTCCTGCTCCAGAGAAGCAAAGGGAACAGGATTACAACAGTCAGAATATCAGACCAATCATAATGAGGCTGAGGAAGTGACCCTGACTCTGTCTGCAAGCCAAAGTGTGCTGAGTCCTGACACTCCCTGCTTTATCCTCCTCTCAGTGGCACAAATGAGGGATTTGTCTGCTCTTCAAATGAGACGAGTTTCTATGTCCCATTGCCCAGCCAGACAACCCAGAGGTGAAGATTGTTAGAACAGGATCCTTCCCTTTCAGATAGCCCCTGCTTGAATATGTGCACTGGGAAATGTCCTGGGACTGGTCTGGAGCTCTGAATGGCTTTCAGTGCTTAACAAAGACAGAATTGGCAGGTGTAGGAGGGGAATTGCTGTGTTTCCTGAGAAATCATTGAAAAGGGGAATGAAAAACAGTTCCAACACGTCTGTGTGAAAGATTCACCGAGGAGGGCAAGGGGAGAGCTTCCCAGCATGGCCGTGGCAACTCAGGATGGCTGCTGCTGCCTCACAGATCTTGCCATGGGATGTGTAGGAAAGGACCAAACCAAGGCAAAGGGTGAGATCAGGTGGTTTCTGGAGGAACAGAGGTGGGAAAACAGAGAGAAAAGGGGTTGAAAGGAGCAGGTCATATGTAAACATGGGGCTGATCAGTCCACTTCTGTGGCCTTGCCTTGCAGCTGATCACCACAGCCTGTCCTGCTTTCCCAATACCTGCACATCCAAGTGCTTTCTAGGGCAAGGGAGCTCTCTGCTCTAGGTACAGATGGAGGTCCGAATGCCAGCCCATCTGAGTGGGAACCACAAGTCGTCAGGTCTAGTGTTCTCTGTTGGGGCAACTGGTGAGAGCAGTGGGGGGGTGTGTGTGTGTGTGGTGGTTTGGCCCAACCAGCCCAGCAGCAGCACGACAGTCTCTTGCTCGGTGCCCACATCCACCCCCACCCTCGTTAGGATGGCAGAGGCCCCAGCGAAATGGCAGTAAAAAGATCACCAAGGTCGATGTGAATGGAGACAAGGGCAGGGAGGGCTCGCTGCCAGTGACGGTCCTGAGCAAAACAGACTCCAGTGCTTGACTGAGAGAGGAGAGTAGGAACGCTTATTCTACAAGAAATACGAAGGTGGGAGCTCTCGTCATTCGTGTGCAGTCAGTCTGCTCAGCCCAGACTCAAATAAAGGCTGCCCGGGGACCCCTCTACAGCAGTAGGATGGACACCTTGTGACTGGGTTTGTGGTGCCAGCTTTGACGTGAACAAGCCATTCTTCAAAGCTGGCCATGGTCAGGGAATCAACGAATCACAGAGTGGTGGGGTTGGAAGGGAGCTTTAGAGATCATCTAGTCCAACCCCCCTGCTAAAGCAGGTCCATCTCCGTCAGGTCACACAGGAACGTGTCCATGTGGGTTCTGAGAGCTCCAAGGAAGGAGCCTCCACACCCTCCCGGGGCAGCCTGGGCCAGGGCTCCCTCACCCTTCCTCTAAAGCAGCTTTTCCTTCACTGAAACTACTTCTGTTCCAGCCATTGTCCACATTGGCTATTGAGTCCTGAATGGCACTTTCCTGGCTTCACAAACATCAGAGAGGATTTCTTGCTCCCCAGCTGCCTCCTCCCTGCAGCCCTGCTCAGTGTCAGACTTTCCCTGACAGTGTGAGCAGTGCTGTGCCTTTAGTAGAAGTTGAAGTTCTAAATTATTGCCAGGAATGATTCCAGAGGCCATCCCAGGGCAGGGGCAGCACTGTGGCCGTCACCAAGGGAGACAGAGAATGTTGGGCACTGCTGATGTCAGGGGCTGTTCCAGACCCCACCCGGCGTTTGTGACCTCACCTGCCCAGAGTCTATAAAGCCTCCCAGCGGGACAGCCAGAGCCAGTTGGGCTGAGCTGCCCTCGGGACAACTCGACTCCTTCTCTCGCTACTCGCCTTCCTGATCGCTTCCAGCCATTTCTCATTTGCTGCCCACTTCTCAACTCCCGTTTTCTTCCAAAGGTAAGGCTGACCTAACCTCTCAGCACAGGGAAGAGGATGTAGACAGGGATGACAGGAGAGGCTGCTCTGCACCTCCCAGTCCATTTCCAGGCTGAGCTCTTCCACCTCCAGAGGCTGGCCAAGGCTATGGGTAGTGTTGCTGTCTGGTGATGCTTCTGTTGACCACAAGATGAGGCTTTGGAAGCTAAAAGCAATGCTTTGGGCCCAGCTCTGGTTTAGAGCACAGAGCTGGTAGAGCAGAGCTGTGAATGGAAGGAGCAGCCGGAAACCTGCTCCTAGCAATAGCTCAAGCTATTCCTGTTCCCTTGCCTGGGACTACAGCTTGGCTGCAGCTTGAGGTTTTGGTGTGGTGGTTCAGCCCTGTCTGGGTGCCAGGTGCCCACCAAGTCGCTCTATCCCTCCCCCTCCTCAGCTGGATAGGGGAGAGAGAAATAAAACAAGAGGTTTGTGAGGCAAGGTAAGGACAGGGAGATCCCTCAGCAATTAATGTCTGGGGCAAAACAGACTCAGCGTGGAGAGAAAAGGTTTGATTTATTAATGAACCATTCAAAGTGATCAGGGAGAGGAGATCTCCTCTGGAGGTCTTCAAAAGCCACCTGGACATGTTCATAGAATCATAGAATCACAGACTGGTGGGGGCTGGAAGGGATCTTTAGAGATCATCCAGTGCAACCCCACTGCTTTGACAGCCAGTGTGTGTCTGTGGGAAATGTTCCACAACCAGTGTGTGAGTGTGTGTGCAAAGGTTTGATCCTTTTTAGCCCTGCTCAGTGTCAGACTTTTCCTGACAGTGTGAACAATGCTGTGCCTCCAGCACAAGTTCTAAATTATGGCCAGTAGTGATTCCAGAGGCCATCCCAGGGAAGGGGCAGCGCTGTGGCAGTCACCAAGGGAGAGGGAGACCTTTGGGCAGTGCTGATGTCACACAGGGGCTGTTCCAGACCCCACCCGGTGTTGTGACCTCACCTGGCCGGGGGCTGTAGAGCCTCAGAGCGGGACAGCCAGAGCCAGTTGGGCTGAGCTGCCCTCGGGAGGACTCAGCTCCATCTGTAGCTACTTGCCTTTGTGCTTTCTTCAACGACTGCTTGTTTGCTGCCCACTTCTCCTCAACTTCCATCCACTTCCAAAGGTAAGGATGAACCAAATCTGCACCTCCAGTTCGATCTCTAGGCTGAGCTCTTGCCCCTGCCTAGGCTGGCCATGGCTGTGGGAAGTGTTGCTCTGTTGTAGTTTAGATTGTGGTCCAAAAAGGAGGCTACAGAGGAGGGTTTGTGCCCAAACAGGAGGGTTTGGAAGCTCGAGATGGTAGAGCAGAGCTGTGAGTTTCAGGAGCAGCTGGAAAACTGCTCCTGGAAATACCTCAAGGCATTTGTGCCACTTTTGCCTTCCTGTTTCTTTCCCTGTGTCTATTTGAACGTGCTGTCTGTGTCTCCTGCTAGATCCTGCTGAGGCTGTGTGCAATGTCTCTGCGCTTCTGCAGCGTGATCCCATACGTCGTGCCCGGAGCGCTGGCACTGCTGGGCTGCTGGTGGCTCTATTCCTCCCGAAAAGCGCAGGCCAGAGACCGTGAGGAACCGACCACGGCTGCTGAGGAAGCGCTGGAGGAAGGAGGCACAGAGAAGGAATCGTGGCCCCAGATAGAAGCCTGTGTCCCTCAGGGACTCTCTTCCTCATTGGAAGAGGAATGCCCAGAGACTGAGCTTCCAGAAGTGTCAACACCACCAGTTGTGCCGAGCACCCAGGAGGATGACAAAGACAGAGACGAGCCAGCAGGATGTGCAGGGGAAAGCAGCGTCCCTGCTGCTGTTTCTGTCCCCGTGCAGAGCACAGAGTGTCCCGGCAGCGCTGCAGCCAGCCCCGCACAGGGCTCAGGCTCAGGCGCCGACGCAGAGCAGCGGCCGGCAGCAGCGCCGGCAGCGCCAGGAGCCGGGCAGAAGCCGAGCTATGCCCAGATAGCTGCTGCGCTGCCGCCATCCCCGCAGGCAGAGCCCCGGGCTGAGGCAGCGCTGCCGGGTGCCGCGCGGGATGTGCCCGCTGGGCTCTGCCCGGCTGCAGCCGCCCCAGCTGATGCCCCTCCGCAGGCGGCCGGCGCTGCTGCCCCTGAGCGGGGGCTGGCGGAGGCGGCGGCAGCGGCTGAGCACACGGCTGCCAGCAGGGATGCTGCGGGGCTGCTGGCGGCGGGCAGCCATGCGCGTGGCGCGGCAGGTAAGGGCTGTGCCGGGCTGCTGGGCACCTGGCTGGGCTGGGGCACCGACAGAAACGGCTGCTGCTCCACTTGGGGCAGCGTTTGCTCAGCACTTCTTGGACTGTCTTGCCTCTGCTGCTGGGGAAAGGGTCACTGGGTTTGAGGGGCTGCTGCTGAACTCGGGCTTCCTCCTGTTGCATTCCCAGAGGTGGGCTGGTTACTCCCCAGGCATCAAGGGTGTGTGATGGGACTTGACCCTTCGTGACATCCTGGGGAACCTGATGGAGGAGCATCCCCATGGAATGCGTAGCAAGTGCTCAGTGTCACCTCTCTAGGAAAGGATCTCATTGCCTGGCCTGCTGTGTGGCAGCTGCACTGTATGGGCTGTCTGAATGCTGACCTGTGTGCCTGTCTTGCAGGTGTAAATGGCTCTGACAAGCACTCAGAGGACACAGACGGTCCCGAGTGGCAGACAGTGACCCGAAAGAAGCGCGGCCAAAGAGGAAAATCCAAGGTGGTTGTCTGGGCAATAGAGGTGCCAAAGGTAAGCAGCCACTGTCCTGCTCGTGCCTCCTGCCCTGCCCTACAGAGACACTTTCAGCTGCCGTGGGGACCCAACAGGAATGAAGAAGAGGTACAGAGATGGAAAGAAGAGGCATGTTAGGGCTACACCCAGGGCTGGTGGTTGGAGTCCTTCTCCAGCA
The DNA here is from genome assembly GCF_028858725.1 of Colius striatus. NCBI lineage: Eukaryota > Metazoa > Chordata > Aves > Coliiformes > Coliidae > Colius > Colius striatus. The sequence continues at coordinate 1,541,427 of NW_026908519.1, read as the reverse complement.
CCTTCCACCCTGATCTGTCAGGGTGATGCTCTGAAAGCCCTCAGAAGGCTTTGAGGGTTCACAGCTCCTAAGAGCAGGGGATGAATTGTGGTGCTTTCCACTGTGCAGGAGGGTCACGCTCCAGCTGCCTGTCCAAACCCACCCTGCAAATGAGCTGCAGGAACCAGGAAGATGGGCAAAAGAAGCCCCAGGGCTCAGTGGTGTTTGATCTACATTTCTGTCCTTGACTCTTGCTTTCTTGTCTTTCATCAAGGATACAGTCTCACGCTTGATTGGCAAGCAAGGACAGTTTATTAACAGCTTAAGGAGAGAGTCTGGGGCCACAATTTCTCTCTCAGCGCTCCCTGATGTCGATGACTACGAAGTCTGTCACATCAAAGGTAAGAGGATTGCCTCTTTGTTCAGAGTCTAGAAAGTAGCTTGGGGGCTTTAATTAGACTAGAAATGGATTCAGTGGCTTGGCAAGGCCACGGCTTTTACCCAAGTGTTCTGCTCAGGGCTGTTCCAGCAGAGGGATGTGGCAAGTGACCTGGGCCTGGGCACGTGCAGCCTCTGTTGTAGGGCTGGGAATGCATTTGAGCAGCTTTGGCTGCTGGAGCTGAACCAGCCCCTTTTGCAGGATCCCTTTGTGCTTGAAGCAGCAGATAGGGGATGCTTCTCAGCATCTTGTCTGGGAACGATGTTGGAGTAATTGGGGCTGAAAAGTGTCTGTCAGTGAGTTAGGTCCCTGCTGGAGGCCAAAGCCATTCCAAGTGGGGCCTGGGGCTCTGAGTTGCTCATGTTGGTTTGATATCAGGGTCTGTGTCCAATCTGTTTCAACTGAACTTGTCAGTGCAGCTCAGGAGGCTTCTGGCAGCTGGGTTGCTTCCCATGGCAGGGCTGGAGGTGTCCTCAGCCTACCTGTGCTGCTGACCTTGGGTGGGATTCTTGTCTTCCAGGCCTCTCCCATGAAGTTGAAGGAGCGCTGAGCCTGATTGGCAGCAGGTTCAAACACCTGTATCTCGACAACATCTACCCTCTGCATCCTCCTGCACCGGTGACACGTCCTTCTGTCCCTAGGACTGCAAAGTCCCAGACGCCTCAAGCGCTTGCAGCAGAGAAAAAGAAGAGGAAATAGTAGTAAATTGTAGTAAATAGTAGTAATTGTAGTAAATACACTACAAAATAAAGTCTAATATTGCCAAAGAAAAACACTGGAAACAAAGGAAACTTGACAGAAAGTGAAGTACAGAAACTTGAGGGAAAGCCAGAGCCCCAGGCAGCTGCTGTCACCTGGACACAGGCTCTGCTGCCCAGGGGGGCCCCTAGTGCAGGGCTTTGCAGATGGCCAGGGAGCGGCCGTAGCACATGATGGGGAGAAGATAACGCTGTCCTGAAATGAAAAGGAGAGTCCTCAATGTGTGGGCAGCACATCCCAAGTAGGAGATGTCCCAATTGTCCCAGTGGGAATTGGCCATAGCTTTGGGGACTGCGGTGAAGGTGACACCCAGGTCCGAGAGGGAGAGGCTGAGGAGGAAGTCCATGGGAGTGGGGAGGGAGTGGTCAAAGGCTACAGCGCTGATGACGAGGCCGTTGGCCAGGAGGGCAGCCAGGGAGATGCCCAGGCACAGCCCAAAGGGCAGCAGCTGCAGCTGCCCCGTGTATGCAAAGGGCAGGAGCAGGACCTGGCTGATGGAGCTGCTGTTGGGCATTTGCTGTTCCTTTGAAGGAGAGACTTTTAAAACCAGCAAAGTGCAGGGAAAATAGAAGACAGACTCCTCTGAGCAAAGCCACTCCATTCTTCAGGTAATCACCCTCCCAATGAAATGCATTTCTCTGCTGTGCTGTGTGTTGGCTGTGAGGGGCAGGAGCTCTGCTCCTGTGCTGCTGAGGAGTCAGCTTTTCTGTGTCAGGGGGTGCTCTTTTTTCGGATAGAACTCACTTTTATCACTGAAAATTGGAGGAATCTTGGCACAGGACATGGAAAGGTTCCTCTCTCCATGCCTTAGTGCAGTCAGGAGAGCTGCAGTGCCCATTAGTCTTTTTCCTCTCTGCCCTGTGTTTTCCCTCATGCTGCCTTGAAGATGACTTCACACACAAGTAACTCCTCAAAAAGCATCTGGGCTGTAAGTCAAGCAGGACAGTCCTGTTGCAAAGGGCATTTCTGCAGACTCTTCTCTGTCTCACCCTTGAGATGGAGCTGTCCTGGAGAAAGAGGACACAACTCCTGCTCCAGAGAAGCAAAGGGAACAGGATCACAACAATCAGAATATCAGACCAATCGTAATGAGGCTGAGGAAGTGACCCTGACTCTGTATGCAAGCCAAAGTGTGCTGAGTCCTGACACTCCCTGCTTCATCCTCCTCTCAGTGGCACAAATGAGGGATTTGTCTGCTCTTCAAATGAGACGAGTTTCTATGTCCCATTGCCCAGCCAGACAACCCAGAGGTGAAGACTGTTAGAACAGGATCCTTCCCTTTCAGATAGCCCCTGCTTGAATATGTGCACTGGGAAATGTCCTGGGGCTGGTCTGGAGCTCTGAATGGCTTTCAGTGCTTAACAAAGACAGAATTGCCAGGTGTAGGAGGGGAATTGCTGTGTTTCCTGAGAAATCATTGAAAAGAGGAATGAAAAACAGTTCCAACACATCTGTGTGAAAGATTCACCGAGGAGGGCAAGGGGAGAGCTTCCCAGCACGGCCGTGGCAACTCAGGATGGCTGTTGCTGCCTCACAGATCTTGCCATGGGATGTGTAGGAAAGGACCAAACCAAGGCAAAGGGTGAGATCAGGTGGTTTCTGGAGGAACAGAGGTGGGAAAACAGAGAGAAAAGGGGTTGAAAGGAGCAGGTCACACGTAAACAGGGGGCCGATCAGTCCACTTCTGTGGCCTTGCCTTGCAGCTGATCACCACAGCCTGTCCTGCTTTCCCAATACCTGCACATCCAAGTGCTTTCTAGGGCAAGGGAGCTCTCTGCTCTAGGTAAAGATGGAGGTCCGAGTGCCAGCCCATCTGAGTGGGAACCACAAGTCGTCAGGTCTAGTATTCTCTGTTGGGGCAACTGGTGAGAGCAGTGGGGGGGGGTGTAACACTGGGGTGTGTTTGTCGTGGATTGGCCCAACCAGCCCAGCAGCACCACGACAGTCTCTCGCTCGGTGTCCCCATCTACCCCCAGCCTCGTTAGGATGCAGAGGCCCCAGCGAAATGGCACTAAAAAGATCACCAAATATGAAGGTGGGAGCTCTCGTCATTCGTGTGCAGTCAGTCAGCTCAGCCCAGACTCAAATAAAGGCTGCCCTGGGACCTCTCTACAGCAGTAGGATGGACACCTTGTGACTGGGTTTGTGGTGCCAGCTTTGACGTGAACAAGCCATTCTTCAAAGCTGGCCATGGTCAGGGAATCAACGAATCACAGAACGGTGGGGTTGGAAGGGAGCTTTAGAGATCATCTAGTCCAACCCCCCTGCTAAAGCAGGTCCATCTCCATCAGGTCACACAGGAACGTGTCCATGTGGGTTCTGAGAGCTCCAAGGAAGGAGCCTCCACACCCTCCCAGGGCAGCCTGGGCCAGGGCTCCCTCACCCTTCCTCTAAAGCAGCTTTTCCTTCACTGAAACTACTACTGTTCCAGCCATTGTCAGCATTGGCTATTGAGTCCTGATTGGCACTTTCCTGGCTTCACAAACATCAGAGAGGATTTCTTGCTCGCCAGCTGCCTCCTCCCTGCAGCCCTGCTCAGTGTCAGACTTTCCCTGACAGTGTGAGCAGTGCTGTGCCTTTAGTAGAAGCTGAAGTTCTAAATTATTGCCAGGAATGATTCCAGAGGCCATCCCAGGGCAGGGGCAGCACTGTGGCCGTCACCAAGGGAGATAGAGAATGTTGGGCACTGCTGATGTCAGGGGCTGTTCCAGACCCCACCCGGCGTTTGTGACCTCACCTGCCCAGAGTCTATAAAGCCTCCCAGCGGGACAGCCAGAGCCAGTTGGGCTGAGCTGCCCTCGGGACAACTCGACTCCTTCTCTCGCTACTCGCCTTCCTGATTGCTTCCAGCCATTTCTCATTTGCTGCCCACTTCTCAACTCCCGTTTTCTTCCAAAGGTAAGGCTGACCTAACCTCTCAGCACAGGGAAGAGGTTGTAGACCGGGATGACAGGAGAGGCTGCTCTGCACCTCCCAGTCCATTTCCAGGCTGAGCTCTTCCACCTGCAGAGCCTGGCCAAGGCTATGGGTAGTGTTGCTGTCTGGTGATTCTTCTGTTGACCACAAGATGAGGCTTTGGAAGCTAAAAGCAATGCTTTGGGCCCAAACATGAGGGTTTAGAGCACAGAGCTGGTAGAGCAGAGCTGTGAATGGAAGGAGCAGTCGGAAACCTGCTCCTAGCAATAGCTCAAGCTATTCCTGTTCCCTTGCCTGGGACTACAGCTTGGCTGCAGCTTGAGGTTTTGGTGTGGTGGTTCAGCCCTGTCTGGGTGCCAGGTGCCCACCAAGTCGCTCTATCCCTCCCCCTCCTCAGCTGGATAGGGGAGAGAGAAATAAAACAAGAGGTTTGTGAGGCAAGGTAAGGACAGGGAGATCCCTCAGCAATTAGTGTCTTGGGCAAAACAGACTCAGCGTGGGGAGAAAAGGTTTGATTTATTTATGAACCCTTCAAAATGAGCAGAGAGAGGAGATCTCCTCTGGAGGTCTTCAAAAGCCACCTGGACATGTTCATAGAATCATAGAATCACAGACTGGTGGGGGCTGGAAGGGACCTTTAGAGATCATCCAGTGCAACCCCACTGCTTTGACAGCCAGTGTGTGTCTGTGGGAAATGTTCCACAACCAGTGTGTGAGTGTGTGTGCAAAGGTTTGATCCTTTTTAGCCCTGCTCAGTGTTAGACTTTTCCTGACAGTGTGAACAATGCTGTGCCTCCAGCAGAAGTTCTAAATTATGGCCAGTAGTGATTCCAGAGGCCATCCCAGGGAAGGGGCAGCGCTGTGGCAGTCACCAAGGGAGAGGGAGACCTTTGGGCAGTGCTGATGTCACACAGGGGCTGTTCCAGACCCCACCCGGCGTTGTGACCTCACCTGGCCAGGGGCTGTAGAGCCTCAGAGCGGGACAGCCAGAGCCAGTTGGGCTGAGCTGCCCTCGGGAGGACTCAGCTCCATCTGTAGCTACTTGCCTTTGTGCTTTCTTCAACGACTGCTTGTTTGCTGCCCACTTCTCCTCAACTTCCATCCACTTCCAAAGGTAAGGATGAACCAAATCTGCACCTCCAGTTCGATCTCTAGGCTGAGCTCTTGCCCCTGCCTAGGCTGGCCATGGCTGTGGGAAGTGTTGCTCTGTTCTAGTTTAGATTGTGATCTAAAAAGGAGGCTACAGAGGAGGGTTTGTGCCCAAACAGGAGGGTTTGGAAGCTCGAGATGGTAGAGCAGAGCTGTGAGTTTCAGGAGCAGCTGGAAAACTGCTCCTGGAAATACCTCAAGGCATTTGTGCCACTTTTGCCTTCCTGTTTCTTTCCCTGTGTCTATTTGAACGTGCTGTCTGTGTCTCCTGCTAGATCCTGCTGAGGCTGTGTGCAATGTCTCTGCGCTTCTGCAGCGTGATCCCATACGTCGTGCCCGGAGCGCTGGCACTGCTGGGCTGCTGGTGGCTCTATTCCTCCCGAAAAGCGCAGGCCAGAGACCGTGAGGAACCGGCCACGGCTGCTGAGGAAGCGCTGGAGGAAGGAGGCAAAGAGAAGGAATCGTGGCCCCAGATAGAAGCCTGTGTCCCTCAGGGACTCTCTTCCTCATTGGAAGAGGAATGCCCAGAGACTGAGCTTCCAGAAGTGTCAACACCACCAGTTGTGCCGAGCACCCAGGAGGATGACAAAGACAGAGACGAGCCAGCAGGATGTGCAGGGGAAAGCAGCGTCCCTGCTGCTGTTTCTGTCCCCGTGCAGAGCACAGAGTGTCCCGGCAGCGCTGCAGCCAGCCCCGCACAGGGCTCAGGCTCAGGCGCCGACGCAGAGCAGCGGCCGGCAGCAGCGCCGGCAGCGCCAGGAGCCGGGCAGAAGCCGAGCTATGCCCAGATAGCTGCTGCGCTGCCGCCATCCCCGCAGGCAGAGCCCCGGGCTGAGGCAGCGCTGCCGGGTGCCGCGCGGGATGTGCCCGCTGGGCTCTGCCCGGCTGCAGCCGCCCCAGCTGATGCCCCTCCGCAGGCGGCCGGCGCTGCTGCCCCTGAGCGGGGGCTGGCGGAGGCGGCGGCAGCGGCTGAGCACACGGCTGCCAGCAGGGATGCTGCGGGGCTGCTGGCGGCGGGCAGCCATGCGCGTGGCGCGGCAGGTAAGGGCTGTGCCGGGCTGCTGGGCACCTGGCTGGGCTGGGGCACTGACACAAACGGCTGCTGCTCCACTTGGGGCAGCGTTTGCTCAGCACTTCTTGGACTGTCTTGCCTCTGCTGCTGGGGAAAGGGTCACTGGGTTTGAGGGGCTGCTGCTGAACTCGGGCTTCCTCCTGTTGCATTCCCAGAGGTGGGTTGGTTTCTCCCCAGGCATCAAGGGTGTGTGATGGGACTTTACTCATTGCGACATCCTGGGGAACCTGATGGAGGAGCATCCCCATGGAATGCGTAGCAAGTGCTCAGTGTCACCTCTCTAGGAAAGGATCTCATTGCCTGGCCTGCTGTGTGGCAGCTGCACTGTGTGGGCTGTCTGAATGCTGACCTGTGTGCCTGTCTTGCAGGTGTAAATGGCTCTGACAAGCACTCGGAGGACACAGACGGTCCCGAGTGGCAGACAGTGACCCGAAAGAAGCGCGGCCAAAGGGGAAAATCCAAGGTGGTTGTCTGGGCAATAGAGGTGCCAAAGGTAAGCAGCCACTGTCCTGCTCGTGCCTCCTGCCCTGCCCTACAGAGACACTTTCAGCTGCCGTGGGGACCCAACAGGATTGAAGAAGAGGTGCAGAGATGGAAAGAAGAGGCATGTTAGGGCTACACCCAGGGCTGGTGGTTGGAGTCCTTCTCCAGCACCTTCCACCCTGATCTGTCAGGGTGATGCTCTGAAAGCCCTCAGAAGGCTTTGAGGGTTCACAGTCCCTGAGAGCAGGGGATGAATTGTGGTACTTTCCACTGTGCAGGAGGGTCACTCTCCCGCTGCCTGTCCAAACCCACCCTGCAAATGAGCTGCAGGAACCAGGAAGATGGGCAAAAGAAGCCCCAGGGCACAGTGGTGTTTGATCTACGTTTCTGTCCTTGACTCTTGCTTTCTTGTCTTTCATCAAGGATACAGTCAGATACTTGATTGGCAAGCAAGGACAGTTTATTAACAGCTTGAGGAGAGAGTCTGGGGCCACAATTTCTCTCTCAGCGCTCCCTGATGTCGATGACTACGAAGTCTGTCACATCAAAGGTAAGAGGAATGCCTCTTTGTTCAGAGTCTAGAAAGTAGCTTGGGGGCTTTAATTAGACTAGAAATGGATTCAGTGGCTTGGCAAGGCCATGGCTTTTACCCAAGTGTTCTGCTCAGGGCTGTTCCAGCAGAGGGATGTGGCAAGTGGCCTGGGCCTGGGCACGTGCAGCCTCTGTTGTAGGGCTGGGAATGCATTTGAGCAGCTTTGGCTGCTGGAGCTGAAGCAGCCCCTTTTGCAGGATCCCTTTGGGCTTGAAGCAGCAGATAGGGGATGCTTCTCAGCATCTTGTCTGGTATCGATGTTGGAGCAATTGGGGCTGAAAAGTGTCTGTCAGTGAGTTGGGTCCCTGCTGGAGGCCAAAGCCATTCCAAGTGGGGCCTGGGGCTCTGAGTTGCTCACGTTGGTTTGATATCACGGTCTGTGTCCAATCTGTTCCAACTGAACTTGTCAGTGCAGCTCAGGAGGCTTCTGGCAGCTGGGTTGCTTCCCATGGCAGGGCTGGAGGTGTCCTCAGCCTACCTGTGCTGCTGACCTTGGGTGGGATTCTTGTCTTCCAGGCCTCTCCCATGAAGTTGAAGGAGCGCTGAGCCTGATTGGCAGCAGGTTCAAACACCTGTATCTCGACAACATCTACCCTCTGCATCCTCCTGCACCGGTGACACGTCCTTCTGTCCCTAGGACTGCAAAGTCCCAGACGCCTCAAGCGCTTGCAGCAGAGAAAAAGAAGAGGAAATAGTAGTAAATTGTAGTAAATAGTAGTAATTGTAGTAAATACACTACAAAATAAAGTCTAATGTTGCCAAAGAAAAACACGGGAAACAAAGGAAACTTGACAGAAAGTGAAGTACAGAAACTTGAGGGAAAGCCAGAGCCCCAGGCAGCTGCTGCCACCTGGACACAGGCTCTGCTGCCCAGGGGGGCCCCTAGTGCAGGGCTGGGCAGATGGCCAGGGAGTGGCCGTAGCACATGATGGGGAGAAGATAACGCTGTCCTGAAATGAAAAGGAGAGTCCTCAATGTGTGGGCAGCACATCCCAAGTAGGAGATGTCCCAATTGTCCCAGTGGGAATTGGCCATAGCTTTGGGACAGCGGTGAAGGTGACGCCCAGGTCCGAGAGGGAGAGGCTGAGGAGGAAGTCCATGGGAGTGGGGAGGGAGTGGTCAAAGGCTATGGTGCTGATGACAAGGCCGTTGGCCCGGAGGGCAGCCAAGGAGATGCCCAGGCACAGCCCAAAGGGCAGCAGCTGCAGCTGCCCCATGTCTGCCAAGGGCAGGAGCAGGAACTGGCTGATGGAGCTGCTGTTGGGCATTTGCTGTTCCTTTGAAGGAGAGCCTTTTAAAACCAGCAAAATGCAGGGAAAATAGAAGACAAGACTCCTCTGAGCAAAGCCAGCTCTGTCTCCTCACCCTCTGCAGCTCTCCGAGAGCAGCAGCTCCAGAGCCAGCCAGTACGTGCAGCAGAGGCTGTGGTGCCTGCAGAGCCGCAAGCCGTCCGTGCAAGAGGCGGCCGTCAGGTTCATGGGTGAGACACGGCCCCAGCCCCGGCTGTGCTGCTGGGGGCTCCCTGCGCCCTCTCCCAGCCCTGCCCTGGGCCTCGCGCTCGCTGGCATGGGAAGGCCCTGGGCTGGGCCCTGACAAGGTCAGGGGGGCGCGTGGCCGGGCCGGAGGGGCCGCTGTGGGGCAGCTGTGACCCGCTGTGTGTTCTCAGGGCTTGCTGGGCAGCGCCTGAAGGGTCAGCAGGAGGAGCTCCAGGCCATGCGTGAGGGTGAGTGAGGGCAGCGGGGTGTCAGCAGAGGCTGGTGGGGAGGAGGAAAGGCCCTGGGCCTGGAGCTGCAAGCGGGAGAGCTCTGCCCTTGTGCAGACAAGGGCTGGTGTGGGCAGAGCAGACAGAGGTGTCAGGGGCATGGGGGGGATTCGTGGGCAGCACCTTCTGGCTGATGCCGTTGGCCCCTGCTCCCTCCAGGCCACGGGAAGGGCTGGTGAGCTGGGTCTGGCAGGAGGGCTTGCTGGGGTGCCCGCCAGCCCGGGCTGTGAGCTCAGCTCTGCTCCTCTGTGTTTCAGCCCTTCAGAGCATGCCAGGTGACATCAGCTCTTCACTCGCGAACCTGTCGGCTCAAACGCAGCTCATCCTGACAGCTGTAGATGGAACAGCATCCTCCAGGCCCAGTCTGCTGCACCGGCTCCACGGGGCCTGGAGGAGACAGACTTCTCTCTGGGTCTCTGACTGACTGTGCAGCGGGAGCTCTGTGCAGGGCTGATCCCCCTCGTCAGTGAAACAAGGCACTCCAGCAGCCAAATCAGCCTTTCCCTTCTCTTTGCTCCTTCCTTTCCCCCTGGCTTTGTGTTTCTGTGTTTGTGTTTAGTCTTCTGTTTGAACTGGGAGTTGATCCCCTGACCCTTGAGTCCGGTTGACCAGGTTCATGGAGTTGTTTGGTGGTTTCCAGGGAAACTGAAAGGGAAAATCAAAAGACACAACAATGAATGAGAGGATGGCCCTTGGGAAAATGTAATAAAGGAACATGTCACCAGCAGTACCTGAGTGTTTGCTGCTCTGGATATCAGTGGAGGGGAAAGGAATGCTTTCACCTGCTTGGAGAAATCAGGCTGTTGCCTGCAGGCCATAGAAAAACCGCTTCCTAAGACAAGACGAGAAGTAAAGAAAAGGTTCTGAACTGTTAGGTTTCAGTTCCTGGTCCAGGGCACGGGCTGCAGCGACTAGAGCAAAGTGGCCTGCGCGGTGTCCCAGCTGCCTGCTGGCAGTAGCGACATTCGCTCCAGCCCGCCCCAAGATGGAGTAGCTGAACTGTAGGGAATGTTCAGCCTTACATTCTCCATGACTCAGACCAGAACGGCCTCATGCTGATGTTTCCCTGTGTTTCACATCACCAGTTACGACCCTACCACGGGGCTGCCCCTGATTCAGCTGTGGAGCTTGATGGGAGATGAGGTACGTGTGTGACATACCCACTGCCGCAGCTCCGTCAGCGTCCAGGATTAGGGGCTTTCTCCTGTTCATGAGGAACTTGCTGACGTTTCCTGCTGGTGTTCTGATGTGCTTTTTTCTCACCTCCCTGTAGGTGGTCTCAGTAAACAGAGCGCTGGTGGAAAGACGATTTGCTCAGTGGCTGGACTACCAAAGTCCTGCCAAGCCCAAGTGCAGCTGATGTTCTTCTGTATCTAGCAACCCTGTAAATATCCTCCAGAATAAAGTCAGATATTGTCCAAAAACACCCCTGGAAGCCAAGGGAACGTTAGAGAAGCTTCTCCACCCCAAAGTGTCCTGTGTGAAGTTGTGGCTGCTGTTGCGTCAGTTGCAGATACAGCAGAGAAGTCTGCCCCCCACTATGATGTATTGATGGCCTCTTTAAAACACACTGTTGAGAATGCTGTTCAGCAGGAATTAAGGCTACTGAATGCAGCAGCCTAACTGGCCTTGCTGTTGGTAAAGCAGATGGAGCTGTGGAGGTGGTGGTCACAGGCCACAGTGCTGATGATGAGGCTGTTGGCCAGGAGGGCAGCCAGGGTGATGCCCAAGGAGATGCCCAGGGAGATGCTCAGCAAGAGCCCAAAGTGCAGAGCTGCAGCTGCCGCCTGTCTGCAAAGGGCAGGAGGAGGAAGCGGGTGATGGAGATGCTGTTGGACATCTGCTGCCTCTGGGCATGGGGCACTTTTGGGGTTCTGGGCTTTGTCCAGCTCCTTCCCGTTACCACAACAGGGAGTGTTCTTGGATGTCAGGAGCCCTCAGCATTTCTGCTGCCCTCAGGGAGCACAGAGCGAGGGCTGCGAGGCCAGAGGATGGGCTGTGGGTGAGAGTAGAGCCAGGGCAGCCGGGCTGTGCCCCTGCCTGGTTCCCAGTGCCCTGTTCCTGTCCCTTTCTGCCCGTCCCCTGTGAGTCTGCACAGCCCCAGCCCCTGCTGAGAGCAGAGGGATCCCCCTCACACCACTCCGTGTCTCGCCCTTGCTCAAGCTCTCAGCCCCCCACGGCCAGCCAAGGGCACTGACGGCTCATTTCCCCCACCCAGCAGCACTGTCTGTGCCTCAGTGTGTCTGTGCTCTCTGTGGGGCACCGAGACAACACACAGCTCCCAGGCAGAGAACAGACAGGACATGGACAGAGCTGCTTGTGCCTGACCCAGAGGCTCCCTCAGGCCGCAGCCCCCTGTGAGGCCAAACCCCACAGGCCCAGCTGGTTGCCAGGCTCCGGCTGCCTCACATTTTTTGAGGGGAAAAAACTGTTTTGGGGTAAGAATCACTTCTTTGAAGCAAACTAAGTTGATCTGAGAGGGGAAAAATCCCTCTGAGGTGGGAAAAGTGCCTTTCTGAGAGGGAAAACCGCTTTTTGGGTGAAAATCGCTGCTTTGAGGAAAACTGAGTTGATCCGAGGCTTTGTGTGAGGGAAGAAGCCACTTTGTGCAGGGGATAGTCACGTTTTCAGGGGGAAAAGTGCTTTTCTGGGGGAAAAATCACTGCTTTGAGGTAAATTAAGTTCATCTGACGGGGGGAGAAATCCCTTTGAGGCAGGAAAAGCGCCTTTCTGAGGGGAAAAACATAATTTTGGGGTGAAAATCACTGCTTTGAGGTAATTAAGTTGATCCCAGGCTTTATATGAAGGAAAAAGACACTTTACGTAAGGGAAAGTCACATTTTGAATGGAAAAAGCTCTGTTTAAGGGTAAAAATCATTGCTTTGATGCAAATTAAGTTCATCTGAGGGGGGAGAAATCCTTTTGAGGCCGGAAAATTGCCTTTTTGAGGGTAAAAACTGCTTTTCTGGGGGGGGAATTGCTGCTTTGAGGCAAAATTAGCTCATCTGAGGAGGAAAAGTTCCTTTCTGAGGGGGAAAAATGATTTTTGGGGTGAAAATTGCTGCTTTGAGGCAGATTAGACTCACTTGAGGAGGGAAAAATCCCTTTGAAGCAGGAAAAGCGCCTGAGGAAAAAATCAGCTTTTTGGGGTGAAAATAGATGCTTTGAGGCAAATGAAGTTGATCCCAGGCTTTGTGTGAGGAAAAAATCCAGTTTGTGTGGGGGAAAGTCACATTTTGAGGGGAAAAAACCTCTGGTTTAGGGTAAAAATCACTGCTTTGAGGCAAATTAAGTTCATCTGAGGGGGGAGAAATCCTTTTGAGGTGGGAAAATTGCCTTTTTGAGGGTAAAAACTGCTTTTTTGGGGGGGGAATTGCTGCTTTGAGGCAAAATTAGCTCATCTGAGGGGAAAAAGTGCCTTTTAAGGTTAAAATCAGCTTTTTTAGAGGGGAAAGCACCGCTTTGAGGCAAATTGAGTTAATATGAGGGGAGAAAAGTCCCTTTAAGGAGGGAAAATTGCCTTTCTGAGGGGAAAAACTGCTTTTTGGGGTGAAAATCGCTGTTTTGAGGCAAATGAAGTTGATCCCAGGCTTTGTGTGAGGGAAAAAGCCACTTTATGTGGGGGAAAGCCACATTTTGAGGGGAAAAAAACCTATGTTTTAGGGTAAAAATCACTGCTTTGAGGCAAATTAAGTGCACCTGAGGGGAGAGAAATCCTTTTGAGGCAGGAAAAGCACCTCTCTGAGGGGAAAAACCTCTTTTTTCGGTGAAAATCGCTGCTTTGAGGAAAACTGAGTTATCTGAGGGGGGAAAAATCCCTTTAAGGCAGGAAAATCGCTGTTCTGTGGGGAAAACCAGCTTTTTTTCCGGAAAATAGCTGCTTTGAGGCAAATTAAGTTAATCTGATAGGGGAAAAATCCCTTTGAGGCAGGAAAAGCGCCTTTCTGAGGCAAAAACTACTGGTTTAGGGCAAAACCGCCGCTTTAAGGGCGAAAATGGGAATCATTTGAGGTATAAAACGAAGGTGTGAGGGGAAATTTAATCTTTGAGGGCAAAACGGTCCCTCTAAGCTCAACAACCCGCCGCTTTTTGGGGTAAAATGGAGCAATTTAAACGATTCTCTCCCCGTTCCTGCCAGCCCCGCGCCTCCCAACACCTTTCTCCAGCTCCCTCTCGCGTCCCTCCTCCTCCCCATTCCCCTCCCCGCTGTACCTCGCCCTCGCTTTTGGCGTCAAAAGCCGCTTTTTCTCCGCCTCCTCCCTCCCCTCAGCCGGGCGGAAGCGGGAAAACGCGCGCTCGGCACAAAATGGCGGCCGCCTCTGTCCTCACCCAACATGGCGGCGCCCTCACAGCACCCGCCCCCTTCACCGTAACGGCGTCCGTACAACATGGCGGCGTCCGCACAGCACCCGCCCCCTTCACCGTAACGGCGTCCGTACAACATGGCGGCGTCCGCACAGCCGCCATGTTGGGTGATTTGTACCTCCCACGAGCTCCTTTTCCCACCTCACAGCAGCGGTTTTGCCCCTGAAACGGCCGTTGTCGCCTCAAACCGAACCTGTGACCAACCCGCCCTCATTTTGTGACTCGAAACCCCCATTTTGGTTGGATTTTCGGGCCATTTGGGGCGTTTGGGGCTCATTTGGGGAGGGTTGGGCTCATTTTGGGGGGGTTTGGGTACATTTTGCGGAGTTTTGGATTAATTTTGTGGGGTTTGGGGTCATTTGGGAGGTTTTGGGCTCATTTGGGGGGATTTCGGGTTCATTGGGGGGGGTTGGGGCCATTTGGGGGCGTTTTGGGCACATTTTTCTGAGTTTTGGGTCATTTGGGGCTTGGGGCTCATTTTGTGGGGGTTTGGGTTCATTTTGTGGGGTTTGGGCCATTTGGAAGGTTTTGGGCTCATTTTGGGGGATTTTGAGTTGATTTGAGGGGTGTCTAAGCTCATGGGGAGACCTCTCCCCCCCCCCCCCCCCCCCCTCCAATTCCCCTCCCAGCTTACCCCGAGGGACATTTTGGGGGCGGGAGGGGGAGTTATTGCACCATCAGGGGGGTGGAGCCCCCCTAAACCCCACCTACCCCCCCGAAAAGAGTGGGTGGGCTTCGGCTTGACCACCCCCCACGCTCTTTTCCCCTCCTCCACCCTCCCTACGTCTTTGGGGGGTATCAGGGACAGCCCCCCATCATCCGGGGCGGGGCTGAGGTGCCACAGGGCAGCAGAAACTCATCGAGAGAGGGGGGAGGTGAGTTGGGGCGGTCTTGGGGGCTTTTGAGGGGTGGTGTGGGGTTGTTTGGGGTGGTCTGGGGGCGTTTGAGGGGGTCTGTGGGGGTTTGGAGGGTTTCAGGGTCGATTGAGGGGATATGGGGTCACTTGGGGGAGTTGGAGTCTTTTGTGGGGGTTTTGGGGTCATTTGGGGGGGCTTGGGGTCGTTTGGGGGGATATGGGGTCACTTGGGAGGCCTGGGGAGATTTGGGGTCGTTTGGGGGTGTTTTGGTATCATTTGGGGGAGGTTAGGGGGGAGTTTGGGTCGTTTGGGGGCATTTGGAGTCGTTTGAGGGGGTTTGGGCTCATTTTGGGGGGTTTTGGGCTCATTTGGGTTGATTTGGGTCCATGTGGGGGCTCTGGGGGCATTTTGGGCTTTTTGGTCTCATTTGCAGGAGTTTTGGGTCATTTGTAGGGGGTTGGGGCCATTTTGAGGGGTTTTGGGATAATATGGGGGGGTTTGGGCTCATTTGGGGGGCTTTTTGGACCATTTTGGGGGGTTTTGGGTCATTTGAGGAGGTTTCAGGTTCATTTAGGGGGGTTTGGGTCTCATTTGGGGGGATTTTTAGACCATTTTGGGGGATTTTGGGTCATTTGAGTAGGTTTTAGGTTAATTTAGGGGGGTCTTGGGCTCATTTGGGGGGATTTTGGGTCATTTGGGGAGGTTTTAGGTTCATTTAGAGGGGGTTGGGGCTCATTTGGGGGGATTTGGGGCTCATTTGGGGGGGTCTTGGGCTCATTTGGGGGAGTTTTGGGTCATTTGGAGGGAGTTTTGGCTCATTTGGAGGGAATTGGGGTCATTTGGGTAGGTTTTGGGCTCATGTGGGAGGCTTTTGGGACAATTTGGGGGGGTCTTGGGCTCATTTGGGGGAGTTTTGGGATCATTTGGGGGTTTTTGGGTCATTTGGGGAGGTTTTGGGCTCATTTGGGGGGCTTTTGGGGCCATTTTTGGGGGTTTTGGGTCATTTGAGGAGGTTTCAGGTTCATTTAGGGTGGTTTTGGGCTCTTTTGGGGGGACTTTAGGCTCATTTGGAGGGGTTGGGGTTCATTTGGGGTTGTCTTGGGTCATTTGGGGGGGTTTGTGCCCTTTGCCCTTTGCCTCTTGGCTTGGGGGGGGGGGATGTTTTTTGCGGGGGGAGGGGACATCCCCTTTCCATGATGCCCTGGGTGTAAGAAATATTGATGTTGCTTTTGCAGAATTAGAACTTAAGACAAGGAGTTTCGACTGCTGTCTGTGTCTGTGTGGTGTAAATCAGGGCACTGACCATAAGACAGTTACCTGCTTGTTTGTAGCGTTAACTAGAGTTTTAAATCTCAGGCCTGTGGGGAATGGGTCATAATGTACAAAAACCAGCCATCCCCTGAGGGGATTGTAGGTGCCTGGAGAAGTTGTAAACCTTGGAGTACCTGATCAATGGGGAAACAAGGAAGGGACCCTGGATAGGGAATAACAAGCCCAATGTTGTACCTGTCAGGGGTGCTGCTGGCTAGGACACCGCTCTTGCAAGAACGCTTCATACAAGTGCTTCCCTGCAGAGTCTGACCCGAGTCTTTCACGAGGAAGCTTGTTTTGTTTCTCACATGGATGTTCTGTCATTTCTTTTTATGTGTTAGAGGTGTTTATACTTGTTTCATCTCAACAGTGGTCAGTAGGGATGCAGCTAAAATCTAAACTGGAAGCTGTGCAACGTAATCTTAAATACAGTGCAGTATAGTGCTAGATTCTACTCAATTCCACAAGGCATCAGGGAAAAGTCCTTTTCCCAGAATATAGCTAGGATAGCTAACCCCAACTGCCCAAGGGACATTCCATACCATAGGATGATGTTCTCAGCAATAAAACCTGTGGGGAAGGAGGAGAAAAGGGGAAGCCAAATTCAGTAAGTAGAGACGTTCCCAAGTCAGTGTTAATACACGCTGAAGCCCTCCAGGAGATGCATAAACATCTGGCCACCAGTGGGAAACGATGTATTCCTCATTTTGCTTTGCTTCTACACCTAGCTTTTGTTTTACCCCTTGAGGTGTTTACCTATTTCACCCATCAACCTAGGAGTTTTCTCACTTTAATCCTTCCAGGTCTGTTAATCATCCCACTGCAGGAGAGTTAGGAAGCAGCTGTGTGGTGTTGAACTGGGATTAACCCCTAAGAGCAGGAGACCCAGATCAGAGGAGAGACTGGGATAGAACTGGTTACAAAGGCTAAGCAGAAAGCTATGACTCTATTATAAAGAAAACAACTGTCCTGTAGACTCCTGAGCATGAAGAAAAGCCCGTTGATGGGGTTTGTTGTGTGTTCTGTGTTTTCATACATAGTTCTTGAAAACAATAGGGAAGCCTTATGTCACTGAACTTTACACAGTGTTTGGTTGAACAAACTGTTTAGATAATAGCAATACCTTTTAGATTGTATGTGCCATTAATTACAGTGCTAAAGAAACTTGAAAGCTGAGAAGTCCTTTAATGACCTAATGGCTTGAAGTTGAAAGATGCTTTGCTTGTTGGCATTCTGTATGCTCAGTATCCAGCCCCAGTACTTTTTAACGGGCCTCACTAAAGATTAAGTTTTTAGATTTGCTGCTCAGATAGCTTCTGCTCAAATAATGGGATGTTTTTAAGTCTAATATTACCTGGTTTTGTTATCTACTCCTTGCCCTAGGTTGAAAGTCCGAGTTGCTTCTGGGTTCCTATGGAAGGATGTGAGCCTTACACAGTCAATGAAATAGAATATAAAAACCTGACTGCTGCAATGAATCAGCTCTACCACACACCTTACAAAGATGTGGATGAGGCAAAACCAGTCACGGTAGAAGAAGGACAGGTAAAAGCACCGTTATGTTGTGTAGATAGCAAGAGTCTTTGCATTGGTTTGGGGCTGAAGCATCCAGGGTGCTTTTTCAAAACAATATTGTCAGGCACTGGAAGCATTCATGTGGATCCCATATAGAGCAAAGAAATGTAGACTGTATCGCACACAGCCAGTGACACTGCATGTCAGCTTCTGTGGAAGTACTGCAGGAACAGTGTAAGTAGAGTTTAATAACTATATTAGTAAGTTTCCTAAGCATGAAGTCTTGTTACATCAGTTATTTTTAGAAGAGATTGTGTTTCAAGAAGAAGGTAGGAAATCAGGTTACAAAACCTGTTTCAGAAGAGCAGTTCTTAAACAGAACCAATTGGTGATTAATGAATGTTTCTTCCTTAGTGATTCCAGTTTTATTATTGACCTGTTTTAATCCTTTGTTATGTCTCATTGGTGCACTTCTTAAGATTTATCATGACTTGAAGTAATCTCTTGACATGTATCCAAAGCTTTTTCCAAAGTTGTTAATTTTGTTGAGGTAGGATGGTTGGTTGTGTTTATTTTCCTAGAGCAGCTAAAAGATGGGATAGTGCTGCTACTCAGTATTGTCTAAACCTTCTCAAAGGTAAGTAAAACGTCCTGCCAAAATGGTCATTGGTATTTCTGTTTTGGGAAAAAGAAACCATTGGAGAATTGTAGTGCTTGTATTTTGTATTTATTTAAGAATGTTGTATGTTAAAAATACAGAAAGAAGCTACATTAGTGGTTTCTGTGTGGACTAAGGCAAAAACATTTGTGGAGCTGCATGTTGAGTACTGTGGGCTTCCATGCTGCATCAATTTTGACAGTTGACTAGAGGGTATCTGGCTCTTGGATAGGCTAAATAACGTAGGACTCGTGTGACAGTTGTTTTGAACAATGAAGCCTTTCTGTCTATTTGGTCTGAATCTTTGATTCAGCATCACAAATGTATTGTTGTAGTTTTGTGTGGAGACGTCACAATCTGGCTTACGGATTTACCCTGTCAGTTGTTGTTTGACGAGGATGTAAGCAGCAGCTCAGAAGAGGAGTATCTTTGTTACACATGTTAAAAAATAGATTGAGCTCTAAGTAGTCATTTTGTTGTCCAGAACTGCTTTCTCTTTAATCTCTTCTTGTCTTTTCCCATATTTGAAGTTTCAGTGGGTCATCCAGTCTTTTTCTGATAGCTTTTGGTCTTACTAGAAAAGCAACTCTTCACTGAGGCATCCTAATCTTGAGTTATATTCTTCTACCTGAAAAACTGCCTGCCCATTTACTTACCTTTTATGTGGAGTTTTCTATACTTGTATTTGGGGAGGAGAGGATGAGTTTATGAAAATGAGAAAGGGTCTTTAGGCTGATCAACTCCCCAAGGTAACCAGTAAGCAACGCTTCTCATGATTTACTTATGTTTTCCCCACACCCAGCTGTGTGTCACCATGCAGAGTAAAGGGAAAGGTTCCTATAGAAGCAGTGATAACACTGAATTTCATTTCCCAGACTGTACCGTAAGCAGTGATAATTTTTTTTCATTGCTGGCACATCCTTAGTGTCTGCAGAAGCAGTGCTTCACATTTTACTCGTGGATTTCATCAGCTGTGTTTGCTTGGATGAAGAGCCTAACTAAGCTATACACATGTACAAATAAAACTTATTTCAAGAAAAGTAAATGTCAAGTTTGGGAAGTGTGCATTTGTGCTACAGATTAGCTCATCTTTTAGACTCTGACAAAGATTTTTAGTGTAGACTAGGACTAGTTTGTGTGTGGAAGTCATTAATCTGTTTTGGCTCTCAATTTTCCTTCAAAGACTAAGGAGAACATTTTTGTAACCCTTCTTATTGCCCTGTTACTTTCTTATTTCATTTAAAAGTTACGACAGTTGTACTAGCTTCTCTAAAGAGATCGTGTACACATCTAATTGTGATTTCTATTTTTGTCTGTGTCAAAAGGTGGAAGTGACAAATACTGATAGTTTTGTATGGGTTTAATCTTTATCCTTGTTCTTGTATTTATAACTCTGTTTAGCAACTACCCAGACGACAGCCAAAGTATGTGCTGTAGAAGATACCACATCTGATGTTTTCCTTTATGTGACAATAAAAGGTGAAAAGGTAAGATATTTTTCTCTCTATAAACCTCTTTGTGCACTCTGCTGTAGAAGTTATAATTTTGTGACAAATTTAAGACGGAAAAGTGTTATTTGCAAGTGAAATTTGTAATTTGCCATATACAGTAGAAGTGCAATCATTAACTTACTAGAAGATTTATTTTCTAAATCTGTTGTTTGTGAACTTTGGAATGAATTCTGTGAGGTGGAAACTTGTGAACCGCTTTGGAAGGTATTGACAAGCAAATGAAGTCCCCCAAGTACTTCAGATGAACAACTATGTGAATTTACTGTACTCTTGTCCTTCTTTGCGATACACTTAAAGATATTTCAAGAAGGTGATTGCATGGTGTTATGAAAATAAATACAAGTTCATATGTGCATAAGGCTGAATTCCCAAACAGTTGGGAGAAAGGAAGAAAGCTCGTTGCACTTACCAAAGTGCGTAACTCCTGCTAAACCTCTGCTGCAGCTACTGTCAGACTTAAGCAGCTGCCTAGTAGACAAAAATAAATGTGTTTGAAAACTGCTGCCATTTGGAGTATTTTACCAAGACTTTTAACATTAGAGCTGTGGTCTTCACTGTAGACAATAACTTGGATTACATCTTAATTTGAATACCTTCTCTGTTCAGAATCACAGTTGGCAAGTGTCACTTCTCTCTGAGCCAGTAAGAACTTTTAAGTTGAATATTGTTTTTTCCTGCCAGGTTTGGATGCACTCTGAATCAAAAGGACATAAAACTGTTAAGATAGTTTTTCTAAAAATGTTTAAAGCTCATAGAAAACTGAGCACAGAATTTTAGGCAAAAGCATGAAACTGGTAAGTAACACCTGTTTGGAGAACATAGAGGAAGATATGACCAACTTTCCTGCCCTGGAATGAGTACTCTTCAGAAAGCATTTGTACATACTGCATATGTCTTCCTGTTGTCTCCAGCTTCAAGTAAATTCTAAAGCAGTATGTGATGGTGACTTGCTTGTTGATTCTGGTCAGTCAAAGACTTGGGTTTTTTAGGTATGCATTAATGATGATCTCGTCTTAAGCAGCTTTGCTCATTTTGAGCAAGCTGAAGAGAATGCAGTGAGTTCAGCAGATTATCAGGAGACCCAAACATCATTAAATCTTGACTCTTTTCCAATGAAAGTTGTTAATCCTGCACTTGATTTGAGGACAGTGCTGCTCCAGCAGAAGGTATCAACAGATCCTGAAACAAGTGGGAACCGTGTGTGTTGGCAGCAATCATTCATGCAGTGCATCATTTGTCTTTACCTGGATATATTGAACTACTGTATCAGTTGGAATCCAACAAGTGGAACAAATGGTATCCTAACAAACACTGCCTATGTATCAGACTTTACAAAGAGCAATCAAATCAGCAGATGCAGGAATATTCTAAAGCATTTTGTACTTGATAAGACAAAGGGTGAGTTGCAGGGTCATTTGTTGATATGCTGAAAAGCATTAGATACTGTTGAAATAACTTGTAGCATTGATCAGTGATACCTTACTGTTTGATTTGAGTTTAGAGGGATTTCTCTACACAGAGGTAACTTGAATGTTTTCTGTGAGTTGTCTTGTTTAAAACAGACTTGAATCACTATAAATATCCTCTGTCCTTGTTCACTCGGTTCGTTTGCATATCTTTATGTAAATACAACTGTCTTTTGGTTGTTCTTTTTGCCATTAGAAAATGAGACAAGCAGAGAAAGAAGTCAGTTGCAACCAACTGTAAAAAGACTGGCCTTTCATAGATTCAGATAATCACAAACGTGTTTCTGCATCTTTTAAAATTGTCTTTCTAGATCTTGCTGTATCTGGTTCTGTTCTTGAAAAGACATGACAAAGCTTAAATACAGATGACAGTGAAACTACCAGATCTGTAAGTGTTAGATTTTCTGTTCAAATGTCAAAATGAATTAAGTGAAGCATCTGTAAGGCAGATTAGGAATACTGTAGTCAGCTATCACGTCCTTTTATGTAACAAATCTGGGACTAACTCTTGATCTAGTTAAAAGAGAACGTTGTCCTTCAAGTTTGTGGTTCTGGTGGTTTTCGTTTTTTAGATTGCAACGATGGACTTTGAACAGGTTGTGTCTCCTTTTGTACTCACTTGCTCTAGTGCTGTGAAGATGTGTAGTGGTTTTGTGTGGCCAGCTTTTGGTAGTTGTTGGGGGAATACAGGGGCAGATTCTTCAAAGAAAGAGCTGCCAGAAGCTATAGCTTGAGCTGTGAACATGAACCGATTCTCCTGTGTGGTTGATGTTCTTGTTGCATGCTTGATTCTTATTGAAGAAAATTCTGTTAGCTAAGAAAACCACCTTGAGCTCAGTAATCTTTTTTTTCTAAAATGTTGCTCTTAAACAGTATTTTACTGCCAGAAAAGGGTTTGTCTTTTCTTGATAGATTGTCAAAACAATCCCAGGATTGCCTTTCAAGGAAAATCCAGCAGTTCACACAGACAGGTATGGCACAGTATGTTACATATTTGAACCAATTGTGTAGCCAGATAATTAGGAGCTGTAGTATGTTTCCAGTTACTCTTCTTAGACAGCTAAAAAGGCAGAGGGTAAGACAAGATGTGTGCACATGGTATTGGGGAAGGAGGCCATTAGAAGCTGCTGATACTTATCCAGACCACAGTAAAAATAGCAATTCTTTCTAAACAAGGCTGTGATGAGGCAGTACGTTTCTGCACACTCAGCATATTCAGTTGCCTTCTTTTATTCTTAGTGTGATTTATAAAGTTTTCCAGCTGAATGAAATCTGACTGAGTTGACTTGTGCAAGGCTTTTATTATGCTGCAAATCACTTGCTGCATATGTAAACAACCTGAGGAGTGTTTTTAATTCAAGTTTTAACTGTTGCAAAGATACATTGTTTCATGGTTTTGCAACTTTAAGACACCTTTTTCCTGCAGTCCCATCTGATTTTCTTCTGAAGTTGAGGAACCCACCAATTCTCTTGGTTAAAAAAACCTTCGGGTTATTTTCAGATACCTGAAACCTAATAGTAAATTTTACATCCAAAATGGTACTTTTTGATTTCTTCTTTCATATTTGAGGGTTTTTGTTCGCACAGGTAATACATCAGAGATATTTTGTAGGTGAACTGTTTCGTGCCATTTAGAAATATTGGTGATATTTATCGATTACACTTTCCTTTTGCATTTACATTGAATTTAATATTTGTATATTTCTCAGGCTTCAGCAGTGCTTAAATTCTGATCCTTTGAACACACATAGAACTGAAAATGAGCAACAGGTAATTCCAGGATATAACTTCCATTTAAACCTCTGCAAACGTGTGTCATATATGTGGAAGGTGTGGGTAGTGTTGAGGCTACAAGAGTGGTCATTGTGGAGGGACATCAGGGACTGAATCCAGCCACATCAGCAACAACACCAGACCAAAGGTCAGCAAGCCAGCAAAGTTGATGGTGCCTCTGTGAAAATATGAAGGGCAAAAAAAAAATGCAGGGGAAGAGACAAAAAGAAAAAAAGCAAGAAACAGAGGCAATGGCCAAGTCAGGGGACAGTAGGAGTCTCAGCACTGTTCTGTGTGACGTGTGTGTGAGTTGTACTTCATTTGTGTTTAGCATTTCTTTGGCTAATTCTTCTCAAAAAAAATAGTTTTTAAGTTGGATGTAAGCTCAAACCCATCTACTAAGTATTGCCTTTGTCATCTATTTCATATGGTTTCAGAGTTTTCAAAATCTTGAAGAAAGAAACTTTGTGTTTCTTGGCAAGAAAATGAAGCCACCATCAATTCTGGAAACAGCACCACTTCTTGAAGATGTGGAAAGGGTAATGCTAATGTAATACATTACATTTAGTATTTTTAAGACTAGTATCATACCTTAACTTTCAGATACTAAATATTATAGTAGCTAATTTTGATTGAGGAATGTGTAGGAGGTTGTTCATACGGTTGAGTAAATTATGCTTCAGAGAGACTGTAGAATTGTACAGTTTCATCTGATCTATCAACCACTGCTACAAATGATGGCATTTGAATTAGATGTAAGAATTTAACTCCTCATCCCAGAAGAACTCTTATCATATTGTGTGTTAAGGAAATGTATTATGCAGTGGGTCAAAGGCTTTTAAATTGCTCAGTGCTTTGTGTTGCCTTGTTGGTGTTTCAAGCACACGATTTTCAGGTAGAACTCTTTATTTCTCTTTCTGTAGGAACCTACTTGGAAAAAAGTTTTAGGCCCTAACTCCACTGAATCTTACTGTTGGCCACCAATAGCTCAAGGATGTGATGTAGTTGCCATCTCATGTCAGGGAAATAATCCTTTCTTGTATATTCCACCAATTCTTACACTTTTGCAGTCGAGCATTTGCTACAAACCTTGAGAAACAGGAGTTGAGGATGTATATATTAGAGTACTGCAGGTTTTGTGTTCTAAGGTGCAAATGTCAATGAATGATCCAAAAGGTAGTGCATGTTGAGAATGGGTGCATCTGATGTAGTCTTAGAGTATCTTCATGATGCTTCCCAGGTTATTTAGGCCATCTGCTTAGACATTGACAGAGATGGACTGCATGAGTGTGGGAGTCTGTAACTTATTTATCAAGTAATATCTAACAAGTGGTTAATGTCATATCACTTTGATACTCGATGAAGCTTGATTTTTAAGGGGCTGTTACATAGTGAAATGGAAATGTCTGGTTTGATTTTTAAAACATTGTCATTCATTTTCTAATGCATTAGATCACAGAAACATAGACTTACTGAGGCTGTAAGGGACCACTGAAAATGGCTCACACAGCTCCAAGTAAGACAAGATGTTTCTGCTTCTATGAAACTTTTGGACCTTTCACCGTGTGTTGCTGCACATCCATTTGTCTCCAGCTTGGTGCACGGTTCCTCGGGCCTGTACCATCTGCATTGAAGAGGTGATATGGTGTTAAAAGCTTCTGTTTGAAGCATTGAAAGGCCTGTTTTGCGGATTTTAGTTTTGCCCTAAATTCTGAAATAGTACAATGACTAAGATTCTAAACAGTTGTCTCATGCTATACTGTAACTGTTTTGTACATCCACACCTAGCCACTAGCACTTATCTTGTGTCCTGGGTGGAAGGAGGCACAACTTGTTTTTGAGCTACTGAAAACATACCAGAGATGCTCCAGACAGCTTCATCCAATGTTGTTAATACTTGGGCAGAACAAAGAAGCAGCTAAAAGTGTGAAAATCTGAGGAAGTAAGAATACTTCTGTCGTCTTAATGACACTTGAATGCAGTGTAGGCTGTCTTAGTTGTTTGTGACCAGAATGTTCAGAATGTTTTTGTGGTTGTTGATTGAGTGGCAGAACTATAAGTAAGTTTTCCAAAGACAGAGCTAGTAAAATGCTTGTTTGACTGCTCTGTGCCACACAGTGCAGAAATTAATTTGACCTAATATTTTGAGAAAGCTACTGTATATCCTGAGGTGTCTTCTCATGGAACTTCCAGTCAGTGTGGTATAGAGCTGAACAATTGTATAAAATGTTAAAGTATGATCTGAATTCTTCTGTGACTCAAAACATAATCATTTGGGGATTGAGAATGTTGGGAAGTCTCTAAGACCAGACATTCTGAGCATGACATGAAACTGGAAAAACATCACTTTTTGTGAAAAGTCTAGTGATTTGGCAACACTGCAAATGTCCATGTTTTGGTGCTTTTGTTTAAGACTATCTGAGGTAGTGCACTGTGCTTATGGAGTGTGAAACTTCTTCAGTGGTACTTCAATGAGAAACTTCAACACTGACAAATCATCAAAAATTACATGTATAAGAAAATACCGATGTGAGATTTTGATTGTGGTGGGTTTTAATTTTGCTTCTGGAAGCTGTCAGAAATTCACACCCTTTGTGAGAGTTGTATATTGTACATTATAAGTTTAACAGAAGATTTAGGATTTACCAATGTTCTTTGGCATATAACAATGCTTCGTGCTTCTTAAAAGAAGAAATACACAGTAAAGCATGTCTAGATTACATGAATTACCAGCCCTCTGGTTTGTATCCACCTTTAGGTTGTACAGCCTTGTATGGACAGTGAAAGAACCGCTGTGTTACTCAAAATACTGGCTTTTACCCGCAGTAATCTTCAGAAGGTGCTGACATTCACTAATTCAGGAGATGAGGCAGAAATGGTTCATCAGGTGAGCATCATTTTACACAGGTAAGTGGGGCTTTTAATTATTAAGATATAACAAACTAAAATATTTTGACTTCTAAGAATAAAGGAGGTTTGTGAATTTGTAATTTAACTACTTCTGCTAAAAATAGCCCAAACCCTGCCCTTCTGCCAGCTAGAAGAAAGGCTGACAGGAATGTCTGACACAGAATGCATTCATGATGACATTTTTAACTATGTTCTGTCTCATTTTGATAAATCCCAATATGGTTCCTCCCCACAGTTACAGCTGTGGATATTGGGTCCCTCCTTCGGGACACGGCCTGCTCTGGCCATAGTGATAAAGAAGGAAATCACTTCCCCTGGCTCAGGGCCAACAATGAAGTGAATCGCTGCCCCTGAACTGGGGCCAGCTTTAGCAAAATGAGTCTCTACCGCTGCTGTAGGGTCTTTAAAGAAATGCAAACAAACCTCAGCTTCACCAATTCTCTCCATAGAATGCAGGGAGGTCTCTGTTCCAGCACACCTCCTCCTCTCTTTCATCACTGACCTTGGAGTCCGCGTGGTTGTTTCTCTCACTGTTCCTACTCCTTGCACCACTGTGGAGAGTGTTGCTCAAGTATGGCTGAAAGAAAGAGGTCATAGCAGTGTTAACCTAATAGAAATGTCTTAAATAGAAAAAAGGTTAGCCCAAGGGCGCATTGTCCTTGAGATAAGGGACTGCTTGCAGCTGCATGTAGACAGGATATAAAAAGAGGATGTATTAACCACAAAAATGTAGAGCAAGATGTTTCTTAAGAGGAGTTGACATTTAGACAAATAGCCAATGATGAGCTTAGCTTTGGCAATATGTATGAGGCTGATTATTGATGCTATAAAAGAGTGGTGTCTTTGCAAATAAAGTGAGATTTGCTGATCATCCTTGTTGGTCGTGTTGCATTTCTCCCGCCGTCTCCGACAAATGGTGACCTCGACGTGATACACGGGGGACGTGATATACCGACGTGATACACGAACGACGTGATACAAGATTGGCAACCACGGCGGAGCGGCGAAGGAGCTCGGGTCCTAGCAGCGAGGACGGCAACTAAGCACCAGAAAACAGAAGGAAGGGATGGTGCCGTGCCCTGGGTGATCGTACAGACGAGCCCGGCCGATACGTGCTGCCGAGACCTTGTGGGGCTGCAACAGCGCTGACGACTTCTGAAAATGGAAAGACAAGCAGCATATGATTTATTTACTTGCTTTTTAAAGAAGCGACAGGTTAAGGGAATAGATTTGGAAAAGGATCTCCCTGGGCTTTTAGTTTATGGGCATGCTAAGGGTTGTTTTCAGAACCCACATACTGTTCATGAGTTAAGTGAATGGCGAAAGTTTGGGGATAAACTATGGGAAGCTACCCTGGAGGATGATGAGATAGCTGAAAAGTTAGGGAAGCTTTGGAGGATAGTGCGCAATGAGTTGTTGCAACATCAGGCAGAAAAGAAGGCTGCTGAGCACGCATCAGCAGCACAGAGTAAGAACAAAAACTATGAGCATGACTGGTTCCAATCCACCTCGCTGGCTCCTACCGTCTCAAAAGTAATGCTCAACCCCCCGGGTGTAGAAAATGGGGTGCGGGAGCCATGTGAGTCATCGGCCCCTCCCGGGGCACGAGAGTGCCGGCCTAAAGAGCCCCCGCCTCTGCCCCACCCACTTAGTGAGCCTGTCCCTGGGGCAGAGAGTGAACTGGCAGAGGCACCGACAGTAGTGCCGGGAGAGGTGCCGAGAGCAGCGCCTGGAGCAGCACCGAGAGTAGTGTTGGGAGCGGCGCTGAGGCGGATGATACCGAGAAAAAAGAAAAAGGTTCTTCTCTACACAAGAGTATTTACAAAGTCAGAGAGGGGAAGGGGCTTCGGAGCAGAGCCCCCGCGGGAGAGCTGCTTCCCATTCGAGCCCAGCCCGTCGAGTTACCCCTGGGGCGACTCGCAGGGGAATGCCGAGCGGGCGGAGTCGGGCCGGGGTGCGGCGCAGGATGATCAGAGGAGAGTGGGGGAGCGCGACCCCGTGTTAGACTGGGCACCATCGGGCATGTGAGGGGAGACCAAGAAAACACGGGAGAGAGTAACAGCGGCTGCGCCGCCGGCGCCGGGGACGGCACGGAGTGAGCCAGACCCCCCCCCCCCTTTCCATCCGCAGCCGCCGCCGCGCAGCCGCTTCCCGCGCCCGGTCGGTGTCTCTGGAGCCCCCCCACACACACCGCACCGACACTGCCGGTCCCGGCCCTCACGGACCGCTGGGCTCGTCCTTTCCATCCTCAGTCCCTTGCCTCAACGAGTGTAAAAACTGTTGGTCGTGATGTTATGCATTTTGCTGTAAATGTGATGATGAATACTGGTTTTCTTACAGGGGAAACTCTCTAAGTCGTTTTAGGTGTCAGGAATGGAACTTGGAAGAACAGAACATTTTGGCATTGAGAAGCTAAAAGGTGGTTTATGTTGATGCTTCAAATGATTGTAGTAAATAGTTTTAGGCAATTTCAACAACCCAAGCAAAACATGTGGGTTACACTGGCCAAAGCAATCAATCAGTCTACAATATGTTTATCAATGGCCACTCCAGATAATCCTTTTTCTACCTGTTTGGTGGGAGTTCCATCAGATGTGGCACAATGGCCTGTACCAAATGCATTAAAAACAAATGCCTTAGTTAAGGGTAATGGCAAAGTTGACAGCTGGGATTTGATCATTTCACGGTTGCCAATAATGACAACAGAGCCACAGGAGTTAGAATTATTGGGATCTATAAAGATGGATTTTTGTGTTATGTTTAATTTTACCGGCAATACCAAAACATTTGGGACAGAATGTGGATCCCATCCTGGGCGTGTATAAGAACACAACCTCTTGGTGCAATTATACGTCACCAAAAAGATCCAGGTCTAGTCTTGTGCCTGTACAGTTACCAAAGGGAATTTTTCTGATCTGTGGGGACCAGGCATGGCCTGGAATACCCTCGAGATTACAAAGGGGACCACGCAGTTTGGAACAACTGACGATCTTGATGCCTAATCACACAATGATTTAGAAACATCATTGTCCAAAACAATTTGTGCATGCATTTACTGGCAAATGTGATGACCATGTTACCTTTGATCTCCCTCAACAATAATAGCAACTAGTATATTTGCTCCAGGTGTAGGAGTATCTGCTTTATTGACTCAGCTATGCAAATTAGGATAGTGGCCTAGCAAACAAAGTAACCAAACCTCAATGACATTAGAAGACTTGATTAGTAATGTAAGTAGTATCAGCCATACAACTTTGCAACATAGACCTGCTAGAGATTTTACCTTTAGCACAAGTATAATAACTTTGTTTGTCAGCTGTGCTTTTTTTTTCAGTGTATAAGAAGCAGCTTACCAGGCATGAGTTGCTAAAACTAATGTGCAGATTGTCCTTGAGCTGCTCTCTACTGTGAGAAACGAAGAAGCAAAAATACCTACACAAGGAGCAAGGAGGAGGCTGAGGCAGCGTGTGAAACTGCAAGGCTTGTCGCAGAAAACTACAGCTGGCTTTTAGAGAAAGGACCAATTAGAAGTACTATAAACACGCTGGCTTTGCTGCTGATTGTAAGGGTCTGATGCTTGTTAGTAAAATTTGAGTTATAGGCTGCCCGCAGGGGTCATGGACATACCAGCTATCCCCATGCACTGAGCCACGGTATCCCTCACACTAGTCTTAGGGAGGGGGAGAGCATGGGGTGTAGAAGATATAACGGTCTACTGAGTCTCTCTTGCAGATTGACGTGTTTCTCGGAGTGCTCACCGTGATGCAGATCAAGATGGAGTCACTCAGCTATTGGCAAGATTGAATAATGAAGTGGAACACGACCACCACCTGATCATATCTTCCTGCAATTGACTCAGCTAGCATGTGTGCTGGGCAGACACGTTATGTATCAGCCCGTGCCACAGGACACTGGAGTCATGGAGCATAGGGAACGCGAGATGTGGTAGGCATCCAGAAGATCTCGGGTTGCAACGTGAGAGGTGAAAGGTACAGAAGAGGTGGGCACGGGGTGGAGTGAGAGGAGGTGCTGGTGGTAGCAGATATAAGCACATGGTGTAAACAAAGGGCAAGCCTATATAAGTAGAAGCATAGAACAGTTTATGAAGCAATGGGGAGTTAAACATGTAGCAGGGATTCCCCATTCCCCCACAGGACAGGCCATAATAGAAAGAGCTAATGGGACTTTAAAAAGATATCTTGGCAAATATGGGGATGTTAAAGACTCACATATGAAATTGTTAAAGGCCTTATTTGTTATGAACCACCTGTGTGTGTTTGGGGAACAGAAGCTACCACCTGTAATAATACATCATAATCCAAAGGCACAAAAGGAAAGAAAGAAAGAAATATGGGTTAAATATCGTGACCCTAAAACAGGGACATGGCAGCCTCCGGCCAAAGTATTATACTGGGGACGTGGGTATTTGTGTGTTGATTCTCCCACAGGATCCATTTGGGTGCCAGCCAGGTGGACAAGAGCTGTCCTTGAAGCTGCGGAGATCCAACCATCTGACGAAAAAGGACAGGAAGAGATTGAAGAATACATACACCCTCGTCTTGTGGTCATTGGAGGACTGGCTAACAATCAAAAGACTGAAGGTTATATAACAAAAAGACAGTGAATTTAATGAATAATGAGGTGTTTTGTTATAACCATAGCTTTTAGTGTAACTATCATTGCTAACAGCTTGACGCATTTTAATCAGCCTAGAGATAATATTTGGATAACCTTTGCTAATCGAACTGGTCAATCATCTCTTTGTCTTAGTTTCGGAGGAGTTACTAATCCTTTTTAAAACATGTTTGGTAGGATTGCCCGTGTGGAATCTGGAGGAACTTTGTGGACTAGTAGATGATAACACCTTGTGTAATAGAATGGGGCTGAATGCAATTAGGATGGGAAACGTCAATGTGAGATGATTAAGTCCCTTAATACCACATTAGCCTCACCCCCTGAGGAAATAGATCTGTTTGGAAGTGCCAATGCAAGCTTCGGTACTAATGTAACAGGGGGAAAAATTGGATAAGTTCTAGGCCACAGGATATCCATAACTTTAATAGGAATCAAAAATACTGGGCCACCTTAGACTCTTCTTTGAAGTCAGAAACAGTATTTAAGCAATTGCATTCCAGCTGTAATGTTTCTAGTATTACATCACCGAAGAAATTGCCCATGGGTATATTTTCAATCTGTGGAGAAAGGGTCTGGAACGGAATACCAGTAAATCCCCCGGGTGGAGCCTGTTCTTTGGGGAAACTCTCTTTATTCCACCCTTAATTAACCACGCTAATGCAGCTTACTGACCATAATAATACCTGTCGCAAAAAATGTGGTTATTATCAGTTTGATTGTACTGATATTCGTGCCCCACGATTTTAGAGTGAGTGGGATTGAAGATAGCTCCCAAAGGAAAGCAGCTGCAAATGTGACACCGTGATGGCTGATAGACTGCATGGGGACCTACTGACTACTGTAGCTGGGGTCTGCCATCCTGCTTTCTTGTTGCTCCCATACTCAGTGGTATAATTTAACACACAAAATGTATTTTATTCAATGGGAGCTGAGGAGAAAAAGTGTGCTATTGAAGATAGCTCCCACAGGAAAGCAGCTGCAAACGTGACACCGTGCTGGCTGATAGACTGCATGGGGACCTACTGACTACTGTAGCTGGGGTCTGCCATCCTGCTTTCTTGTTGCTCCCATACTCAGTGGTATAATTTAACACACAAAATGTATTTTATTCAATGGGAGCTGAGGAGAAAAAGTGTGCTATTGAAGATAGCTCCCACAGGAAAGCAGCTGCAAACGTGACACCGTGCTGGCTCATAGACTGCATGGGGACCTACTTACTACTGTAGCTGGGGTCTGCCTTCCTGCTTTCTTGTAGCTCCCATACTCAGTGATATACCTTAAGAGACACATGTATTTTTTCAATGGGAGCTGAGGAGAAAAAGTGTGGTATTGAAGATAGCTCCCAAAGGAAAGCAGCTGCAAATGTGACACCGTGCTGGCTCATAGACTGCATGGGGACCTACTTACTACTGTAGCTGGGGTCTGCCTTCCTGTTTTCTTGTAGCTCCCATACGCAGTGGTATAACTTAACAGACACATGTATTTTTTCAATGGGAGCTGAAAAGAAAAAGTGTGGTATTGAAGATAGCTCCCACAGGAAAGCAGCTGCAAATGTGGCACCGTGTTGACTGATAGACTGCATGGGGAAATACTTACTACTGTAGCTGGGGTCTGCCTTCCTGCTTTCTTGTAGCTCCCATACTCAGTGGTATACCTTAACAGAAACATTTATTTTTTCAATGGGAGCTGAACAGAAAAAGTGTGGTATTGAAGATAGCTCCCACACGAAAGCAGCTGCAGATGTGACACCGTGCTGACTGATAGACTGCATGGGGACCTACTTACTTCTGTAGCTGGGGTCTGCCTTCCTGCTTTCTTGTAGCTCCCATACTCAGTGGCATAACTTAACAGACACATGTATTTTTTCAATGGGAGCTGAGGAGAAAAAGTGTGGTATTGAAGATAGCTCCCACAGGAAAGCAGCTGCAAATGTGACACCGTGCTGGCTGATAGACTGCATGGGGACCTACTGACTACTGTAGCTGGGGTCTGCCTTCCTGCTTTTTTGTAGCTCCCATACTCAGTGGTATACCTTAACAGACAAAAGGTATTTTTTTTCAACGGGAGCTGAATAGAAAAAGTGTGGTATTGAAGATAGCTCCCACAGGAAAGCAGCTGCAAATGTGACACTGTGCTGGCTGATAGACTGCATGGGGACCTACTTACTACTGTAGCTGGGGTCTGCCTTCCTGCTTTCTTGTTGCTCCCATACTCAGTGATATACCTTAAGAGACACATGTATTTTTTCAATGGATGCTGAACAGAAAAAGTGTGGTATTGAAGATAGCTCCCACAGGAAAGCAGCTGCAAATGTGGCACCGTGCTGGCTGATAGACTGCATGGGGACCTACTTACTACTGTAGCTGGGGTCTGCCTTCCTGCTTTCTTGTAGCTCCCTGTCGTGTTTTTGCCCAGCCGGAGCAAAGGGGAAGAAAACCGCGACTCCTCCCCCTCCCCCTCTCGACGGAATGCGGAGGGGATCGGAGAGGGAGAAAAAAAAGTAAAAGAGCCCGCGTAAGTTGATATAAGAACAGTTTACTGGGGAAATTGAAGAGTAACATTTATAACAAAGACAAGGGAATATTACAAAGAAAACTGGTGAGTGATACAGTTGCTCACCACCCGGGACCCGACGTAAGCGACCGCTCCCGACCGGCGACCGAGAGCCCGCGCGCCCCCCCGGAAGCTTATACCGGGGCAAGAGCTTATTCCGACCAGCCCCCACCTGTACCCTGGGCATGACGGTTAGGATGGTATCGAATACCTGCTGGCCAGCCTGGGTCAGCTGTTCAGGCTGTGCCCTTTTCCTGGTTCCTCGCGGGAATTAACTCTATCCTGGCTCAAACCAGGACATTCCACCCCTTATTCTATACCATCTACACGTCATGTCTAGGTTTACACATCATAATCACCTACACATACATAACATAGAGCAACTATAGGAATCGTGACATTCAACAACTATCATTATACAATTTAATTCATGGATTATTCTCACCCAAAATTAAATTCCCTTGAGGCACACATTGGGTCTTCCCATCCTTACACATCACCCACCAAGTACACCCAGGTCCCTGAGAAAAAATAATCCCACGGGTGGGTTTGCCTTTACCTGAAGCAGGACACACTCAGACTGCCTTCCCTAACATGTCTTTTATATGTACCACAGGGACTTTGTCCCCTTCTACAATATGTAAGGGTCCTGATTGGGCAGGGCCAACTCGATTTACAGATCCTCTAGAGTTGACTAACCAGGTGGCCTTTTCCAAGTGTGTATCCCAATGCTTGAAAGTTCCACCTCCCATCGCTTTCAGTGTGGTTTTCAATAACCCATTGTATCTCTCAACTTTTCCTGAGGCTGGTGCATGATAGGGAATATGATAAACCCATTCAATGCCATGCTCTTTGGCCCAGGCATCTATGAGGTTGTTCCTGAAGTGCGTCCCATTGTCTGACTCAATTCTTTCTGGGGTGCCATGTCGCCAGAGGACTTTCCTTTCAAGGCCCTGGATGCTGCTCTGGGCAGTGGCATGAGACACAGGATACGTTTCCAACCAGCCGGTGGTCGCCTCCACCATTGTGAGCACATGGCGTTTGCCTTGGCGAGTCTGTGGCAGTGTGATGTAATCAATCTGCCAGGCCTCTCCGTATTTATATTTCTGCCATCGTCCTCCATACCATATGGGCTTCAATCGTTTTGCTTGTTTAATTGTAGCACATGTCTCACACTCATGGATAACCTGTGCAATAGTGTCCAAGGTTAAGTCCACCCCTCGATCGCGAGCCCATTTATAGGTAGCATCTCTGCCTTGATGACCTGAGGTATCATGGGCCCATCGAGCTAAAAATAACTCCCCCTTATGTTGCAAATCCAGATCTATCTGAGAAATCTTAGCAGCCTTGTCAACTTGCTGGTTATGCAGATGTTCTTCTGTGGCCCGCTTTTTGGGTACGTGAGCATCTACATGGCGCACCTTCACAACTAGTTTCTCCATTCGAGCAGCAATGTCCTGCCATAGTGGAGCAGCCCAGACGGGTTTGCCCCGTCGTTGCCAGTTGTTCTGTCTCCATTGCTGTAGCCATCCCCATAGAGCGTTTGCCACCATCCACGAATCAGTGTAGAGGTAGATCCTTGGCCATTTTTCCCGTTCAGCAATGTCTAAAGCCAACTGGATGGCTTTTACCTCTGCAAACTGGCTGGATTCACCCTCTCCTTCTGCAGCTTCTGAAATTTTGCGTAGGGGACTCCATACAGCTGCCTTCCACCTTCGATGCCTTCCCACAAGGCAACAAGAGTCATCAGTGAACAGGGCATACCGCTTCTCATCTTCTGACAGTTCATCATACGATGGGGCCTCGTCAACACGTGTCACCTTCTCTGGTGATATTTCACCATCTTCACACTCTGGCCAGTTTGTGATCACCTCCAGGATCCCAGGGCGACTAGGCTTCCCTATATGAGCTCGTTGTGTGGTCAGTGCGATCCACTTACTCCATGTAGCATCAGTTGCATGATGCGTAGGGAATGCCTTCCCCTTGAACATCCAGCCCAGCACTGGCAGTCGAGGTGCCAGGAAGAGTTGTGTTTCTGTGCCAATCACTTCTGATGCAGCTTGAACTCCTTCATATGCTGCCAGTATCTCCTTCTCGGTTGGAGTGTATCGGGCCTCGGATCCTCTGTATCCCCGACTCCAGAACCCGAGAGGTCGGCCTCGACCCTCCCCAGGTGCTCTCTGCCAAAGACTCCAAGTAGGGCCATTCTCCCCAGCTGCGGTGTAGAGCACATTTTTAACATCTGGTCCTGTCCAGACTGGCCCAAGTGCCATCGCATGAAGAATCTCCTGTTTAATTTGTACAAAACTTTGTTGCTGCTCAGGACCCCATTCAAAATCATTCTTCTTCCGTGTCACACGGTAGAGGGGGCTAACAATCATACTGTAATTTGGAATATGCATTCTCCAAAAACCCACAACACCTAGGAAAGCTTGTGTTTCCTTTTTGTTAGTTGGTGGAGACATGGCTGCAATCTTGTTTATCACCTCTATTGGAATATGACGACGTCCATCCTGCCATTTTACTCCTAAAAACTGGATCTCCTGTGCAGGTCCTTTGACTTTCCTGCGTTTAATGGCAAAGCCAGCCTTTAGAAGAATTTGAATTCTTTTCTTTCCTTTATCAAGGACTTCCACGGCTGAGTCACCCCACACCACAATATCATCAATGTATTGCAGATGTTCTGGGGCCTCACCCTCCTCCAGCGTGGCCTGGATCAGTCCATGGCAAATGGTGGGGCTGTGTTTCCACCCCTGGGGCAGTCGATTCCAAGTATACTGCACCCCTCTCCAAGTGAAAGCAAACTGAGGCCTGCACTCTTTTGCTAAAGGGATTGAGAAGAATGCATTGGCAATATCAATGGTGGCATACCATTTGGCTGCCTTGGACTCCAATTCGTATTGGAGTTCCAACATGTCTGGCACGGCTGCGCTCAGCGGTGGCGTGACTTCATTCAGGCCATGATAGTCTACTGTCAGTCTCCACTCTCCAGTAGACTTTTGTACCAGCCATATAGGGCTGTTAAAGGGTGAATGAGTTTTGCTGATCACCCCTTGGCTCTCCAATTGCCGAATCAACTTATGAATGGGAATCACAGAGTCTCTGTTGGTGCGATATTGCCGACGGTGCACTATTGTGGTTGCAATTGGTACCTGTTGCTCCTCAACCTTCAGCAAACCCACAACAGAAGGGTCCTCTGAAAGGCCAGGCGTACTGGATAATTGTTCAATCTCTTCTGCCTCCACTGCAGCCACACCAAAGGCCCACCTGTATCCTTTTGGGTCCTTAAAATACCCTCTCTTAAGATAATCTATACCTAAGATGCATGGAGCTTTGGGGCCTGTCACAATAGGGTGCTTGTGCCAATTTGTGCCAGTCAGACTCACTTCAGCTTTTAATACAGATAGCTGTTGAGATCCCGCTGTCACTCCAGAAATACAAATGGATTCTGTCCCTTTAAAATTTGATGGCATCAGAGTACATTGTGCACCGGTGTCCACTAAAGCCTTGTATTCTTGTGGATCTGATGTGCCAGGCCAACGAATCCACACAGTCCAATAAACCCGATTATCCCTTTCCTCCACCTGGCTGGAGGCAGGAGCCCCCTAATACTGGTCATCGCAGTCATCATTTACTGTTTCCCAGGAAACACCAGAGGTCCCTTCGACGGAGTCAGAATTGAAATCAACCCTCCTATCTTGTCCAGGGGGTTGCTCACTGGAAACTGGAGCGACATTCCTCCAAGGAGAGTTACTTCTTTTAACCCTTCCTTTACGCAACTCCTGTGCCTGTGCTCTTGGAGTAGATGGGGTAGGTGGCCTATCACACTTGCTCATATTCTCTCCTTGGTCCTGTGGATGGGACCGTGAAACATCCTGGGGTGTATACTCCTTATGTTCCTACTCTTGAGCATGGGGACGCTTATTCTTAAAAGCTGGAGTACTGGCAGGTGGAGAGCGAGACACGAATTGGTCAAGCTTCTGTGACATTTTCTCTACAGCTGAAATAACAGCCTGTAGGGAACAAGACACATTTTCTTCATATTGCCAAAGTTGAGCGGCTAGTTGTTCCACCGTTTGCCTCTCATCTTCTTTCCAGGAGACAACTGCCAACGAACTGGCATAGTTTGGTGGTGCACTTCGTAGGAACTTTCGCCACATAACTCGTGTGCATTGAATTTCATCTGGGTCTGTGGGTGCATAGTCATTATAAATAATCTCCAGCACAGCTAACTCCCTCAAATATTGAATGCCTTTCTCCATGGTGGTCCACTTACTTGGGGGACTTGTAATATCTTCCTTGAAGGGGTATCTTTCACTCATGCCCAACAAAAGTCGCCTCCAGAGGCTGAGGGTTTGTGACGGTCTTCCCATAGCCTTACCAATGTCCCCGTCCCGGGACAAGGAGCCCAATTGCCTGGCTTCTTTGTCCTCCAAGTCCAAACTGTGGGCTCCATTTTCTCAGCATCGGAGCATCCAGGTGATAATGTGCTCACCTGGGTGACGGCTGTAATCTTTCCGCAGATCTCGCAGTTCATTCAGGGACAAGGACCGGCTGATTATCTCTGGCTCCAACTCTTCTTCCCTCTGTGGTGTCCCTTGTTCATCTTCATCCTTAGTGCTGCAAACTGGTTTTTTTGTATATTTCTTTTTCTGTACAGGGGCAACTGATACTAGCACAGATTGACACTCTGATTCAACAGCAATTGTA